>NW_027527436.1:7121204-7259326 GCF_008692635.1 Crocuta crocuta | reverse complement strand
GACCTTTAAAATAATGGAGAATCTTAGAAACATATGGTGTCTTAGATTAGATGAAATGTATGGTGTTTCAGACACCCGGGATTCCATGTGTACAATTCTTCCTTTCATCTTCCAGATCCCTGAACTAAATCCGTGGTCTTGCTGAGTCACTTAACCCAGTTAATTACACAGTGTTTCACTTTGTAGGATTATTGTGTAGGCAAATAAGTGAATGTATCTAAAACACATAGAAATTTACCTGGGTCCCGGTACACCTAAAGTCCTAATTAGTCAGATGCACTGAGCGAGGAAGAGCCCCTGAAATCTGCAATTCGGGGATGCAATTAAGAGGAAAGAGATAGGGGCTCCTGGGTGGCTCAGTCGGTTGAACTTTCGACTCTTGGTCTCTGCCCTGGTCATGACCTCAGGATTGTGGAATGGAGCCCTGAGTCAGGTCCTGTGCTAAGTATGGAATCTGCTTGGTATTCTCTCTTCTCTCTGTCTCTCTCTCTGCCTTTCTCCCCTGCTCATTCTCACTCTCCTTCTTAAAAAGAGAGAGAGAGAGAGCGAGAGGGACACAGCTGTGTTCCAACAAGGCAGCAGCAGGTAAAGGTTATTTTCTCACAGTTTTAAGGTTTTCCGTTCAGACCAATTCAAGTGCATATTGGTAGCAAATGCAAATGTGATCTGCTGTAAAGCAGTCGATTATCTTTATCCCCTGCCTGGATTTGCCATATTTACTCTCAGGGGTCCTTCTTTGCATCAGGACATCTAACCCCCTTGTCCTGGCCCTTCCCCACCCTGGCTCCATCATGCAACTTCCTCTCTGTGCGGTGGCACAAGTCTCCTTTCAGGCTTGAGAAGAGCAGGTAGAAGCACGGGAATAACGGTTATTCTTGCCGACATTTGTAGCTAAAGACTCCTCCACTGCTCTTATCAGGCTTGCCGTACAGCAGATCTCCTGCTGCTGACAAGGCTAGAATTACCAAGAGATTCTTTGATGATTTATTCCTCGGTGGAGGGATAGGAATAAGACTCAAGTTGGAAAAATCAAACTACTTAGCTATAACTTTGCGTAGAGGCTAAAATTGGAACTCTATCCTGACTTCATTCTCATCTGTCACCTCGTCCCGGTCAGGCTATATGGTCCCACTCCGAAGCCCCAGGAACCCAGGCTCCTTCCCACCAAACAGGTGTCGTTCCTTACGAACATCTCCCGTTCCCCTCAGGTCCTTCCATGCCTTTCTGTCTGCTGTTGGAGGACTGTCCTTTCTCCTAATCTATTTTGTTTACCTTCTAACTGTTTTTGTTTTTTGGGGTTTTTTTTGGTTTGTTATTCTAGTTGTATTTGTTTTGTTTTGTTTATTTTTTTAATAGTTTGTTGTCAAGTTGGTTTCCATATAACACCCAGTGCTCATCCCCACAAGTGCCCTCCTCCATGCCTGTCAAACCCCCTTCCTCTCTCCCCCACCCCCGTCAGTCCTCAGTTTGTTCTCAGCATTCAAGTTCAATGGAATTAGCATCTGTCCCATCACTTTGTGAATATATGGAAACATTTATCAAAACACTTAACCTTGGCAAGGATTTTTCCAAGTACTGAGGAGCTAATGATAAATAAGACACATTCCTGTTCTCAGAGGCCTGTAGCACGATTCTCACAGAGAGTCGTGACACCGCTTTTCTTTTCGGGAAGCAACTTTATTCCTGCCGGCACCACTCAGTAGGGTTTGTACTCAAAGAACTGAGCCCTGAACACCATGTGGCGTAGTGTTTTTAAATATATTTTTTACATCTTTGTCTCCATATATGGTAACACACAACCATGTAGTCTGATTAAGTGGTCTCATGTTACAAGGTCATGAGGGATGTGGTCATGGATGTGCAAGCCAGGTTGCCTTGAGGGTTTTTTTTTCTTTCCTTAGGGAGGGGACCCTACCACAGCCCCAGTCTATTGGAGGAGATGAACCAAAAACAGGTATATTTTAGTGCAACATGTAAGAGTTATTACAGAGATATTAAACAACAACAACAACAACAACAACAACAACAAAAAACCCCAACCTCTGAATATATAAAGGAAGGAAGCCACAGGGTAACGTCCTGGGCCTATGGCTTCCTTCGTGCTCACTTTATTGGTGGTTCTTTCATCCAAAAAGATTTATGCAAAATATTTATGGGCAGGATAATTTTATGAGCACTGGAAATAGCACAGGGAACAAAACGACCAAGTACATGAAAACAAAGAAGCAAACAAAAGCACGGATGAGACAATTTCACATACTCCTAAAGCATTTAAAGAAATTAACCCAGGATGTTGTGATAGAGCCTGATGGGAAAAGCCTGCCTGAAGAGGTAAAATTTGAGCTGAGGCCTGAAAAAAAAAGAGCCGGTCATGAGAATGTTTGAGAAAAGTGTGAGGAAGACCCAGGCAAGGCCAGTGTGAGCTAGACAAGAGTGGTGACATAGGCAAGAGTGAGTAGGCGAAGATTTTAAGGGACTTAGGGGCGCCTGGGTGGCTCAGTTGGTTAAGGGTCTGACTTCAGTTCAGGTCATGATCTCACAGTTTGTAGGTTCAAGCCCCATGTCGGGCTCTATACTGACAGCCAGCTCAGAGTCTGGGGCCTGTCTTTGGATTCTGTGTCTCCCTCTCTCGCTGACCCTGTCCTGCTCATGCTGTCTCTCTTTCTCTCAAAAATAATTAAAACATTTTAATTAAAAAAAAAGATTTTAGGGGACTTAATGTCTTAAATGACCCTAAAGTGTAATTTTCAACAGTTGAAATTATGACCCTCTTATAAATATCACTGGGTGAGATACATTATTATATTACATAGATGTTAATTTTTACATATATACACATATATATATGTGTGCACACACATGCACAATGAGAAATGCTGAAATAAATTTGCTAATAGAAGCAAAACTATTAGTAACCATACAACAATGCCCTACAAGGTTTAGAATTACCCTTTTCCACAGGGTGGAAATCAATTGCACTTCCACGAGAAAGAAAAAATATTGTATTTCTGGAAGACAAGAATCATTTGTAATATCCATTTTCTACAATGTAAAAATTACAGCATAGGCTCAAATCCTGTAGCACGAGCCGATCCCAGAGGGCCCCCTAAGAATTTCCAATATTCCATTCAAAGACACCCAGTAATCTCTTGACATTTCAAATTCTCTTAGAATTTTCCCTAACAAAACAGCAGCAAATGTTCTGGAGAGTTTTAAGCAGGAGAGGGACATGATCTGATTTACATTTGGAAGAGAACACCTCGACTAATGTATCATTTCACTGCACAGCCCGGTTGTTTTACCACTGACAGAAGACTCACACTAGCCCGTGAGTTTCTTCAGAGCAGAGGTTGTGTCATTGCTAACACAGCGTCTGGTAAAATGGTTCATAGTCACAAACGTCTGGTAAGACGTTGTGAATCAAATGACCTTGGTGACTTAGAGGATGTGGCATTTGACAGCCCAGAATTTCAAGTCTCTGGATCAAGAAATTGTGAGGATGCTCGTGGCACTGGCTGAGTAGGAGAGAGTGGGATTGGGAACGGACTGGACTTCATAGGGAAGAGACCATTGCCTCTCTTTTTGATGCCTCTGTGAGGGACCGCCCAGATTGTCCTCAAAGCTGGTTCCCCCTGAGTGTGCAGCTGGAACCCTTTCCAGCCCAGCTCCTAAGGCTGGATGTGGCTGGCTGTCTTACTGCGTTCTGGCCAGTGGGGTTTGAGTAGCAGTGATGTGGGTCCCTTCCAGGCTGGACTCATCATTCCCTCATCTTCTTCCCTCTCCCACTGGCTGATGTCAGCAACCAGAGTGACCTTGAAGACACAGGTTGCAGAGGCAAAGGGCCCTCAACCTACGAAAGCCAAGTTTAGTCTCTGCTTCCCCTGGGTGCTCTCAGTATTTAAAAGCGCCGAAAGCAGCATCTTTATGTAACACTTATTCTGTTTTGTTTTACAGTATGATCCTGTATCTTTTTCATCTTTTTTCTCGCAATTGCAAGCCTGAAATGTAATGTTTCTCACAGGGGTACTATTCGTATTACGGATGGGGCAATTACTGTGTGGGACTGTGCTTAGTTTAGCGAGTTCCATCTGCTAAGTGCCTGTAACTCTCTGCCCCACACCTCCCCGCCTCACACGGCGGTCAGCGTGACAAGAACTGCCCTTAGTTAACAGCCACTTCAAGAGCATAACGTTGAGGATACCAGATTTTTCTGTTCTTGACAAAATGAACATGGCGTGAGAGAAAGAACTTGAGTTGAAAAGAGCAAGTGGCAAACCTTAGCTCTGCCTTTTCCTACTGGGATCACTTCAGGGGAGTCCTTTACTTCTTCCTTAGCTTCTGTCTCTTCATCTGTCCATGGGGGGCAATAAGATTCCACTTCACTGGGTGATTTCAGGAATAAATAATGAGAGTAAAGACTTTTCTGGACAGTAGGTGTTTCATATATTATTGTTTCTATACCTCTCTTGCTCTTATTTAAATTAAATTAAAATTAAGAACTGTTTATTACAGCATTCTTTCTTTTAGAAAAGATCTGTGGCTCAAAAATGTTTTTAAAGGAAATGTGTGTGTGTGTGTGTGTGTGTGTGTGTGTGTGTGTGATGTTTTAGGTATATGTGCCTATTGGCAAAAGATTCAGAAGTTGAGTGAAAAAGGGTAAACATTAACACATATTTCTTGGTTTGGGTTATATTATTTAATTTGCTATAGCCGCCAACATAGCATAAATGACTTTCATAGTTTGAAAAGAAACATTCTAGAGAGAGTCTAAAATTAATTTTTGAATCGATTACACTGGGTTGGAAAGCATAACGCTTCATTTGGGAAGAAAGCAAGGGATGTGCTCATGGGCTGTTTCTGAGAGATTTTTGGTTCGTATTTTTGGGTTGGCTTGTTTTCAGGGTAGAAAGTAAAAGGAGAAGAAAAGGAGATCTTTCCAACTCAGCCTGAAACAAAATGAGAAGTACATCCCTGTCCCGCAAAAAGCGCCATTGTGATTTGGCCACTTGACCACATGTGAGTGTCTCCACTGGTACTGCAGGCCTGACTCTGTAGACACAGAGAAACAACCTCAGAGGAAGATGCACAGCACCTCCCCTTCCCCTGGGGGCTGCTGTGGGATTTCAGTGGGCCTGGAGCTAGGAAGATTCCACCTGGGTTAGAGTCTTTCTAGTTCCTTCTCTGAGAAACACAAAGTTGGGGAAGGGGGTGGGGGGAACAGGGTCAACCGAATATGAAAGAGGTAGCATCTTGCCATTGAGGAAAGGTAGGAGTCTGGGGATATTTTACAATTTAGAAAACCGGGATCTGTATACCCTGCTTGCCTAATGGTAGACATTCAAACAAATATATGTATGCTTTAAGAAAAACTATGAATAGGGACACCTGGGTGGTTCAGTTGGTTAAACATTTAATTCCTGGTTTCGGCTCAGGTCATGATCTCACAGCTTTGTGGGTTGGAGCCTCCATGTTGGACTCTGCACTGGCAGCATGGAGTCGGCTTGGAATTCTCTCTCTCCTTCTCTCTCTCTGCCCCTTCCTCATTCGCACCATGTCTGTCTCTCTCAAAACAAATAAATAAACTTAAAAAAAAGAAACACTATGAATAAATGGATTATCCACTTTATGTCACTCTTCCATCAGGAAGAACAGACGTGTGTGCACATAGGGGTTCAGTGAGATGGGATCTTTACGGTTAGAGAACAGCAATAATGACAGGGCAAAACAAGATGGCAAGAACATGTGACACGCACTGATATATATTTAATCGGTGTTGTAAACCAATTCTTTTTTTTTCTTTAAGGGTAGAGACTGGTGAGTTAGGGACAGATTGTTAGCAAGAGCTGCTATGCCAAAACTAGGTGCAAGACAGTGGGCCACCTTCTCTGACCTGTCCTCAGATGAGTTATCCTGGTGTCATGGGCCACACGGCTTTGACGTTTCCACAGCCCTGCTCTTCCATTCTAGAGAGTCACACACACTGAGCTTAGCCACTCAATTTTGGACAGTTAGCAAATGCCAGTCAAATACCATTGCTTATGCACTAAGATGTGTGGAACTCCTGGGAGTGTCCCAGGCAGGGAGGCAGGGCACATGGAAGACAGATGAACTGGAGGGAAAATGGATTGTCCCCTTCCTCACATACCTGAGGGGCTCCTCTGAGAGAGGTGACGTGATTTGCGTGTTTGCTATCCATCCACTGGGCTATTCCCAGCCCACCTATTGTCTCGGACAGACTCCTCCCCAGTGAAGGAGACTCCTTCACCTTCCTACGTGTTATGGCATTTCACACGTCCCTTACTACATAGTGTTCACAAAGGAAAAACTCACAATTCAATGACGTCAAGTGATGGATGAGTCCCAGAAAATAATCACGAGGCTGAGTATTCCCGAGGCGGTATGAACATTTGTGCCTCAAAATTTCCAGACAGGAAGAATGCGTTTGTGACCACGGAACATTGGTGAGCCCGGCACTTGGCCCCTTACTAGAGATGGTGAGTCTTTATTGTTCTCTTTGGGGCACTTCAGTATCCCATGCACAGTGCTCCTGGCAGAAGCACCGAGAGACACACAGCATTCTCGTTTCATCTATTAGATTTCTTTTCTCCACTCCCTCAAGGTATGGAGGTAAATTCCAATTTAGTAATCAAGGCCTGAGTCATCGAATAAATAACCCAATTTCTCATTCTTGTTCACTGAGCCAGTTGTATGAACAGACGCAATGTTTTTTATGCCAACTGCGTGGATGGGCTTCCCGGCACGTCACATTCAGAAATTGCAAAGAGCTGCTGAAAGTCATTCAGAGCAAGGAGGGTGGCTGAGCAGCCAATGTCCAAAGTTGGAAATATATCTCTGGAGATGGATTTTTTTTTTTAATGCAGATAAAGCAAATTAGTTCCCAAAACACAACCCACTAACCAATAAAAGCAACTTTAAGGTTCTAGTCTACTGCATAGGAACCAAAGGTAGAAATTGCTTTGTTTCAGAAAGATGATCTGTTGGATAAAAATGGTTGGGGCATTCATTCATTCATCCATTCATTCACTGAGCTAAACATTTTTGGGCACTTAGGATGTTCCAGCCACTCTACCAATAATAAAGATATAAGGATGAATAAATTATAATGTTGCCAAAGCCTCTCATATAAACAAGCAATTACAAATAGTCTAGCAAGGAAATACTACAAATATACACAAAACATTCTAGAATCAATAAGAGGCACCAGCCCAGCGCAAGAGGATCCATGAAGAATGTCCCATAGAAGCTGATGGTTAAGAAGAGGCTTATAGGAAAGAACCAAAGAAGTAGGGGTGCGGGGGCTTGCGTAGGAGAAGGAGAGGAAGAAAACAGTGAGAACTATTATTTCTCCTTCCTGTACTCACTTGAGGAAGGCCCATCCACTTTGCTGGAGTTGCTGGAGATGAAAGACTGCCAGCAGCATTGTAGAGAAAGCACAAACTGATGAAGTCTTACCCATCATTTCTACCATGTGTCACTCACCCACCATGTAGCAGGCACCATGCTAAGCACTTTGCACACTTGGTCTTGCTTAATCCTTTTGACAACCTCACCAGGTTGGTGTTTTTATCTCATTTTACAGATTAAGAAACAGAAGGTCAGGGTAGTTGGGTAACTTGCTCAAGGTCACACAGCTAACAAGTAGAGATTGAAACTCAGATTCAAGCTGATCACCAATCTTTTGCTCTGGACCTTGACACTGGACCTTGATTTTGTTCTGTGGTAGTTCTGAGGTGGGGCCACAGCCTAGTACCTTGAAGGTCAGATACTGTCTAGATGACTTGAAATGTTTTTTATCTCTCTTCTGGATTTCCCAATTGTGTGAAAAACTGTCAGAGTGGAACCAATCTTATTCTATAGATTGAAGGTATAGACATGGAGCCCAACAGGCAGAAACTAGAGGAAGACAGATTGGGTCTTGATCTGTAGAATTAGCTAACCATCAGAAGCTCCTAATGATCTAATGATACATGAGGATTTTTAAGGGGTGTGGGTGTGAGAGAGAGGAGGGGAGAGGAGGGAGACAGAAAGAGAGAGAGATCTTAAGGAATCGACTCACACGGTCGTAGAACTGGAAAGTCTGAAATGCACAGGGTGAACGAGCTGGCTGGAAACTCAGGCGGGCTCTCTGGGTTGCGGTCATGAGGCCAAATTCTCCATTTGGGAAAGTGTCTACATCAAGCTTGACTATTGCGATGTTGTGCTGAGGATATAAGTGTCCCTAGGGTATCTATCAGTTGCAATATTCCCTTCTGGGGAACCTCAGGATACTGGTCATCTCTCCAGTCTCTCTCCAAGGAGTTTAGACATATAGGCTTCCACATCTCGTAAAGGGACCCCATCATCCCCAACAATACCTGATCACCATCTACAGGCTAGTCAGACCCTCACGAGAGGGCTAGAGCTAATGTTCTTCCCAAAGTGAAGATTCTCTACAGGAAAGTAACACATTCAAACAAGAAACTCCTTTCTTTCTTTCTTTTTTTTTAATGTTTATTTATTTTTGAGAGAGAGAGAGAGGAGGGGCAGAGAGAGAGGGAGACACAGAATTTGAAGCAGGCTCCAGGCTCTGAGCTGTCAGCACAGAGCACAATGCAGGGCTCAAACCGACAAACTATGAGATCATGACCTGAGCTGAAGTCAGTTGCTTAACTGACTGAGCCACCCAGGCGCCTCAAGAAACTTCTTTCTTATAGAACCAAATCAAATCTACAGAGAAACAGATTTCTGTAGCAAGGCAGAAGGTGACACATAAAGAAAGCACACAGGAACAGAAGCCCTGAGCTGGACAAGTTCAGAGGAGGAAGAAGCCTTGGGTAGCAAGAGTGGACAGGAATTGGTAGCCCAAGAAACAACATTAGCAGTCAAAATGGCCCCGGGATTGGGTCATGAGAAATAAAAACAGATTGGCTGGTTTCTCAAGGAACACTGTAAATTTACACTGAACAACCTTCTTTGGGTAGGTACATCAGAGAGGAAAGACTTTATTACTCTACTTCTTGGGTTTTCATATGAGGAGGGACTTCCACTCAGTTTCTCTGAAAACTTTTCAGTTTCTCTTTCTAGCTGCTCATTTCATGAGGAAGGAATAGGATCATGGAAAGTGTCCCCATCAAGCTTGACTGTTAAAATGTTGTAACGAGGATACAAGGGTCCCCAGATTCATGGTAAGACTCAGGCTGCACCAGGGGTGGGTTGGGCTAGATAATGCACATATTACCTGACCTTGACATTCTGTGACTCTATCTTGTGTCCAAAACGCAGCAAAATTCCTGTGTTTCTGAAAGCTCTGAGAAATGTTACAGAATCCCCCTCCCCCCAGAGGAAAATCTAGTATCTAGAGTATGATTCATGAATTACAGGAATCGAGTTCTCTATTTGAAAGACCAACAATATCTTCACTTATAAAGCTGTGCCTTCAGAAATGGATGTGCAGTTTCATTGAATATTACAGCTTTTATAGTAGACATTTTCACTATGGTGACACACAGAGAAGTTAAAAAAGCATTTTATTATGTTAACTTCCCCATGATATGTTAATTCCACTCATTTCTAGATTTATCATTTTTCTGTAATTGTCATACCTAAGCTTTTTAGACTTAGTTTAGCACACAGATGGAGATAAACTACAGAAGGAAGACACGGTGTTTGCTTCCATTTTACTGCCAACAAAACCCGTGTGCAAAGACTGAAAACCCAATGTGAGATCAAGCAGGAGACACATATACCCAGCATCACAGCATCGCTGGTTCCTTGTTCCACTGAGCAGATGCCTTTTCCACCGTCCTCAATATCTACTGACCTGTCTGTAATCACTCTCTCACACTTACACACGTTTTCTCTCTCGCTCTCAATTATAAAATAACACACAGTTAAAAATTCAATGTTGAATCATAGTATTAAATAAAAACTAAAATTTCTGCAGTCTATGCGCCCCCCCCCCAGCACCCATCTACTTTTTAAAAAACCCTTTACAGGGGCGTCTGGGTGGCTTAGTTGGTTAAGCGTCCGACTTTCACTCAGGTCATGATCTCGCGGTTCGTGGGTTCGAGCCCCGCGACGGGCTCTGTGCTGACTGCCAGCTCAGAGCCTGGAGCCTGTTTCAGTCTGTGACTCCCTCTCTCTCTGACCCTCCCCTGCTCACGCTGTCTCTCTCTCTCCTGGAAATAAATAAAAACATTAAAAAAAAATTAAAAAAACCCTTTACGATGAATGGTTAGCTCTTACATCATCATCTTTATTTCTTAATTTGCTAATTTTATACTCTGTATTTTCTCTTGAAGGAAACACATTTTTTACACAAAAGCTTGAAAACCCTCTGCCCTGGCAAATAAGAAAAACTGAGAAATGAGGTGATGCAATCACATTACATATGTACAAAAGGCAGGGGAAGGGCTGTTTCTCCAAGTGACTTCACTCTTCCAGTGGTAGGAACACATAAGGAGAAATAGACCTATCTATCTATCTATTTATTATTTTTTATAGTTTATTGTCAAGTTGGTTTCCATATAACACCCAGTGCTCATCCCCACAAGTGCCCTCCTTCATGCCCATCACCTCCCTTCCCCTCTTCCCCACCCCTATCAGCTCTCAGTCTTTTCTCAGTATTCAAGGGTCTCTCATGGTTTGCCTCCCTCCCTCTCCCCAACTATTTTTCCCCTTCTCCTCCCCCATGGTCCTCTGTTAAGTTTCTCCTAATCCACCTATATGTGCAAACATATGGTAGCTGTCCTTCTCCACCTGACTTATTTCGCTCAGCATAACACCCTCAAGTTCCATCCATGTTGCTACAAATGGCCAGATTTCATTCTTTCTCATTGCCATGGAGTATTCCATTGTACAGATAAACCGCATCTTCTTGATCCATTCATCAGTTGATGGACATTTAGGTTCTTTCCATGATTTGGCTATTGTTGAAAGTGCTGCTATGAACATTGGGGTACATGTGCCCCTGTGCATCTGCACTCCTGTATCCCTTGGGTAAATTCCTAGCAGTGCTATTGCAGGTCAGAGCAGAGTTCTATTGTTAATGTTTTGAGGAACCTCCACACTATTTTCCAGAGGACATGCACCAGTTTACATAAGAACATAGATGTGTTCTTTTTATGGGGTTAGTCTAAAAGCGTTTTCAGCCCATCACTGAGTGCATTTTCCTCTACAAATTTTTTATTTACATTTTTATGTATTTTGTCACAAGAGCCCTTCCTATAAAATTTCATCATACTGTAGGCATTCACATTTACTGCTCACATACAGCTTAAGAAGATCGACTCTGACTCTTTCCGATAAGCATAGTAGACATATCTGGGGTCATAGAGGTGGAAGAACCGAGATTGTGGGTACATGGTGCCTTGGACCCATCCCTGCCATTTGACTGCTCCCCAAATAAGCAACCAATCTCGTATCCTGCTCACTCTGATAATCACTGCTGTTTTAAAGACTTTTGCTAAAATCTGCCTATCCGTCTCCTCTCTTGCATATCACTTCTCGGAAAGATGACATTAGGACTCATGTTTGGTCTCCACACTCCCTACAGTGAAAGTGTTGAGTCCACAGCTCATGATACATGTCCCATCTTCTTTTTTTATTTAATTATTTCCCTTTTTTAAATATTTTATTTATTTTTGAGAGAGAGATAGAGACAGCATGAGCAGGAGAGGGTCAGAGAGAGAGGGAGACACAGAATCTGAAGCAGTTTCCAGGCTCTGAACTAGCTGTCAGCGCAGAGCCTGATGCGGGGCTCGAACCCATGAACCGTGAGATCATGACCTGAGCTGAAGTCGGACGCTTAACCAACTGAGCCACCCAGACACCCTGATACATGTCCCATCTTATTGTGACCACTAAAGTCAGGGCCCTGGCAGTGCCTGGGAGAGCCCCATCCTGGGGTAGGGTCATGGGGAAAACTATACATTGGCCACGAAGACATACACCAGAGCTCTAGATCTATACCACCACAGCTTGAAATGAACACTAACAGAGGCCCCAGCCTGAAAAGAACTACACACCTATCCACCCATGCCGGCTGGTGGGAGTGAGGGGAAATGAGGAATGGGAAAATTAAATGGGATGGAAGGGAATGCAAGAAGTATGCTATAGCATTTTTCTGCAGCAGTGCTCTCTTTCTTTCGATTCTGTATTTGTCTATTTGCCATCCATTAATCACAGAACCAAACTAATGGCCAAAGTTGTTGACATCTCCCCTGCGAACCAGCTTTTGCAGGCACACAAAAATTATAAACCCTTCACCCACATCCCCAGCTGTCTGCTTTATTGAACTGTCACACATCAAGCTAGTATTTCCCCGCCCTAAATCACCCTGGTACCCAGGGCCAGATACTCAACAGCCTCTATGCCCCAGAGCCTGCTGGAATAATTCAAGCTAGTCAATTCTAAGCTGTTTGCTTTGCCCTGCCTTACCTTTCTCATGAAAATCCCAAGAAAGGCCATGGCCTATGCCTTCCCCTCACTCCTTGCTCCCGTCTCCTGATCAAACCCGGTGCGTCTCCATTTGGCCCCATATGGTATGGCCTGGCATGCCCCCTTCCCTTCGGAACTGTAAGTAACACATACTCCTTTCATGTCAGCACTCAGTCGCTTTTATAAATGAAGACCCAGGAACATATAAATTAACACCTGAGCACAAACCTCTTTCACTTTCTAGCCTAAAATTAAGGCTAACACTATAGCCTCCAGAAGAGAAAAAGTCGCCCTCACTTTGCTCCTTTTATTACAAATCAAAGTGCATATACAGCACAATTCAGTAGGAAACCAGTGATTTCTACATTCTACTTCATAAAACTCCAATATAAACACCGTCTGTGGTCTGATATACCAGTCCCTCCATTCCAGATGTATCAAGTTCATCCACAGGAGGGGCCGAGGTTACAAGAGTAAGGAGACAGAAATTTAATTCTTAAATCCTTGTTGGTCCCTAAACTCAAAAGTAACTCCTGAAGCAATCACTCACCTCATCCTGGTCAACCAGGCTGACAGCGGTAACAATGGAACGTTCACGGGGGAACACTGGGAGCAGACACTGATGAACTGGAGGGTGGTTTAGCCCCACGGATGATCCTCACCATGCTCTTATGTGTGGGGAAAGTGAGTTTGCAGGAGAGGATGAAAAGTACAGGTAACATACAGAGGAAGTGTGTTCTGGGCTATGGCCAATAAGATGCTACCCTTTTGTCAATTTCTCTTCTTAGACGATAAAATAAATGTCTGGTGAAAACGATGACTGGTGGTGCTGGGGGGAAAGCCTTGTGATCTGGTCTCCATTTTTATGAGGCTTCTGCCTTGTGCTGCCCAGGTGGTATCTGCCAGCCTGATGATACCTCCAGATCCGAGAGAGAGTTGTGTTGGATCTAACTTTAGGCAGAATGAGAGCTGGAAGCATGTGGAAGGAGGTTAAGAGGGAGAGATGTTTTTAAACCCTCTCCTTAGATATAAAAGCTGAGAATGAAAGTGAAAGAAAGTGACATCTAAGAGCCAAAGCAGAGGAGTCTTTTCCACCTGTGAAATAAACCCAGGGGTCACACGTAGCTTTGCATTCTGGCTCTGTCATTTGTCATGTGACCTTGGGCAAATTATGTTCTCCAGAAACTTTCACCTGTGACGTGGGAAGCCGGAAAACTTTAGAAGGAGACAGCAATGGAAAGCACTTCACATTGTGTGTGTTCAATGAATATTCACTACTTTTATTTTATTTATTTATTTATTTATTTATTTATTTATTTTTGAGAGAGAGAGAGATTGAGAGCATGTGCAAGGGAGGGGTAGAAGAAGAGGGAGACAGAGAGAATCTTAAGCAGGCTCCATGCCCAGCGATGAGCCTGATGCTGGGCTTGATCTCATGACCCTGGGATTATGATGGTGAGAACATGACCTGAGCCCAAATCAAGAGTCAGACGCTTAACCGACTGAGCCACCCAGGGGACTCTTTTTGCTTTTTAAAATGCTATCTGTTTCCTTGTATGTTTACTTTGGAACAAAGCAGAGCAGAAGAACTCTAGAAGTGGTCCCTGTTTGGTGTCAGCCTCACTCTATTGATAATGATGGTGTCAGCTAGGAGTGTATGTGGCATTCACCTGGCCCCCCACTGCTTGGGGCGGGGCGGAGGACAAGCCACAGGCATTTCCCCGGACCCAAGCCAATGTTAAGGCCAGATGAACCCTTGTGATTCTTATTATGACTACAAGACTCAGCTCAGCAAATAGGCATCAGAGAACTTTGAAAACACAAGGTTTATTACTCCTCAGTTACGGAAGGTACGCAGCAGGCTCAGGGCCACACAGGATGGTTGTGGGTAGAAAGAGACAGAAGGCATGCGCCGACTTGGGGTTCTGCTTTTATTGGGGGTCGAAGGTGGGGTGTGTAGGGTTTCATGGATTCTCTCTTTATTGGTGAGTTTAAAACATAACAGTAGGTATTGGGGCAAGAAAAGGGAAAAGGGAGGAGTCAGCTGTCTAGGTTTCTCAGGGCTCCCTAAAAGGGGAACTTTCTGGGTAGGGCAGCCTGGCTCTTCATTTAGTTGCATAGTTGGTGATATGCTTATTTGAGAAATGGATGTCATTGAAATGGCTGGCCGTGACCATCAAAAGCTTAATGTGAGGCACTTTACATTACAATCAATAAAGCTAAGTGTCAGGCACTTACATGGAACACCCTCTCTGTGGCAGGGCTTACATATGGTGGTTTAAATATCGGCTCTGGTGTTTGTGGGCTGTCTGGTTTGGGGAAATTGACGTAACCTCACTCTTTATGTTCCTTGTTCCTGTAAAACAGGAATGATCATGATGCTCCGATGTGCTGGGGAGACTAAGGATAGTAATACACAGGATCTGTCCACAGGGTCTGATAGCTTCACTTCCCCTGGGCCGGACACTTTCCTCAATGTGCCTCAGTTTCTCCCTCTGTAATGTGTGGATAGTGAGGTGCCTACTTCACTTAGGTGTGTGGAGGAGTCTGATTGAGTTAGCATGTGGAGAAGACTCGGAGGGATCTGGGGACATAGTAAGTGCTCAACAAACAGTGGTTATTATTACAATAAGTGCTTGGTCAGTTGGAGCGGCCGCTGCTTTGGATGGACAGGCCAATGATGCCAATGAGATGATGGTCACAGGGGTGAATTCTCCGGTGCCTGCTCTAAAGAGCAGAGGTGTTCTGGAATCTGAACAGTTTTGACCTGAGAAATAAGTCTTTTCCATATGGACCTACTTGGTGAATAATGTCCTTAGGACAATTCCTACCACCCAAATTATCAAGGCACTGACTGAAGGGCATCCTGGCTAAGTAGCAGATTGGATTGTTCCATTTAGAGGAAATGGTTTTCCTCAAGTATTTGTCTATAACCTGTTATTCCTTCAGCCTCTCTCTCCCATGTCCGGGGAGGCCATTCTCTGGTTTTGTTGTTTTTCACCCCATTAAGTCTACGCATTTACTACATCTTATAAAGTCTACCTCAGAAGTATCCCCAAGTTTCCTCTCTCCTCTTTTATTCGGCTTGAACCTGCTCAGCACATTCAACCTTTCCCTTGCAGCCACATCCACTGCCCACAAAGGACCCCTCAGCCGACGGTGTGGCCCCAGCCAACCACCTGGTACGGTCCCTACCTCTCATCTTGCTCCCATGGCTGACTCTCCGCTCCCGACCCTGAGGATGCTCTGCACCCACCTCCCCTTCTCATGTGCCCATAACGCCAAGCCATCTCTCGCGTCACGAGGCTGTCACATGCTGCTTGAAGCCCTGGATCCTCAGGGCCTGGCCCAAAGCCACAGGCTGGCCTGACCAACTCCCAAACCCAGTGCGACCTGTCGGGAACTCCAGCTCCTGTCAGAGCCTCGGAGCCTCGGGCCACCTGCTCCTCTCTTACCTTCCCCCAGCCAATGGTTGCAACTGGCTCCTGGGCATCACTGGCTCCCCTTTCCTGCACAGCACCTGCTCTGCCTGCAGAGAGAAGGAGAGTAATAATGTTTCATTGAAGGCAAATCCTATGACAGTGTTCAAAGCTCCAGCCTCTGCAGGCTTCCCAGGTCCTGCCTCGTCACACCAGGACCCTGCAGCGGCCTGAAGATCTGCCCTGAAACTCTGACTGTCTAACCGTTCCTGGAATGAATGTGTTGATCCCTCCAGGACCCGGCACTGACACGCACTGTTTGGCCTGTTGTGCAAATCTTGCTTCCAGTCTGTGCCTCCTTTGCCGCCGGCTTGGGCCCTCATCATGTTTCAGGACTCAGCTCAAAAGTCTCCTCCTTTGACAGCCTTTCCTGACCCTCCCACAAAGCACTAGGCTCCTGCGTTTCCGTAGGCTCATAACATTCTGTTAGGATTCCTTTTTGATCCTTTGTATTTCACTGTACAATTCTCAGACGCATTCATTCAGAAATACACATTCAGTGTTACTGGGTGGCTTGGACTCTTCAGGGCCCCAGGGATAGAGAAATAAGCACAAAAGTCTATCCCTGTCTTGTGGAGCTCACACTGTGGGGAGAGAAACACACAGGAAATTGGACAAAGAAACAAACGAGACCTATGCCAACTGTGATAAACACAGGGAAGATAAAGAGGACAAGGCCATAGCAGTTAGGGAGGACAAGTTAGAAGGAGAAGGCGAGGATTGATTTTATGTGTCAACTTGACGGAGCCCCGGGGGTGTCCAGATATTTTGTTAAACATTTCTCTGGGTGTGTTTATGTGGGTGTTTCTGGATGGGATTAACATTTGAATCAGTAAACTGAGTAAATCAGATTGCCTTCCCCGGTGTGGATGGGCCTTATCCGATCAGTTGAAGGCCTGAAAAGAACAAAAAGGCTCTCTCTCTCTCTCCCTCTCTCTCTCTGCCAGCCTGCCTTTGAGTGAGGACATCCTGCTTTGGACTCGGGCTCCAACTTACACCGTCAGCTTTCCTGGGTCTCTGGCTGGCTGACTGCAGCTCCTGGACCCTTCAGCCTCCAAAATCACATAAGCCACTCCTTATAATAAATTTATGTCTATATATCTCTGTATCTCTGATTGGCTCTCCAAAGAGCCATGACTAATATACAATCTTAGAGAAAGTCTCTCTGAATATATGACAGTTGTGCTGAGCTCTGGAGAACGAGGAAAAAACAGGCATAATAAGAACCAGAAAAGAAAGAATTCTGATAAAATGGGATATGAAAGCAAAAGCCTGAGGCTGAAAAGAGCCAAGAAGAAGGCAGTTAACTTGAATTCTTTCAGAGAAAGGGAAGGAGGAACCAGATTTTTGAGGTCTGGTTGGTAGGAAAGGAGCTTTTTTGTCTTCCCCTAAAGCTTCAGAAAGCTAAATAACTCACCCTCAATAAATATTTGTGTGACAAATGAATTGGCGGATACTTAGCTATTTCCCAAGTGGTGAAAGCAATTTTAAAAATCTAAAAGGATGGGGTGCCGGGGCGACTCAGTCAACAGAGCTTCCGACTCTTGATTTCGGCTCAGGTCATGATCCCGGGGTAATGGGATGGAGCCCCGCGTTGGGCTCTGCACTGACAGTGTGGAACCTCCTTGGGATTCTCTCTCTCTCTCTCTCTGTGTCAAAATAAATAAATGAACTTAATTTTTTTTTTTAATCTAAAAGGAATGACATTATTTTTGTCTCTGTTCCTTACGAGTTTTCATTAGGGAGCCCGGCAGCTGGGGCCAGTGGAGGATGCAGATGAAAGTTGCCCGGGTCCCGTCAGAACAGCAGAAGCCTGGACGTGCAGCCTCCACACGCGATCAGTTTCCTGACATTGTTGCAGTTTGGGCTTTTTATCTGTTGTTGCAGAATCCCTGTGCACTAATACAGACTACACTTACCGACTAGCATAAGCAATGAATCATCTCAGGAAGAAACCAGGAAACTTCCCCTCCTCGCGGGAAGCCGGCCACAGCTTTACACAAGAGCGCCCTCTTCTGTGCGGCCGCAGCCCCAGGCTTCGAGAACCAGAGCTTCCTTTTGCTTCCTGCAAACCCCACAGCGAGCCCCGAATTGAGGGAACCACAGCTACGGGAAAGCAAGTCCTTATTAGCGTCTCTCTCGTGTGCAACAGCAGCCTGAGGACGTGGAAGAGCCAGGGAGCGGAGTTTGGAGCACTTTACTGAGAAAGGAAGGGAAGAGCTTTGCACCTAATAAAATTCGACCTCCTCATCTAACTTTAGAGGGATTTCCAGGATGCCCAGCCCCAGGAACTAGGAGACCAAAGGGATGCCCAGAGTCCGCAAGGCAGAGAGATGTCCAGAGATGAAAGGGGAGGAACAAGTGCCAATCCTGCGTGTGTAGCAGATCATCTCGTGCTTGGAGCGGAGGGACTTTGAAACACGGCACTGGGCTCTGCAATGATTCTCTACTGTTTAAATCGGCTTCTTCGGAGACGAGTCCCCTGTGCCACAGAAAATAAGCTACCCTCGGGCAGCTGGCATATAGTACTCACTCACATATTTATTGAACGACTAAAAGTGTTGGCTTCCCATGTCTTCCAGGGGAAGGAAACGTGAAACTTGCCGGCCATTTCTATCTTAGTTTACTGGCTATTTCAGTTAACAGTGGTCACAGTGTTATTGCATATGAAACAGCCACAGAAAACTCAGGAACATACAGAAATGCAACTATTTAGCTCATAAGTGGGCTGGTTTCCAGCATGGTACTGTTGATGTCCACTGGGCTCACTGGTTCCTCTGCAGCTGCTTGGGGTCAGTTGGTGGGCTGCTGATCTGGGGTGGCCCCAGCTGGGGTGATTCGGCTCCACTCCTCGTGACTTCCATCCTCCTCCTGGACATTCTCCTCATGGGAATGGGAGAGGTTCAAGAGCATAAGCTCAAGCAAGAAAACACCTTTCAAGATTCTATTGCTTCTTGGCCAACGACACGCCATTGACCAAAACAACTCACACAGTCAAGTTGCCATCAATGGGGAGGGTAATTCTGTTCTTCCCATGAGAGTCATAGGGAGGGAGCAGATATTTCGAACAGGAATCTAATCTACCGTGCAGAAATTTTTTGTAACATGAATAGCAGTAGAACAAGTTGGGGTGTGAGTATAAAGAAAAGACCCCAGGGCACAGAGTCCTGAGGCATGGCTAGTTGAATGCTTCCTGAAGGCTAGCTCTCAGGTTAACCTTATCTCATTTAGTCTTGAAAAAGACCTTGCAAAGTTGATAATATCAATCTCCTTGTGTAGAGGCAGAGGTGGAGGCTGTGAAGAGATGCAGAAAATTGCTTCAGCCCACTGACCCAGGAAGTTGCCAAGTCAGGACTTGCACCCAGATTTGTGCTCTTCCAAATCCTATGCTCTCTACCACCGTGAGTAAGATATGGAGCCTCCCCCAGGAAGTGGCCCTGGCTGGTTGCAATTTTAGTCTTTAGATCAACAGAGGACAAATTTAGCCTCTTTTCTAGAGGTCCATCTTTCAGGTATTTGGAATCTGCTCCCCCATCTTGTCTCCTTGAGGGCAAACATCCCCCCTTTCCTGCTCATCCTTCCTATTCAATCTCTACAAAGTACTCACTGTCCTGAGCATCTGAGTATGGGAATGAAGAGATAAAGAGACTTGGATGAAAACTTTCAGAGAGACTTTAATAAAAGAACATATTTTAGAATGAAATAAGTGACCCAGAGTAAAGCATTTCATTTGTGCTAAAAAGCAAGATGAAGACTTGGAGAAAGGTAAGCAAATCAGGCTGGGGGTGTTTTAGGACTCATTGGTCATACTCTACCTGGATATTCAGCTTGAGGGACCACATTTTAAGAAAGAAACAGAAAACATAAAACAGAAATACTTAGAGCTGACCCATTAGAATGATGAGGATATCCAAAGCCATGTGACTTGGGAAGTGGTTGAACACAGGCTCTTCAGCTGGAGAAAGAGAAGATTTAAGAGTAAGCTGAATGTTCCATTCGAACATGTTACGGGCTACCATGTTAGAAAAGGGAATGAGGTTTTAGAAGGCAGAACTAGTACTCAAGAATAGAAGTTAAAGATTTTTCTTCAACTTGGTCATTAAATCACAAAACATTAGAGCTGTCCAAGTATAGCACAAGTTTCCTTGGAAGGGGATACATCTTACTTAAGTGTCTAGGAAAGAGTGGTCAATCACCTCAGAAAGAAATGATCAAAGAGGGGCACCTGGATGGCTCAGTCGGTTAAGCATCTGCCTTTGGCCAAGGTCATGATCTCACAGTTTGTGAGTTCGAGCCCTGCATCAGGCTCTTTACTGACAGCGTGGAGCCTGCTTTGGATTCTCTCGTTCTCCCTCTCTCTCTGCCCCTGTCCTGCTCTCTTTCTCAAAATAAATAAACACACTTTTAAAAAACCAAACAAGCAAAAGAAGAAATGATCAGAGAGATCGGAATCGGAGGACCAAATGGACTTCACTTCCAAATTTGGAAATTCCAAAAAACCCAAAGAAATAGGTTTGTATTACTGCAAATATAATGACAGTAGTAATAATCATTCATTTATCTTCTATTATGCTTTGTAGTTTGGAACATACCATCATATCCTCAAAATAATTCTGTGGGGAAAGTAGAATAGCTATTTTGCTTGCGTTGTATACAAGGAACTAAGGCTCAGAGAGTTGAGTGAGTGCCCTGGACACACAGTGAGTGGAAGAATTAAGATTCTTCTAAGACATCCCTTTCAACATTGTCCCGTTGCTGCCAAATCTGATCGTGAGGAGAGAGTTCATGACGTTCTAGATGTAGGCGGAGAAAGGAAGAGCCCATTTCAGAAAGGTCACCCAGGAGTTGGTGTCTGGAGGGTTCGGGTCGTGTCTCTTTTTCTTATCTGGCAGGTATATCAGCGAGCACCCTCTACGAGCCCACAAGAATTCTTGTCCAACCCTGCTTCTCATCGAGGGTCTTGCTTACACTCTTCCCTGAGGCATGACAAGAACTGGACTTCCTTGGGAAACAGTGTGATTCGAGCCAGGGAAATGCAGTGGGCAATATTTTCTTTGCCCTGTCCTTGCTCTTGTGGGCAGGAGCTCCCAAAATCTTGCCTAGCTCCTTCTTGCAGCCTCACTCTAGACTAGACAGAAACATGCACAGAGATTCACCCTGTCACCCTCCCTTCCCTCCATCTTACCTACCCTGCAGTCACCGCAGGGCTGAGTGAGGGCAAGCAGGGGTGGGACTAGCTTGCCTCTTCCCTCTGCCCTCCTGAGTGCCCCCCAGCCGAGTCCTCCCTTTCTGAGGTGGAAGATTCAGCACACACCCACCATTTACCCGCCCGTCCCCACTGACCCAGGACACTCTGAAGCCAGGACTCTGAGACTCCTTCCGGACACTTGTTCTCAGGTAATTTTTCAGCTCCCTATCAGCACTTTACAGCCTTGACTTCCCTGACTGAAGGAAGACTAATTAAAATGACAAACCTCGCATTGATTTATTACCACACGGGTGGAAACAATAAACAACCATGACAGCGCTATGTGTTTGGCTCACTCTCAACCTTCCCCACAACTCAGGGGACTCAGGCAAGGGGAGACATGGTGACTACCATTGAGCCTTCCCTGTGCTTCTTCCCCATCCGGGTCTCTTCAGCTCCCCACATGCTCTACACCCTCCATCACCCCCCACACAAGAATATACGGTCCCCAGCAAAGGTGCAACAAGTTCAGCTCAGCGAAGGGCTTTCTCACCCCTCCTCTTACCNGGCTACACTTGCCATCATCTGCCCAGGTGAGAAAACCAAAGTCCCAGGAGACTAATGATTAACTCAAGGTCATGGAGCTGCGAGATAGATTATTAATTAAGTTCTGACACTTGCAAGGGCCACCATTCTTTGTTTCCAAGAGCAATTTTTTTGGGGGGGGGAAATTACTTGAGCTATAGCTATCTAGCAAAGAAATTTAACTAAATGTACAATGCTTCTCCCATCGTTGGGAGATGAGTGAAATGATAAAAGTGGGTCCCTGCTTCAGGGAGGGAGTGAGGACAGTCAGGGAGTAACGTGTGACAGATACAACACCATAGATTCCAGCCACACACCATGGCGCCTGCATGGAGGAATCACAGAGCAGCCATGCCCAGTGTGCCTAAGTGGAATCACATCATTTTATATAATTCTTTCATTCATTTCTTTAGACCCTCTCTTAGCCTCACACTCCCTGCTGCTTCTATTTCTTCTTTTCTTTTCATAGCAAAATCCTTGCAGTATAATACATGCCTTATTATTTTTTTATAATAAGTGCATTTAAATTATACAAGTCAGGTCTCAGCTCAAAAGTCCTTTACACAGACTGCCTACGGCTTAACTGCTATCCCTCCTTCGGCACCCCAAATTCTCCTACACTATTGACCATTTTATTTTCTTTAATAGTACTCTCTCCCCTCTCTGAAATTATCCTATTGGTCTCTTTGTTAGTAAATTGCTGCCTTTCTTTCTACAAGTACTGGTTTTGGTGATTTTTGTAAACTTAGGGTCTACAGTAGTAGCTGGGAGGTAAAAGATGAAGACATATTTGTTGAGTGAATAAGTGGCCAAATGTCTTCATTGTATGCACCAGTAAAACACTTTCCACGGTCTTCTCCATATTAATTTATCCAAACTCATCAGAGAATTCTAGCATGAATTCTATGTCACTTATGTGGCATTGCTTATGGATTACTGATAATATGCATGAATTATCAAACATGGGGTTGGGCACACGGCAGGCATAAAACAAAAGCTAGCTATTACATGATAATTCCTTCAGGGGCACACAATGTTTCTGTCCTCCAAAACCCTTGGTGCTATTCTGATCACTGAAAGGTAATTGACAAAGGGAATTACACTGCATATTGATGACAAGACATTAAGCTTCAGTGTTGAGGTCAGAGATCAAAATAATGACAATGCTTTATTCTCTGTGTTAACAATCTATGTGGGTTAAAACCATAGGAAAGTTAAATGGCAATATGTGTTGAATGATTCAAGAAACGCTTGCTTAATTGTTGTATAACTCTTATAATCCATATTGATGGAACTCTAGTTATAGAAATGCATTTTATGCACAGGGTCTTTTTTCATTCTCATAACACCCTAGGCCTTCTGATGGGTCACAATGATAAGAAAATGGAGAAATCTGCCCTAAAGCCCAAGCTCATGTCCCAGGAAGGCTCATTCTTCTAGAATATACGTGATGCTGGTATGATAAAATGTTCATCTGTATGAATTTGATAATTTTGAACAAGTTGAACAAATCATATAAGATATGGTGCTAATTTTTCAAGTTCAGAGGTGGTGGGCTTTGAGCCAGTTTGTGCTGTGTTGCTGGGAATACCAAACACTGAGGCAGGAAAGCAGTTCCACGGGCATAATTCCAGGACATATTTAGAGGAAAGCGTGAGGAGCCTGTCCAGTGTCCCTGCTATGAAATGAACTACAGCAGTCTCAGGAGAATAATACCAGTGCTGATTCCTCTACAGGGCAATGAAAGTCAGTTGCATGTTTTAGGCTGTGGTGTAGAGAAATAAGATAGCCCACTGCAGACCCACTCGAGGGGTTAAGATCAGAAAGATTGACAAGACCAAGTATTGGCCAGGACGTGGAGAAATTGGAAACACACACATGGCTCATGGGAATGTAGACAGTACAACCACTTTAGAAAACAGTTTGGCAGTTTTTAAAAATTTACATGTACACTTAGTGTATATCTAATACAGCAATTCTACTCCTAGACATCTACCAAGAGAAGTGAAAACATATATTCACATTAAGACATGTATACAAGTGCCCACAAACAGCACTATTTACAGCAGTCAAAAACTGGAAAGAACCCGAATCTCCATCAACTGAAATGGATAAACAAATGTGGTTTATCCATACAGTGGAATATTATTCAGCAAGAAAAAAGGAACAAAATTATGTCACATGCTGAGTCATGGATGAGCCTCAAAATACGACGCTGAGTGAAAGAAGCCAAATGTAAAAGATGGTATATTATATGATTTTGTTTACCTGAAACACCCAGAAAAGGCTATCCATACAGCAGAAAGTAGATCAATGGTTGCCAGAGACTATGTGAGTAAGGATTGGGCTGACTAATAAGCCCAATCGAACTTGGAAGTCTTCTAAACCTGCCTTACGCTGATTGTTGCACTGATACATAATATCACTAAAACTCATCACAACATATACCTAAAATGGTGGATTGCATGATTTAAATATACTACCTCAGTAAAGCTATTTTATCTATGTATCTACATATCTATGTATCTATGTATCTATCTACCTATCCATCCATTTTTTTATTATTTAGTTAGTTTTTTTAGTTTTTTTTAAAATTCCAGGATAGCACACCATATATTAGTTTCAACAATTTTATACATTACTCAGTGCTCATCATGGTAAGGGTACTCTTAATCCCTTTCACTTATTTCTCCCATCCCCCCATCTCCATCCCCTCTGTTAATTATCTGTTGTCTATAGTTAAGAATCTGCTTTTTTGGTACGTCTCTTTTTCTCTTTTGTTCTGTTTCTTGAATTCCACTTATGAATGAAATCATGTGGTATTTGTCTTTCTCTGACTGATTTATTTCACTTAGCATTGTACCCTCTAGATTCATCCATTTGTTGCAAATGGCAAGACCTCATTCTTTTTATGGCTGAGTAATATTCCATTGTGTGTATAGGCACCACTTCTGTATCCATTTGTCTGTCAATGGACACTTGGGTTGCTTCCATAACTTGGACTATTGTAAATATGCTTCTATAAACAGAGGGGTGCACATATGCTTTTGATTTAGTGTTTTTGTATTTTTTGGGTAAATACCCAGTAGTGGAATTACAGAGTCATATTGTAATTCTACTTTTTATGTTTTAAAATATTTTAATGTTTATTTATTTTTTAGAGAGAGATAAAGTGTGAGTGGGGGAAGGGCAGAGAGAGAGGGAGACACAGAATCTAACACAGGCTCTGAGCTGTCAGCACAGAGCCCAATGTGGGGCTTGAACCCATGTTTGTGAAATCATGACCTGAGCCAAAGTTGGACGCTTAACCGACTGAGCCATCCAGGTGCCCCTCTATTTTTTTGTTTCTTTTAGGAAACTCCATACTATTTTCCACAGAGGCTGTACCAGCTTGCATTCCACCAATAGTACAAGAGCATTCCTTTTCCTCCAAATCCTCACCAACATTTGCTATTTCTTGTGTTTTTTATTTTAGCCATTCTGACAGGTGTGAGATGATATCTCATTGTGGTTTTGATCAGCATTTCCCTGAAGATTAGTGATGTTGAGCATGTCTTCATGTCTGCTGACCATCTGCATGTCTTCTTTGGAAAAATGTCTGTTCATGTCTTCTCCCCATTTTTAATTGGGTTACTTGGTTTTTTGGTGTTGAGTTGTTTAAGTTCTTTATATATTTTGGATATTACACTTTATTGGATATGTCTATGTCATTTGTAAATACCTTCTCCCAGTCACTAGGTTGTCTTTTAGTTTCATTGATTGTTTACTTTACTATGCAGAAGCTCTTTATTTTGATGTAGTCCCAATAGTTTATTTTTGCTTTCATTTCCCTTGCCTGAGAAGACATATCTAGAAAGACAGGGCTACCACCAATGCCAGAGAAATTACTGCCTATGCTCTCTTCCTGGATTTTTATGGATTCAGGTCTCACATTCAAGTCCCCAATCCATTTTGAATTATTTTTGTGTATGGTGTAAGAAAGTGGTCCAGTTTCATTCTTTTGATGTAGCTCTCCAGTTCTCCCAACACCATTTTTTGAGAGACTGTCTTTTGCCCATTGCATTTTCTTGCTTCGTTTGTTGGAGATTAATTGACCATATTATCATGCGTTTATTTCTGGGCTCTCTATTCTACTCTACCGATCCCTGAGTCTATTTTTGTGACAGTATCATACTGTTTTTATTACTACAGTTTTGCAGTATATCTTAAAATCTGGAATTGTGATACCTCCAGTTTTGTTCTTTTTCACGATTTCTTTGGCTATTCAGTCTTTTGTGGTTCCATGCAAATTTTAGGATTATTTATTCTAGTTCTGTGTAAAATGCTGTTGGTATTTTGATAAGTACTGTATTAAATTTTTCAATTGCTTTGGGTAGTATGGACATTTTAACAATATTTGTTATTCAAATCCATGAGCATGGAACGTCTTTCTATTTTTTGTGTCATCTTCAATTTCTTTCACTGATGTTTTATAATTTTTAGAGTTCAGCTCTTTCATCTCTTTGATTAAGTTTATTCTTAGATACTTTATTATTTTAGGTACAATTGTGAATGGGATTGTTTTCTTAATTTTTCTTTCTGTTGCTTCATTATTAGTGTATAGAAATGCAATGGATTTCTGCATATTGATTTTGTATCCTGTGACCTTACTGAATTTATCAGTTCTAATAGTTTTTGTTTTGTTTTGTGTTTGTTGTTTAGGGTTTTTTTTGGTTTGGTTTTTTGTGGAGTATTTGGGGTTTTTTACACATATTATCATGTCATCTACAAATAGTGAAAGTTTCACTTCTTCCTTACGAATTTGGATGTCTTTTATTTCCTTTTCTTGTCTGATTTCTGTGGCTAGGACTTCCACTACTATGTTGGATAAAAGTGGTAGAGTAGGCATTCTTATCTTGTTCCTGATCTTAGGGGAAAATCTCACTTTTTCCCCACCGAGTAAGATGTTCACTGTGTTTTTTATATACATCCTTTATTGTGTTGAGGTATGTTCCCTCTAAGCCTATTTGAGTGAGGGTTTTTATCATGAGTGGATGTTGTACTTTGTCAAATATTTTTTTCTACACCTATTGCAATGATGATACGGTTTTTAGCCTTTCTCTTATTGATGTGATATTTAATGTCAATTGATTTGTGAATAATGAACCATCTTCACATCCCTGGAATAAATCCCACTTGATTGTGGTGAATGCTTTTTTTAATGTTTTGTTGGGTTTGGTTTGCTAATATTTTGTTGAAGATTTTTGCATCTATGCTCATCAGGGATATTGACCTATAGTTCTCTTTTTTGGTAGTGTTTTTTTATCTGATTTTAGTATCAGGATAATGCTAGCCTCATAGACTGACTTTGGAAGCTTTCTTTCCTTTGCTATTTTTTGGAAGAGTTTGAAAGAGTATGTATTAACTCTTTTTTAAATGTTTGGTCAAATTCACCTGTGAAGTCGTCTTGACCTCGAATTTTGTTTGTTGGGAGGTTTTTGATTACTGATTTGATTTCACTTCTGATAATTGGTCTTTTCAAATTTTCTATTTCTTCCTGATTCAGTTTTGGTAGTTTGTTTATTTCTAGGAATCTATTCACTTCTTCTTAGTTGTTGAGTCTATTAGTATATAATTTTTTCTTATAATTCTTTTATTTCTGTGGTGTCAGTTGCTGTTTGTTCTCTTTCATTTCTGATTTTCTTTATTTGAGTTCTCTCTCTCTCTTTTCTTCATGAATCTGGCTAAAGGTGTATCAATTTTGTTGATATTTTCAAAGAACAAGCTCCTGGTTTCATTGATCTGTCCTCTTTTTTTTTTAGTTTTTATTTCACTTATTTCTGCTTTAATCTTTATTATTTTCCTCCTTCTACTGGGTTTGGGCTTTGTTTGTTCTTTTTCTAGCTCCTTTAGGTATCAGGTTAGGTTGCTTATTTGAAATTTTTCTTGTTTCTTGAGATACACCTGTACTGATATAAAATTCCCTCTTAGAACAGTTTTTGTGGGGCGCCTGGGTGGCTCAGTCAGTTAAGTATTGGATTTTAGCTCAGGTCATGATCTCATGGTTCATGAATTCAAGCCCCACTTTGGGCTCTGTGCTGACAGCTCAGAGCCTGGAGCCTGCATTGGAATCTGTGTCTCTCTCTCTCTCTCTGCCCTTCCCCTACCCATTCTTTCTCTCTCTCTCTCCCTGTCTTTCTCTCTCAAAAATAAATAAACATTAAAAAATGAACAACTTTTGCTGCATCCCAAAGATTTTGGACCGTTGTGTTCTCATTTTCATTGGTCTTTGTGTGTTTTTCAATTTTCTCTTTGATTTTTGGGGTACTCATTCATTGTTTAGTAACATGTTATTTAACCCCCATGTATTTGTGCTCTTCCCAGATTATTTCTCATAGTTTATTTTTAGTTTCATAATGTGGTCAAAAAAGATGCATGGTATGACTTCAATCTTCTTAAACGTGTTGAGACTTGTTTTGTGGCCTACTATGTCATCTCTTCACAAGAATGCTTCACGTGCACTTGAAAAAAATGTGTATTCTGCTCTTTTAGGATACGATGTTCTGAATATATCTGTTAGTTCCATCTATTTCAATGTGTCATTCAGAACCAGTTTCCTTGTTGACTTTCTGTTTAGATGATCCATCTATTGATGTACATGGAGTGTTAAAATCCCCTACTATTGTTGTTTTACTGCTGATTCCTTCCTTTATGCTTGTTATTAGCTGCTTTACATATTTGGGCACTTCTATGTTGGGTGTATAATATTTACAATAGTTATATCTTCTTGTTGGGTTTTTCTCTTTATAATTATCTGGTGTCCTTCTTTGTCTCTTGGTACAGTCTTTGTTTTAAAGTCTGTTGTGTCTGATGCAAGTATTGCTACTCGGACTTTCTTTTCACTTCCATTTCGATGATAAATGCTTTTTCATTCCTTCACTTTCAATCTGCATGTGTCTTTAGGTCTGAAATGAGTCTCTTGAAGGCAGTGTATAGACGGGTCTTGTGTTTTTATCCATTCTGTCACGCTGTCTTTTGATTGGAGTGCTTAGTCCATTTACATTCAAAGTAATAGGTAGGTATGCACGCAATGCCGTCGTTTACTTGTTTTGTGGTTGTTTTTGTAGTTCTTCTCTGTTCCTTTCTTCTGTTGCTCTTTTCTTTCATGGTTTGCTGGTTTTCTTCAGTGACATCCTTGAATTCCTTTCTCTCTCTTTTTTCTTGTGCATCTATTACTCGTTTTTGATTTGTGGTTATCATTAGCTTTGTATATAACGTCTTATGCATATTGCAGTCTATATTAAGTGGATGATCATTTAAGTGTGAACCCATTGTTTACTCCTCTTCCTCCACCCACATTTTATGTATATCTCAGTAAAGCTATTTTTAAAGGGAAGGATAAGAAGATGAATTTGGGAGAAACTGGAGAAGAAGAATATTCCAGAAGGACGCAATGGCTGATTTGGCTGGGAGGGACAAATAAGAAAGAAGAACCTAAGGGCACTGCCAGGCTTTTGATGGGAAAATGGGTGGTGACTTTTAACAAATACAAGAAAGATATTGAGTTACTGCTCAAATAAACAACACTGAAACCAAGCCAAGATGATGATTTCCTTTATTACATAAACAAAGCAACTTGTTTTTCTAGTTCCTTAAAAGTTTAGAAATGAAACAGATTCCAGGACCTTTTTTCCTTCACTCTTACCAAAATCTTCGTCTTCTAAAGGGAGTACTTCCAGAGTGTGTGGAAACAGAGAGAGAGGGGGAAAAAAAGGGATATTGAATTCCCAGAGAGGTTGGTCTAGTAAGTGTTACATTTTATTTTAAGAGCAGAGAGGCTTAGATACCTTTGGAAGCCTTTGCCCATTAGGGATGTAATCAACCTCTTCCTTTTTTTAGCTTCTTCCCTGAAGTAACTGAAGCTCCTTCTCATAGTTACATGAGTCCAAAGGGACAGTATCTCAGGGAGAGAAATCTCTACTTACAAACAAGTTAATCCTAGCCATTTCTAGCAATGACAGTTTGAACAGAAGCTAATCTTCCCTGTATTTTGAAAAAAGGCTAGTTTTCTAAAAGGGTATCCTTTTTTTTTTAAAGCTTATTTATTTTTGAAAGAGAGAGAGAGTACAGGCAGGGGAGGGGAAGGGAGAGACACAGAATCCAAAGCAGGCTCCAGGCTCTGAGTTGTCAGCACAGACCCCAACGCCGGGCTTGAACTCACGAGCTGTGAGATCATGCCCTGAGCTGAAGTCTGAAGCTTAAGTGACTGAGCCACCCAGGTGCCCCTAAAAGGGTATCCTTCTTAGTTTTTATTTTAGGAAACCCCAGTATCTGAGTTGCTTTCTCAAGAGCTACCTTGGGGTTGGTCTTTCATTAACCTTTGAACAAATGTAATCTGAACCATAAAGCCATTTAGAAGCATTTCTCTACCAATACATTGGAAGTAAAATCCATTGAAGAAATTCAATGTAAAATGATTGAGCACTGTTTGTAAATAAATAAGTGATCTACGGCAAAAGAGTTTTTAAAGAAACAGAAAATGGATTCTATAAGACATATTCTATAGGCCCATATAATTATTCCCTGTCATGAAAAAACCATTACATACTAACTCTTTTATTACTGGCTTGTTTCATGCAATCATCAGAAGTCACTATATATTTTTAAAATATTTTTTAACGTTTATTTCCTTTTTGAGAGACAGAGACAGTGTAATCAGAGGAGGGGCAGAGAGAGAGAGAGGGAGACACAGAATCTGAAGCAGACTCCAGGCTCCGAGCTGTCATCACAGAGCCCGATACAGGGTTTGAACCCACGAACCATGAGATCATGACATGAGCCAAAGTCAGATGCTCAACTGACTGAGCCACCCAGGCGTCCCCATATTTTGAAATTTACTTTATATTCTGGACAGAAAATGGTATTGGGAAAAAAAACCCCTCAATCTATAATTAGAAGATAAAACAAGTCTGGTTTTTGTCTCCAGACTCATTGTTGAGCAAAGGTATGTGTCTTGTACAGGTGGAAATATCCATTTATTTTCTGAGGCACTGAGATGCCATGGAACACGGTTATAACAGGCAGTGATTTCCTATCTTTTCCTTGTCTGGAGAAATCCAGGGTCTTCACTCTACCCCACCCCCTGCTCTCCCAAGGAGTAATAAAGGTTGAAGGGAAAACAGAGCAGCTATCCTTTTTGTTTGTCATATCTAAATTTTGGCTGAAACCATTTATTCGCCATCAGCAACAACAGCCTTGCTGTGGTCTTACCATCTCGAGATGATCTCTACCAGAGAAATCTTGAATCCTGCAATTCTCACCTGTTTTCTTATCAGGTGACCAGTTATACAGTTTTGAGAGATAACTGTTACTCTTTCACAGTGTCATTTTCCTAAACAATTGATAAACGATCTTCAAACCTAGAAATAACGATAGAATTTTCTGAATAAATATAAAATAAATGGAAGGAAGGTGTTCTTACCTCCCAATTTCTTTCCCTTCCTAAATCCATAGAAAAGTCACAATTCTTTTTAACTTCTTCAAAACCCCAAGAGAAGTGTATTAGTCAGTTTAATAGGCAGGCCATCAAAGGGGATAGTATCTGATACCTTAAAAAAACAATGCAGTTTAGGAGCATCTTGGTGGCTCAGTGGGTTAAGTGGCTGACTTTGGCTCAGGTCATGATCTTGAGGTTCATGAGGTTGAACCCCATATCAGGCTCTGTGCTGACAGCTCAGAGCTTGGAGCCTGCTTCGGATTCTGTCTCCCTCTCTCTCTCTGCCCCTCCTCCACTCATGCTCTGTCTCTCCCTTTCTCTCAAAAATGAATAAACATTTAAAAAGTTAAAAAAAAAAAAAGCAGTTTCTTACAAAGTAAACCTACACTTACCATATGACCCAGTAATGTCACTCCCAGGCAATATTTTTTCCCCATCTACAGTTTATCTTTGTATTCTTGTAACAGTAGGTATGAATTTTTTAAAAAAATAACTGAAATCAGAGGCGCCCAAGTGGCTCAGTGTTAAGTAAAGCATCTGACTCTTGATTTTGGTTCAGGTCACAATCTCACGGCTGGGGAGTTTGAGCCCTGCATTGGGCTCTGCATTGACAGCACACAGCTTACTTGGGATTCTTTTTCTCCCTCTCTCTCTGCCCCTTCCACTTTTTTTTCTCTCTCTCTTTTTCAAAAATAAATAATAAATAAGCATTTTTTAAAAACCCATGTATTTGACAATGTCTTATATAATCTCTCTCAGGTGACAAGAGAACCAGGAATATTTCCAGACTAATGAATTTGATGAGGACAGTGAGAATGAAGGTTCTTATCTCTGATTTGCAGGTAATGAGACCAGAGGTGTGCTTCGCTTTACGAAAGTCCAAAATACACAAAACTTCACAATTAACCAATGGTGGTTATTCAAATTATAAAAGGATTCTTCTCTTTAAATGGAAGACTTTCAATAGATGTTAGTTACTGACCCTTGAATGTGGGGCTTGTTCAAAAGAAGGCGGAGAAGTTCACAGCTCAGATAAATGGGAGAGGAGACATCAGCGCTCATCGAAGATAAATCTGATATGAAGACGCATTGCTTCTGAAATTAGACCATAAACAATTAGGGGAGGGGAGAAGATTTGATTAATACAACCTGGCTTTGCTGTAACTATTTTATAAAATGAGGCACATCCCAAACCTCTTCCTTTTTGTAACAGGATCTGCCTCCTTGCCGGTCGCCTCTCCCTGAACAACTGTTAATAGCTCGGTCCCAGGAAAAGCAATCCTGTATTTCTAGCTTGTGTGCTGGGACCCGTTGCCTAGCACTGCAGTAAATTCTACCAAACAGTTGGCAGAGGGATCAGACTAGCTCGGCTAAATGAATTAAGCAATCACGTAGGACTGTAGGGCATCGTAGGAGGAATGTCCAAATTATAGCACTTGATATTCCCTTCTTACAGCCCCACTTCCCCCGACATGTGCTTTGGCTGAGCAGGCGGTAATTTGATATTAAACAAGGTTCTTATTAAGCAGATACAATGAAATAATGCTGAATTTCTGTTGCATTCGTGGAGTTAAATGCATTTTATTAGCACTCATTAGAAGGAGGGAAAACTTGGAGCTGAGGATTCATTAGCCAAAAGCGGCCCCTGCAAGGCAGTGCGATTAAACTGCTGAGGCCAGCGAGGGATCTGGGCCACCCAGGCACATTCTGAAAGCGTGTCCTCTCCGCCAGGACTGAAATGTCTGAGAACAGCTTGGGGAAGAAATGCTAGGTCCAACTGCAGGTCAGCTGAAAATATCTGTTTCTTTCTAAAGCTGTTAATTTGACAAAAGGCAGAAGCCTCAGAAAGACAGCACAGTTATGATTTATGTTTTAGATTTAAAAGGAAGTCATTTACTTTAGGGATTTGGCAGGGAGGGGTGGGGGGTGGGGAATGCTACCAGCTCTCCAAATGTGAAGGACATAGTCTATTGTGCTGTTAGGAAAAACCACACACACACACACACACACACACACACACACACACTGGGTAGAAACATCTGTACATTAACCAAACTTTATTTCTTGAGCTTCTCATTAGGAATTCCCACCACATAAGAAGAGAATCTTCACAGTTTAGCCAATCTGGGGCTTGCTCAACTCAACTGTGGCTGAGTTGCCCTCTCTAAATGATTTCACACATAAGATCTTCAAGGCCCCAGCAGCAGCAGCTCATACATTTGGCCCATGGACAACATGGGGTTCAGGACATTGACCTCCCACACAGTCAAAAATCCACATATAACTTTTGACTCCTCCCAAACTTAAGTATTAATAGCCTACTGTTGGCTGGATGCCTTACTGATAACATAAACAGTTGATGAACACATATTATGTACATTATATGTGATATATACTGTATTGTTACAATAAAGTAAGCTAGAGGAAAGAAATGGAATTAAGAAAATTATAGGGAAGAGAAAATACATTTATAGTACTATACATATATTTGTTTAAAAAAATCTGTGTATGTGTGGACCTGCATAGTTCAAAGCTACATTGTCCAAGGGTCAAGGGTACTTTATTCTGGTTTCAATAACACTGACATATACCGGGTTCAGGGCTGGGCCCTAGGGGAGTTTAGTGAGATGTTGACGCACATGCACACACATGTACACACACATGCCCACACATCATTGCTCTGAAATAAAAGTTTTCTCCAAAGTATAATGAATATGATGAAGCTCTTCTTGCTTGAACATCACCAAAGATAAAGTTGAGCTTAAGGACTAAATGATAATAAATGTTAAATAGTCCTGGAACTCCAGATTGGGGAGTTTCATTCTCCTGTTAGGTCTCTGTGATGCAGTCTCCTGGAATGACCAGTTTTCTGAAGTGCATCCAGCTACCAGCTTACTATTAACTCTTATTACGTCTCTGCTCCCAAAGTTCTGTCTCTTGAGCGCTAGCCTCCCATTTCTCATAGTCTGCTGGAGATCTACCACTGACTGTCCTACAAACCTAGAATGTTCCAAATCAAGTCCATTGTCTCTCCTCCAAAGGTCCTCCTGGTCTTCTTAATGACCATCTCCATGGTCATCCAGGGTTGCAATCCTAGCATCTTTTTTTTTTTTTTTTTTTTTACCTTTCNTAGTCTGCTGGAGATCTACCACTGACTGTCCTACAAACCTAGAATGTTCCAAATCAAGTCCATTGTCTCTCCTCCAAAGGTCCTCCTGGTCTTCTTAATGACCATCTCCATGGTCATCCAGGGTTGCAATCCTAGCATCTTTTTTTTTTTTTTTTTTGCTTACCTTTCAAATCACCTGCAATCAGCTTATCCAGAGAAGTCTCTGGATTTGAGCTCTGCAGCACACCCACATGTATCCTCTCCCCTCCATTATAGTTTTACAAGCCAAGACTCCATCAGTTGCCAGTTGGACTATTGTCATGGCCTTCACAATGGAGAGGGTCTTCATTTCCATTGTTCCTTCTTGACACCCTGTCTTGGACACAGATACCAAAGTAATCTTCCAGGAGCCCAGCTCCAAATGGGTAGCTATTCTTTCTTTTTGTTTTTTGCCTAAAGCTCTTGGTGGGTTTCTATGAAGTAAGTATGGTATGGTCTATCACAGATTTGTACAGTTCAAGCAAGATTATGTAACAAGCCCTCCACATAGTGAGAGCTCAGTAAAGAGTAGCTATTATTATCTGTGGTCCATCCCCTTTACTTTGACCAAACTGAGCTGTTTATCGCCTACCATGCATGGCACCACGATTTACTTTCCTTTTCCTCTTCTCATTCAGTTACTGTGGCCTGGAGTACACTGCCTTGACCTACTCCAATTCAAATTCTATTCATACTCTGAGAGGCAAATGCAGTTAAGCCTTCCTGTACCCTTCTGAACAGAAGGGATTTCTCCCTGCTCTCAACAAGGATAGCACTTCAGTGAAAGTCCCTTAATTATTTTTGTCATTTTCTTATCAGTTTGATAAATACTAAATTTTAAGGACAGGACTTACATCTAATTGATTTTTATACCCTTTCTTTCATACTGACTCATAACTGTATTATGGAAGCATGCACCACTCAAGGAAGCTGTGCTCACCTCTCTCCCACCCCTTGTTATGTCTATGCAGACATGGAGGGCAGTGAAACCTGAAATGAAATAGTTTGTGTTTGATAGAGTGCCACTTAATGATCAAATGCTCACACTAATGTGCACAAGTCAAGTATACATTTTCTTCCTTTTCTATCAACTTACCAGCACAAGAGCAACAGCCAAGTCTCCGCTGTGTTACTATAGAAAGCGTATTTTGGTTACTGCTTTCTTCTTCTAGTCCTTGTACTTGACCTTTTCCTTCTTCTCTCTCCTCCCTCTCCTCCTTTCTCTTCCTCTTCCTCTTTGTCTTCTCCTCGCCCCCCCCCTCCGTCTTCTTCTAATTCTTTTTCATACATGAAAAGATAGTTCTAAATGCCAATATTTTTCATATCCATTTGTGTCCCCTATTAATTCCCTTGCACATGGGCGTGCACCAGCCATATCCTCTGTGTCTGCTACTTATAACTTTGACACCTCACACAGCACCTCACTCGTGGAAATGTTCAGACAATGTTTACTGAACAATAAACATAAACGTTTTTCAACTACAAACTTTAATCCTATAAATCTTGATCCTATAAGTTGACTTTTGGTTTTGGAGTCTAAGAAAACAATGACTGATTTGTACTAATAAAATAGCTATAACATAGAAGGAGATGGTTACACACATAATGTTGAGAATGGCTACATAAATTCTGGGAGTGGTAGCCTTGATGGACGTAAAAGGAATACCAGGAGGCCATCTGACCTGAGTGGTGACTCTGATGGGGGCTCTACTGCTGGTTTTAATGAATCTCCAAAATGTCTGCAATAAGTCTGCCCATTGTACAGACAAGAAAACTAAGCTTGAAGGTTTAGGCCATTCGAGAAGGAAATATACTCATTTCACTGAGTAAGGAATTAACCCATGGCTAATATGATGATGGCAGAAGACTAATGTCTTGGATAAATGTTTAGTGGATGATGGTGTTATGTGAAAAAAAAAAGAGCTGGTTATAAAAAAATTTTATTGTCCCACAGAGATATAAAATGTAAAGGAGGAAAGAAAGGCTGGGCAGAGAATATACCAAAATAGTATAAATGCTTATTTTCAGATGATAAGATTTTTAGTCTGTGGCTGCTTCGTTTTTTAAATTATTATTATTATTATTATTACTGTTATTAACACTACTATTGTTGTCATGGCTATATTATTATTGCTGTTATGATTATTGTTATTTGTTTCATTATATTGCTAAATTTGTCTAAGAATTGTATTCTGATTTTGAAAAAAGAAATAAGAGCATTTTTTTATTTGTTGTCATTATGTGTACTTTTAATTAATGCCAAAGTGAGGAGGGTGAATGCATTTTGGTGTCTCTCTGAATCACTCGAGGCCAACGGTTTGGTTATATAGGGAAAAGGGGTCAAAACAGTTCTGGGCCTGAGGCTGATTCTTTTCCAGAAGAGTCCATGACTTTCATGCCAGGGCACTGACAGCTCCCTGCCCACAGCCCCTGGGGCTCTCAGAGCTCGTGCAGGGAGCTGTGTCCGCTCTTTCCAGGCAGCCAACATGTTGTCAGATGTCCTGTCTCCTTCCTCAAGGTCCTTCAGCTCTTGCTCCTGATTAGGCGGAGTCTCCAGGCCTTTCTCCCTTTGCGGAGGAACAATGTTATACCAGACACAAAGGCCACCAGCCCTGAATGATGAAGTTAGACCCCTTTGTGTCTCCTTTCAAGAGTCAGGTCCAATGTTGAGTCAGAAAAAAAAAGGAGCCTTAGCTGTAATCTTTCAGGGAGGAGTGAAATTTGCTATGCACCTCAAGCAACTAGAGAGCCCAGGGACAAAGCCCAGGGGCTGTAGCAAACTGTGGTGCCTGTCACCAGTTTTTGTTTCAAATGCACAACTTAGAAGAAAATATGTTCTACACATCCTCAGAATGAAGTTTCCATAATGAAGAAGAATAAACCAAAGACTGAGTAGTGAAAACTATAGGAGTAGCCTTATAAAACCTTCAAGCCCTGGACCCTCCACACATATGCCAATGACTGGTTTTCCCAAAAGACTTGCAAAATTAGGAGCTTAGGATACTAGAAAGACCTTTCTTATAGGAGAGCATTTGGAAGAGTACAGAGATGAAGACTAGTCAATTTTCTCACTTGGAGAAAGCTGAATCTTTAAGTCACATCAAGCATAAGAATCAAAGAAAGATACTGTGGATGTCTTCTTTCTCTGGGGCTAGGGAAAAATGATACAAAATAAGGTAAACAATCTGAACAGAAAATTAAGAAAACTATTCCACCTAAAATAGCATCACAAAGAATAAAATACTTAGGAATAAACTTAACCAAGGAAGTGAAAGACTTGTACAATTCTGAAAGCTATAAAATCATGCTAGAAGAAACTAAGGACTCAAACAAATGAAAAGACATCTTGTGTTCATGAATTGGAATATGTAATGTTGTTAAAATGTCCACACTACCCAAACTACCTAGAGATTCAATGTCATCCTTTTCAAAATCCCTAAGGCATTCATTTGCAGAAGGAAAAGGAACAATACTAAAATTGATATGGAACCACAAAGGACCTCCAAGAGTCAAAGCAATCTTGAGAAAGATCAGAGCTGGAAGTCTCATACTTCTTGACTTCCTAACACATTGCAGAGCTACAATAATTAACAGTATGGTATGGGGGCACCTGGGTGGCTTAGTCGGTTGGGCGTCCACCTTCAGCTCAGGTCATGATCTCACTGCTCATAAGTTCAAGCCCCGCATTGGCCTCTGTGCTAACAGCTTGGAGCCTGGGGCCTGCTTCACATTCTGTCTCTGTCTCTCTGCCCCTCCCCTGCTTGCACCTTGTCTCTATTTCTCTCTCTCTAATATAAAAAAATAAAATAAAACATATTTTAAAAACTAAGTTACTGGCATAAAGACAACCATATAGACCAATGGAACATAACAGAGAGTCCAGAAATAAAGCCACATATATACGGCCAACTGATCTTTGATAAGGATACCAAGAATACATAATGGAAAGAGAATTCTCTTCAACAAATGCTGCTGGGAAAACTGGATATCCACAAGCAAGAGAATGAAATTAGGCCTTGTCTTACACCATATACAAAAACCAACTTGAAATGGTTAAAGACTTAAACATAAGACCTATAAAACTTCTAGAAAAAAAACATGAGGAAAAAATCTTCATAACATTGGTCTTGGCAATGATCCTCGCATATGACATCAAAAGCACAGAACTAACTAAATACATACATACATACGTACATACATACATAAATACATAAATAAATAAAAATAGACAAGGGGAACTATATCAAACTAAAAGACTTCTGAGCATCAACGGAATGAAAAGACAACCTACAGAGCAGAAGAAATATTTGCAAACCACACATCTGATAAAGGCTTAATAAATGAAATATGTAAGGAACTGCTACAACTCAATAGAAAAAAATAACTTAAACGAATAAGCAAAGGACTTGAATAGACATTCCTTTGAAAACATACAAATGATTAACAGGTATATGAAAAATGTTGAACATCACAAATCATCAAGGAAATGCAAATCAAAACACAATGAGATATCACCTCATACCTGTTCCAATGGTCATTATAAAAACAAAACAAACAGAAAAAACAAAGAAAAACAAAGAAAAAACAAACTGAAAAAAAACCCAAAGCTGAAATAACAAGTGTTGATAAAGATGTGGGGAAATTAGAACTCTGATGCACTGTTGGTGGAAATGTAAGTGTAGCCACTATGGAAAACAGTATGGAGGTTCTTCAAAAAATTAAAAATAAAACTACCATATGATCCAGTAATTCCACTTTGGGATATTTGCCCAAAAGGCTAAGGAGATACTTGAACCCATGTTCATTGTAGCATTATTCACAAAGCCAAGGGGTGGAAACAATCTAAGTGTCCATAAACAGTTGAAGGGATAAGGAAAATGTGTATATCCTTAGAATGGAATATTATTCAGGCATAAAAAGCAGGACCGTCTGTTGCATGTTGCAATGTGGATGAACCTTGAGGACACCGTGCTAAGTGAAATAAGCCCAGTCATGCTACGGCAAATACAGTGTGATTCCACTCATGTAAGGTCTGTAAAATAGCAAAACTCGTCAAAGCACAAAGTAGAATGGTGACCAAGGCAAGGGAAAGGGAAATAGGGAGTTACATTTCAGAGGATATAGAGTTTCCATTTTGCAAGATGAAAAAGTTCTGTATATCTTCTGTACAACAATCTGTGCATATAGTTAACAATATTGTTAACATTTTTAAGAGGGTAGATTTCATGTTTTCAGTTTTTTACTAAAAGCAGCAGCAACAACAACAAAATAACAGGACAAAGGACCAGTAATAGGTATTATATTCCATTTCAGAGGTTCAAGAAGTGCAAGTTTGACATCATTTTATATAATTATACCAAATTTATCTTTTCATTTCCTTTTAAGAAAAATTTTTTTAACGTTTATTTATTTTTGAGAGAGACATAGAGTGTGAGTGGGGGAGGGTCAGAGAGAGAGGGAGACACAGAATTCAAAACAGGCTCCAGGCTCTGAGCTGTCAGCACGGAGTCCGAGGCGGGACTCGAACTCAAATTGTGAGATCATGACCTGAGTTGAAGTCGGCTGCTTCCTGAGCACTGAGCCACCCAGGGGCCTCTATCTTTTCATTTCCTTTGTGCCCCATAACAAAAGAAGTATCTCAGCCAATTCAAAATTCCTCTTCATCCCTGAGACAGTAGCTGTATAACCAAGTTGTCAAGGAATGGGAGAAGGTGGCTGTATAGTTTAGAATATTTATTAGTTATTGTATTTTAGCATGTACTTTGAGGTAGAGCATTTATAAACATTTCTGTGGAGAAGTAACAGCGGGGTTCTGATCTAGCTCTCCCTTAGTCTCCGCCAGCACTCTTTACTCTGCCAAAGATGAGTTACCTGTTCCCTCAACCTCTGAGCAAACCAGCCTAGGACATCTAGGCTGTCAGCTGTTGTCTTATATTTTTGGCTGGAGAGATTTCACATTGTTACAATAAAATGGACTGCTACGTCTTTTTTTTTAAAAAAAAATTTTATTTATTTCTAGGAGAGAGAGAGAGAGAGATAGCATGAGCAGGGGAGGGTCAGAGAGAGAGGGAGACACAGACTGAAACAGGCTCCAGGCTCTGAGCTGGCAGTCAGCACAGAGCCCGACGCGGGGCTCGAACCCACGAACCGGGAGATCATGACCTAAGCGAAAGTCAGTTGCTTAACCGACTAAGCCACCCGGGCGCCCCTCAAGTCTTTGGATTTCTATCCCGATCTGAAGACTTTTTTTTTTAATAAAACAAGCTATGTATGCGCTAGAATTATTCACTACGAGTAAGACAGCACTTTAATGCACGTGGCAGCTTGACAAAGAGGAAAAATTGTTACTTAATGTAAAAAATGTGAACCCTGTCAACTTTCTTTGGAATCAGTATTTTAAAACTGATCTGGGACTGAGAGTTTGGACTAGCATAAATGTGTTGGAAACAAACGCAGGGCTTTCTCTCTACAAGACTCTTCTTGGAAGCCAAGAATTTTATGTGTTCAGCGAAGGTATATATTATACTCGGGGGTTCATGATGGGCTTCACTGACATGCCACCCTCTGGGGTAGACCTCTTTTTTCTTCCTGTGAGCTCAAGATTTTATATCGAGGACATAATGTACAGTAATTACAAACTTCGGAGATTCCTGTTGGAAACCTATGGATGAACACTAATTCCAAAGAATCAGAGAAGTTTATTTCCAAAAAACTGTCTTAAAACAAGCCTTTCTGTGCTCCCCCACCCCACCCCCTGTTAAAGAACCAACCAGGTAAGCATAAGCATTTGAGCAGCTCCCGTGATATCGGGTGTTGAGTATAGTCANGACACTGACATATTTCACATGCACGCTAGAACTGATATTAGGTGGTATCCATTACTTGGTTTAAATGGCAATACTTAGGGTTGGGTTTGGATCAAATCCCCAAATGAAAATGCTGATGCCAAGTTTAACTGAGCACTTAATTTATTTTAATTATTTTTAAGCACCGTATATATGTTTTTTCCTTATGATTATAGGTTAAATACTCATTCACTCATTCTTTTAACGGCTTTACAAGCATGGGCTAATAGGAATACTGATGTAAACATGCCAAGGTCCTTGCATTGAAACGCTTACAAATATACTTACAGGGGCACCTGGGTGGCTCAGTTGATTGAGCATCTGACTTTAGCTCAGGTCATGATCTCATGGCTTGTGAGTTCGAGTCCCACACCAGGCTTTGTGCTGACAAACAGCTCAGAGCCTGGAGCCTGCTTCAGATTCTCTATCTCCCTCTCTCTCGCCCCTCCCCTGCTCATGTTCTGCCTCTCTCTGTCTCTCAAAAATAAATAAATGTTAAATTTTTAAAAAATATATACTTACAAATTTGGTGAATATATACTTGTGGAAAAAATACGAGATAAAAAGCATTAAAAAAAGAATCTTTGAAAAATAAGCCTATTTATTGCACAATATTCCATCCTGTTGGATGGCTGAGAGATCACTCACAGAACTGACTGTTGATGCTGGCTGCATGGAAGTTTACCCGAGCCCGTTGGCCAAAGGACCTAGTTCTCCTCCACATGGGACTCTCCAAGGGCTACTGAACTTCCTCCCAGCATAGCGCCTAGATTCTACAAGGCAGGAAATTGACACTGACAGTCATGTTAAGGTTTGGACCCAAATTCCCAGAATATTATTTCCGTAGCATTCTCTTGGTCAAAGCCAATCACAAGTCTGGCCCAGAATTCAAAGGCACGTGCAGACACAAAAGAGAAGAATTGTCAGGGGCCATCTTGAGGGGCTAGACACTACAAATACATTATATTAAGGAGTCAGACGTGCACTAGACTTCAAACACTCCTCAGCTGTAAGAACTCCTGTGATTATTTTGGATTCACCTGGATAATCTCGGGTAATCTGCCTGTCTCAAGGTCCCCAGTGTTAATCATGTCTGTAAAGTCCCTTTTGTTATGTCAGGTAACATGTCCACTGGCTCTCGAATTGGTACATGGGTATTGGGGAAGCTGTCTTACTAATACTACCTGTTATATTAGTATGCTTCTCTTAAAATCAACACCACCTTTTTTCTTTAATTTTATTGATTTATTTTGAGAGAGAGAGAGAACGAGTGGGAGAGGAACAGAGAGAGAGGACCCCAAGCAGGCTCCATGCTGCCAGTGCAGAGCCCAACACAGGGGTCGAACCCAGGAACCATGAGATCATGATCTGAGATGAAATCAAGAGTCAGATGCTCAACCGACTGATCCACCCAGGCACCCCAACGAAACCTTTTGACAGTGCCATGTTTACTTTTCCATATGGTTTGTCCAGGGCTCTTCCTTTTTCCTGCAAAGATACAAATCTATGCATCTCAATTCTATTCCATTTCAAGGTGCAAACCCCATCTGATTGCCTCCATGATGCCTCCCTCAAGTATTGTAACCGTGATTGATCTTTCACTCCCGGAGACTGCTTTCATCCTTCATCAAATTCCTCATGAAATGGCCCCTTCTGTTCGACTGTGTCATTCTTTCCTCAGGATTTGTCAGCCCCTGGAAGGCAGGAAATGAGTCCCACATACCACTCTACGCTAGTCTTCGTTCCTGCCTTGCGTTGGTCAAAGCTTCCTTTCTTTAGTTTGTTCATGTTTAAATCCCTTCTACAAGTTCAATCTGAACCTCCTTTCTAAAATATCCTTTAACTGTGTCACACTTCTCTCCAAAACATTTAACAATGTGTCTTACTGCCTTTGTAATAAAGACAAATCTCTGCTTTGGGCCATCAATACCCACCCTTCCTGTGGCTACAAGCTCACTCTCATAATTGTAACATAGCCATGCTCAAAATAACCTTCTGAAGGACACGTTTTCTTTTATACTCAAAAAAGACAAATATATTTGTACTCTTTCCCAATCCTTCTATTTATCCAGATCTCAGTCTCTTAGAACAAGCATCCAATTGATTAACTATTAAGAATAAAGATGTCTGTGTGGCCCTCATTAATAAGTCTTTAAAACCTCACCAAACTCTACAGTGAAGGACTTTACACAAAGTCACAGGAAAATCTAAGGGATTTTTAATGTTTTATTTATTTTTATATTACTTTATTTTATTTCTATGAGGACAATATCAAGAGATAGACTAGGACTAATATTTCAGACATGCCCTTTTGCCAATCAATAAATGTTTGTTCTATTTGGGAAAACAATGCCAATGATGTTCTGTAAAAATAAGTGCTCAAGAAATTGTTGAAAAATACAAAGATGAAACATTTTGCTATCTCAAAATAGCCATCCGTAACTGTTTAAATAGCATTTCGGGTATCTCTAAATATAGATGAGATATGGGTATAGATGTTACAAATATAGATATATACACGCACAGGAAGGAAGGAAATATAAATCATTTCATTAAAATGGTATCAAAATTACTTACACTGAAGTCAACTTTACTGAGGTATAATTATATACAATAAAATGCAAAAATTGTGTTTCTAGGGGCACCTGGGTGGCTCAGTTGGTTAAGCATCTGACTTCGGCTCAGGTCATGATCTTGAGGTTCATGGGTTCAAGTCCTGCATCGGGTCTGTGCAGGCAGCTCAGAGCCTGGAAACTGTTTGAATTTCTGTGTCTCCCAATCTCTCTGCCCCTCCCCCACTCATGCTCTGGCTCTGTCTCAAAAATAAATAAAAACTATAAAAAAATTTTTTTTTAAATATTTTTATTTATTTTTTTATTTCTAAGAGAGAGAGAGAGACAGCGTGAGCAGGGGAGGGTCAGAGAGAGAGGGAGTCACAGACTGAAACAGGCTCCAGGCTCTGAGCTGGCAGTCAGCACAGAGCCCGACGCGGGGCTCGAACCCACGAACCGCGAGATCATGACCCAAGCGAAAGTCGGACACCCAACCGACTAAGCCACCCAGGCGCCCCTAAAAAATTTTTTAAAATGTGTGTTTTCAGTGTTGTCTTTTCCTGGTTTTATTCATAAAAAAATTCTTTAATATCATCTTACTTTATTGAATCTGAACTTTAGCTATTTAATTTATTTATTGAAGAGAGCACAATATGCTGAAAGAACACTGGGAGTAGAGCCAAGAGGCTGAAGTTTGAGTTCTAGAAGCCTGGTGACTTTGAGTAAGTTGTCAAATTGCATGGACCCTTGTATCCTCAGTCATAAAATGCAGAGGTCGGACCAGGCGGTCACTGAGTCTATGCTGCAGCCTCTGTACTTTGCCACTGATAAAAGCTGGAAACAGGTGCAGTGATGGAAGCGTCCCGGCCCGCAGGTTGCTGAGAGGGTTAAACGAGCATGTGAACAGGCCTGGCCCTGGGGGAGAGCTGTAAATGCCTCCTGGTATCTATCCAGTGTTTCAGTAACCAAGTCTTGCCTGATTCCTTTATTTCTTGAGACATCAGTCTCCCTATTTGTAAAATGAGGAGATTGGATCAAATACATGATACCCAGTATGCCGCTACCCAAATCTGCTTTGCTCTGAATCTGCATTTTGAAAGATGCTATATATCCCCAAATCACATTTATTGAATAGTAACTACATCACTTTCCCACTTTAAAATAATTACTGGCCAGCATGCATCGGTGAATCTGTTACCCTGGCTCTCACATGTGTGCAAAGACCAGAGTGTTCAGGGCCTTTGGGGACAAGGTGTGAGGAGGGGCTGTGGTCATACCCATGCCTGTCCCCTTAGTGTTCTGAAGGGGACATGAAGAAACGTTTTATTTATTTCTGAGAGAGAGAAAGAGAGACACAGCGTGAGCAGGGGAGGGTCAGAGAGAGAGAGGGAGACACAGAATCTGAAGCCAGCTCCAGGCTCTGAGCTGTCAACACAGAGCCTGACGAGGGACTTGACCCCATGAACCATGAGATCATGACCTGAGCTGAAGTTGGACGCTTAACTGACTGAGGCACTCAGGCGCCCCTAAAAAAAATGTGCTGTTGTTTCTTGTACTCCGTGGGTAAAGGTGTTGTTGGGAAGAGCTCCCTCTCTGCTAAAAATGTATGTAAAACAATTTTTTTAAAGAAATTATGTTTTCCCATTGCCATATGCAGACTGCTGATTATTATAACTTTTGCTTTTTTCTAAAGTAAAAAGTAAATCCTGCTTGTGTGGAATAAGGACCCAAATGGAAACCACTCAGGAATGCTGCCCTGCTCAGGCCGGCCGCCTCAATATATGAGACAGGGGCAGTGTCCTAGGGGAACATAGTGGATGGTATACATGGGAAAATCTGGCTACGAGAACTTTCTGCAAGTCACACGAGTTCTTGGCTGTCAGTTTGTAATCTCTCGGTTAAAACCACTCTTTCAGGGGCGCCTGGGTGGCTTAGTCGGCTAAGCGTCCGACTTTCGCTTAGGTCATGATCTCGAGGTTCGTGGGTTCGGGCCCCGCGTCGGGCTCTGTGCTGACTGCCAGCTCAGAGCCTGGAGCCTGTGTCAGCCTGTGACTCCCTCTCTCTCTGACCCTCCCCTGCTCATGCTGTCTCTCTCTCTCTCTCTCTCTCTCCTAGAAATAAATAAAACATTAAAAAAATAAAAATAAAACCACTCTTTCAGTCACAGACAACTTCAATTGAAAATGTGATGCATGTGCTTTTCATTCTTTATTTACATACATCAATCTTTTATCAGTTGACTTTTTTAACAAAAAGCATACCCAAAATGAACAATTTTCACTTGCGTGGTTCACTGGATACCACAGGCATGGATTTGTGTCATCAGATGAGCCTTAAACACAGGATTTTAATGGTTGCACCATTTTTTAACACGTGCCTTTACTGAACAATCTCCTCCTCCTCGGGTATCTAGGCTGTTCTCCAAATGTGCTTCCATTACAGAATGAACATCTGAAAGGCTTCAAGGTGACTTGGTTCTAAAATTATTATCCTGGTTTTTTTGTTTTCTTTTGTTTTTGTTTGTTTTGGGTTTTTTTGTTTTTTGTTTTTTTTTGCGCTCAGACCAGTGTGCACCATCGAAAGTGACACGGTCTCTCGGAGGAAGAGGACCAGGGGCAGGTGCCTGCAAGTCTGGCGTCCGTGACACCTGGGGCTTGCGCTTGGTTAACGCAGATGCGTGGGTCCTGATGGAAGAGGCAATATCACATTTATGCTTTGTCACCGAACACATAGCTCTTGTCTAAATATTTGAAAAAACTTGGAATCGCCGTGGGACAGAAAATCGCATCGATTTATGTCCTACCTGAAAGTTTCTTGATGTAACTTTGAATGGATTTCAAGTGTAATGAAAACATTCTGACAGCACCCGAGTGCACCTCTCGGTTGCTGTTCACTTGGCAGGGACCGCTGCCGCAACTTCAGGCTCTTGGGTGTCTGTCTTTTCTCCCTCTGCTCCGAATCTGCCCTGCACTGTTCTAAAAACAGCTCCGTATCATGTCACTCTCCTTTGTTCCCTGACCATCCGTGACTCCTCGCTGTTCACGGAATTAACGCTCATCGTCCAGAGCTACGCACTCAAAGCCCTTTCTCTGAGGCTCCCAACTGCGTTTGCAATCTCATTTTCTAGTTCATCTTCATAAACTGTCTGCTGTAGGCAAACTGACATGCCATCAGGAACAACTGTTAGCCGACTGCCTGCCGTGCACCAGGCAGGTCTCATTCGGTGCCTTGAATCCCTACAGCAGCCCTCGGAGTGTACGCCTTATTTTTGTGTCTGAGAACACAGACCAGAGTGTGTCCGAGAAAGAGTTAGGACTTGAATCGATACCCTTTTCGCTTCTGCTTCACCCCTGGGAGGTTTCTGCTTCCGAACGTTGCCTTTCACTGCTGAACCGACCCTCTCTGTCCTCCTTTGGTTTTCTGTTCGTTGAAATGCTGTTCAGTCTGCTCTCTGTACCTTACCCCACGCTGTACAGATAGTGGGTGTTCAATAAGTAATGAATAGTGAGAATAGTGTTTGCCGTACTTCTGCTGAAACATCTTAAAATTATAGGAGGCAGAGATGATGTCTTACTCCCCATGATGCCTGCACACATTAGACACTTAAGAAAGAATTTATTAAATAATTGAGGGGCGCCTGGGTGGCTCAGTCAGTTAAGTGTCCTACCCTGGCTCAGGTTATAATTTCCCAGTTTGTGAGTTCAAGCCCCGTGTTGGACTCTGTGCCGACAGCTCAGAGCCTGGAGCCTCCTTCAGATTCTGTGTTTCTCCCTCTCTCTGCCCCTCCCATGCTCATGCTCTGCTTCTCAATAATAAATAAAAACGTTAAAATTTTTTAAAAAATAAAATAAATGAAATCTTTCTATCTCCTGGGACAAAACACACACACAGGGCCATGTACATCATGGGGTGTCCAAGAGCCCATGTCAGAAATGTATGTTTAGGCAGCAGGAACACACGTGAGGTGGGAGAATATGAAAGTAGACTGGAAAATTTTGCTAGTTGGGTCAACTCCAATTTGGCAAAAACAAGCCTACTGCTTTTTCTCCAGGATTCTTTCCCCCGGCCTCCCTTATTAATGCTAATTAGTCAAGGGTGTGCTGTGATGCAGAACACTTGTGACCCATAAGAATCAGAGAGACTGTCATTTCTCAAAAGACCCATGAGGGGCAGCAAGAGTAAGCTATGGGGATGGAGGGCGGGGGAAGAGAAACCTCTCTTCGAAGAGTTGCGCTGAAATAAGTGCACGTAAAAATAAATCCACATATAAAACAACTGTACAAATGTGAACAGTATTTTCACAGCTGGGCTTCTTTGCCTAAAATACTTAGCACTTACTTTAGAAAACCCTCTTCTACTCAGGAATGGTCTGACTGATCGCAGAAGCTGAACCCTGACGGGGCTCTGACTTCCAACTTCACTTTTGCCCAGATGGGAATAAAAACGTGACATCCTAGAAGCCAGGACCTTAATTGTTGTGAGTGCACATCAGGCTGTGGTGAGTGACCTTTATCTCACAGATGAAGACGCCGAGGTAGGGCTCAGTTTAGGAAGCTGGGTTCATAACATTCCGTGTATTTATATCTAGATTAAGACTCTGGAATACACCAACATTGTCTGTTGCCACGGCAGTGCAAACACCCCACTTGAATACGTGCCCAGTCACTTAGCATAGCAGGATTAGTGGTCTTCTAAAAGGATCTACATTCACATTCCTGGTATTTATTTCCTGTAGATATTTAGAGGGTATGCAATGGTCTTTGGTTTCAAAGACCAATGCCATAGGACATGACTAATCATTCTGACTCACATTTAGGGACTTTCCCTTTGGAAACACTGCCCAAACAGCATGAGGATGGCCCAGGCACCTATTAAGGAAAATACGTGCTTCATCTCCAAATGACAATGGGCGAAGCTATATTGGTAAATATGCTGGGTGAATACGAAACAGTATTGTTAAGGTTTGCAGTGATTAAAGTGGTGTGCTGATGTCATCTTTCATTCATTTATTTAATAAATATTTCATGATTGATGAGACTTGTGTTAGAGTGCTAGGTACGGGAGCATATGCATGGAATTGGACATAGTCCGCGTCTACGTTATCTAGCAGACACCATTCTTAGCAACTCATTGGATTTTTCTCACTTATTTTTTTGGGGGAGGGGGTGAAAGCAAGGAAGTCTTCAAATTACCAAAAAATACTAGGTATAAAAAATTAGTAAACACAAACAATTATTCCTTCTTGGTGAAATAAAGAAAACATTCTTCATGCTTATAGCTCCTGGTGGTCATTACCTTGAATTTGTGTGGCATAAGTCATTTACACCTCTTTTCACCTCTCTGTCTTGTTTGCTTGGCCAGGCTATGAGCCCTGAGTGTTGGGGCCTCTCCGTGCCCTGTCCTTGTATGGGTGAGGCCCCAGACATGCCTCCTGTAGCCTGGCCATGTAGGCAGGGTTGGCTGAATGAGAATGTCATTAGTTAAGGTACAGTTGACAACAAACTGGAAACATGTAAGTCACATGTGACTGCACTGGCTTTTATTGGGATTTTTATGTATTTATTTTTTACTTATACTGATACTGACTTTCCTTCTCTGGTGTTCAGTCCTATGAATTTTAACCTATTTATAGATTTGTAAATCTATAGATTTGTAAGCCGCCACCACAGTAAGGATACAGAATGGCTCCATCACCTCCCCCAAATCCTCCCTCATGCTCTCCATTGATTGTCACACCCTCCGTCCACCCAAAGTCCCTGCCAATCACAGATCTAGTGTCCATCACTGTACTTTGTCTTTGAGACTGGCTTCTCTCACTCAGCACAATGTCTGAGATTCAGTCAAGTTAATGTGTATAGCAATGTGTCACATGGTCACCCATGGAAGGGCATTTAAGTTCTACAAGTAAGTCTGCCTATGAACATTTGCATACTAATTTTCATGTGAGCCTAGGTTCTCGGTTATCCAGTGTGAAAACCCAGGAGGGTTGCCAGCTCACGTGATAAGTGCATATTGAACTTTAAAAGTAACCGCGGGACCATTTTTCAGTCCCACAAGCAATGCGTATAAGTAACTCCACACCCTTGACAACACTTGGTTTTGTCAGCATTTTTTTCTTACTTTAGACATTGTATTAGATGTGTAGTAATATCTCATCATGGTTTAAATTTGTGTTACTCCAATGGCCTGTGGTGTTGAATCTCTTTCTTCCTGTGCTTATCTGCCATTTTAAGATCTTCTTTGGGGATGTGTCTGTTTTTAATGGAGTTGTTTGATTCCTTGTTGCTGAGTTTAAAGAGTTCTTTCTACAGTATGGATACAAGTCCTTGGTTGAATATGTGATTTGAAAATATTTTCTCCTAGTCTGTAGCTTGTCTTTTTTATTCTCTTGACAGTGATTTGACTTAACATTTACTCTTGATAAAGACCAATTTTCCTTTTATGAATTGTGCTTTTCATATTATTTCCAATACTTTATCATGAAGATTTTCTCCTTTGTTTATTTCTAAAAGTGTCATAGTTTGGGTGCTCCTGGGTGGCTCAGCTGTTAAAGCATCTGACTCTTGATTTTGGCTCAGGTCATGATCTCAGGGTCCTGGGATCGAGCCCCACATTAGGCTCCGAGTTAAGTGTGGAGCCTGCTTAAGATTCTCTCTCTTCCTTTGCTCCTCCCCTTTTCTTTCTGTCTCAAATTAAATATATACATACTTAAATAACTAAATAAGTTTCATGGTTTGATGATGAATGCACCGACTTTTGATGAACAAAGGAAATTGTTACTTGATGATCGATTTCCTTCTTACTATTGTATTTTCTCCTCTTGATTCTAGGGAGTTCGAAGAGCCTTCTAGACAGGAATACACACATATGTAATTGGCTCTTTCATCACATCCAGGAACACAACAATTAAAATTTTAAATTAAAATTTAAAAATTTTAATTGTTAAAACTCTAAAATTTAAAAAATTTAAAAACTCCAATAAGCAAGCTTTTTCATGTACGTTAGATTTATTTGGTGACTACACCTGATCTGAACCAATATGAGACTACTCTTAGTCTTTACTTACCCCTCCACATGTGAGAATTATACATTCCATTACAGAGGTAGTCATGTGTTAATGACGGTGTTCTACTGAAGTCCCTGACTGGGATGTTACATGAGATCTAATACATGGACTGTACTACATATTTGCCACCCAAAAATGTATGAATTCTGAAGCGCATTTGCTCATCAAGATTTCAGAAAGAGGACTGTGTGCCTGAGATGAAAGTGGATCTCACAGTGGCTACAGGGAATCTCTCCTTCAAGCGTCTCCTTGGTCCTTTGCAAAACAGAAGTGAGTGACGATGGGCAAAGAGGACAATACACTCACTGCTTTACTCAACCTAAATGCATGTGCTTTGTCTTGTAACAAAGAAAGATGTATACCTTTTCCTGTTATTCTTTGAGGCATTAAAAAAAAAATACTGACCAGTCAGACCCTCATTATCAGGGAAGCCTTCCATGTTCACATTACGGTGTGTAGGCGAGCTCACATGCGTGGGTTGAAAGGAGGAGGGCCTGCTTGGGTGCGACTCAGACACAGACACTCGGCCCCCCATTCTCCAGGACTGGGATGCGGTATGGCCATCAGGGCTGCATTGGAACACTGATGGGGGGACGGGGTGTGTGACATGACTTGAGACGGTACCTGCCACACAGCCAAGGCTCAGTAGAAGTTAGACAAAGGCCATCACCGCCACAGTACCTTGTCACTTCAGGTGCAGCAGTGGCTGGAATGATATGTCAGGAAGTCAGCCCGTGCGACCGAGTGTGCCTGTGTGAGGGGAAATCAGGAAACCTCCAGCTGGCTAGCATGTCACTTCGTGAGACACTTTGATGGGACTGGGAGATACTCTGCTACCTGTCTTTTCTCCCTGTTCACTGCTGCGAAGATTATAAGAATTTGGTTCCATTCTCTGTGTGATACCAAGTGTATGCACTCTGAGGAAGCTGAGGGACTACTCTCTATCACCTTGGAAAGCTTATCTCCAAACTCAGAAATGAAAGAGAACAGAGCTAGGCACCAGCAGCAACAAGAAAGAGGGGTTGTGCTTTCCGTTTCTTTCAGTGACATATTTTTGTCTCGCAGAGACCACTTTGGAGCAGTCAGACAGGAGGCAGGGTCAGGGTCGATTCAGGGGCAAAGCCACATTTAAAAGCTCAAAATGCCTGTTTTTGTGGTGCCAAAGGAGTTGACACTTCTTTCTTCCCCTAAGAAAACAGAAGCTCATTATTCTGACAGAGGAAGTCCAGAAGTTTTTAGGTAGAGATTAAATCTTACTCTCAAACACGAAGGCTCCTGTTCGACTTCTTGGGGAAGAGATTTTAGTAGCTTTTAAAAATGGTTACTACACTGCATTGGTCGGCTTTCTAAATAATTTAGAGAACTTGTGACCTGGAGCTCTCATGGCGTTGATGTAACTGTTCTGGAAATCTCTTGACTTGAACTTGAGACTCACTTTCCTACAGCTGCAGTATGTCCACCGTCAACAGCAGTCTGTACCCAAGAGGCAGGAGGGGAAGGGGTGGGGGTGGTGGGGGGGGGAAGACATCAAAAAGTTCTTTCCTGGGCTGCAGTTCCACACATTGGCCACCAGGTGTCTGTCTTCACACAAGCAGTCTTGCTCATGGAATGGAGCCCTACTTGGCTGCCAGATTTTTTTTCCAGATTGCTTTTTAAAACCAAAGCAATTTTCTAGATGTTGGTACAAGTGGGTATAAAGGTGTCAATGTAAGGTGAGCTTTCAAAGGTGAACTAAATAGTTTTCAAGTCCCCATCTAAGTAGGAGTAATCAATTGGACGGTGTGTTGATCTTCTAATGTTGTTTGTGAGAACTAATTGGAGTGAAAAATGACCGATGCACTTGGGAAATGGTGAGGGGGGAAAAAGCGTCCTCTTCCAAAATCTCATCATCTGGTGTTTGTACAATTCAAAGTTTTAGCATGCAAACAGGGGTATGTTCCCGGAAGCATTTCTTTTGGTAAAAGTAAAATCCTATTTTGAGCCAGTTTCTGAACTAGAGCTAATGTTGATGGTTACATTTTTACCTTAGCTTTTTCTCCAATTTCAATCCTTGGCCCTGATACAGCTGAAAAATATCCCAGGAGTTTCAAGAATGAGAGTTGATTTCTCTCCTCTTAGAATTGGAAGTGACATTGTAACAGTTACCTAATTAGGTAACTCTAGAAAGATCTAGAATCCACTCAGTTGATGCACGCGAGTCCATCCTGGGGACCAAGTGAGGCTCCTTGTGGTGCAAAGAATTGTCACCAGATGAAGCAGTTTCGTGGATATATCGTTGTAGTTCCCCATCTCCTGTTATTTATTGTTTCTGAGTTACCCAGAAGACAGTTGCTACCAATTTAGCAATCTCCACTTGCCGAAATGTGGAAGTTTCTGAGAGCCCTCGATGTTATTATTTATGCTCTCATTAAATCACACATAGACATGACTAAAAAATTAGCTAGTACAGAAGATGTGCCTTACGAGAAACAGAGGTACTAGTCTGTACAATGTTTTAGTGGCATCGTGGAGGAAAGAGGAGGTAAGGATGTCTATCAAAGCATTATGTTGAACCTGAAGACTTGTTTTGTTCTTGTTGCTTATTTTTGTTTCATATTCTTTATTATTTTTAACGCCTTCCTTTAGGACATTAAAATCAGTTTCTCCAGTAACTATATACCAGAAGATACTCATAGCAGAAGCAAAACACTCCCTAAGGGTTGTGCTCTAATGAGTGCTGGTTTGTCATTTCTGGTCCCTCAAAGATTTATAGACATATTTATCAAAGCTTGGTTTCCTCCCAAATTTTGTATTCCTTAACACCATTTCTCTTCCCATCTGTTTGTCAATTTGACCAATGTGTGTTTACTACTTACTGTGAACTTCATGCTGTATATAAAATAAAAACGACTAAGAACCAGTCCATTCTCTCAAGAAAGTATTAAACCAGTTATTAGAGTTCTACAGTCTATTTCCTGAATATGCTTCTGGGTTGTATTGAATAAAGTGCAGATACTTAATGCTGCTGGCATTTGTGATATAGAACAAATATCTGTTTTTCGGTCATATAACATTCTTCTAATATACAGTTGTTATGTTTAGAGAGCGGAGTTATTCAAATTGTTTTACATTTACTTATTTATTTTTGAGAGAGAGAGAGAGACGGAGTGGGGCAGAGAGAGAGGAGAGAGAGAATCCCAAGCAGGCTCCGTACTGTCAGCATGGGGCCCGATGTGGGGCTCAGACTCACGAACTTCAAGATCATGACCTGAGCTGAAACCAAGAGTCGGGTGCTTAAACGACTGAACCCCTCCCCCCAGCGCCCCAAGAGCAGAGTTATTCAAATACCTGAAATAATGAGTCATACCACAGTGGAGGCGGGGCAGAATGATCTACGCGTTTACATACAGTTACCATGCAAATGATTTCTCCAATACTTAATTAACTTAATGAATGCAAGTGGAGAAGCCAGGATTGCTCTACCCCTTCTATAAAAAGGAAAATAGAAATTCACTTTGTTAAATTATTTTCACTTGGTTTCAGTTGTCTGGATATAATTATTTTACTTTTATTATTATATTGAAATCATTACATCTGTTTCCAAAATGTTCTGGAATGGAAGAATTTACAGGAAGCAGCTTCTGCGACTGAAACTCCTTCCTCTCCAAACATAGCATCCATGGTGATGAATGAGCGCAGGGGAAAAAAAGCAAAAGCCGCGCCTAACCGGGAGGAAAAGCTCTAAACACTCAGGTGCCTTGGCTGGAAGGAGAAGGTCTATCTCTCCGTTTCCTCTGAAAACCAGTCTTAAAAATCCCAGAGTGCACGTTACAGCAACAGTCAAAGGCCAAGTGAATTTTTTTTCACTTGGAAAGTTAGGGAGAGAAGTGTGTATTTTTTTGAAGATGTCAAATCTGGACCAGTTAGGCTCAAAAAGAAACCAAGCAGAGCCACGCTGCTTTGTAAAGCTGAAAATAGGTTTACTTAAGCAGAAAAGGCCCCTGTAAAGTCTGTAGAAGATAAATTCAGGGTCAAGGAAGTTCTCCGTACTCTTTCATTTACTTGCTGAGCTTTGACTAATTTGCCGGCTATAAACTTCTGCATTCCTCTGGTTATTTTCCACTTAAGGAGGTCATTCATGAATTCGTTCACTTAACATTTATGGAACGTCAGGGAACGTTCCGTAATGGGGATATAAATGAACAGACATGGGTCTCACCATCGAGTGGCTCCCTGTCTAATGGAATAGCAAACGGATCCCTTAACTCACTGAAAGTATCACATGATGGATTTATAATGATATGAACACAACTCCAGCAGCTCAGAGAGTTGATTCTGACTATCACACACTAGGGAGTATTTGACCTTGGCCTTAGAGAGTACCTAGCTTTGGGTCTGGCATAGGCTCAGGAAGGTGTTTTAGGGAAAAATGAAGAATACCACCAATGTACAGACAAAATGGAATTATATGCTTGGGAGAAAAGTATAGGGTAGTGTGGCTGCAGCATGTGTGCATGAGACAAAAGTAGTAAGAGATTATGAGTAACAACTAAAACAACATTATGCTTTTTTTTTTAATACCAGAGGAGCATAGAACTTATTATGTAATAGTGACATTTAGAAAATGTTTTACATTTAAAAAACAACACTGCATCATGCCTATATATCACTTAGGACTCTTTAGGCTGTAAGTAACAGAATACTCCGTGAAAATGGTTTCAGCGGAAAGAGAACTTATTATTATTGGGTTGCATAAATGAAGAAGCCCATAGATAGACTTCAGGCACTGCTTGAATTCAATGACCGAACAGCATCGCCGGGATCCACCTCTGTTCATTTCAGGCTGACTCCATTCTCAGGTTCCTGGCAGTAATGTCTTACCTCACCCTGTTGCCATTAACCCAAAGGCGTGTTATCAACCACTCAGCTGGAAAAACCAACCTCCTGATAGCTTAAATGACAATGTGGGCATTGGATCCCTAACTTGACCACACGCCAAGTTCTGAAGCCAGCACTGGGGTCAGGGTACTGGGATGCACTCATTGTGTGTTTTTGTTTGTTTGTTTGTTTTTCAACAAAGGAGATGGACTCTGTCCCTGGAGCTGGGCTCTGTCAGAAGTCTTGAAAGTCCTGTGACCAAAAGAAAGAGGAACTAGTGCTGAGCACAAGACAAATGGCTAAACTGAGTCCTGGAGAGGCGGAGGAACTTGCTGGTAAGTCTCTCCCCGCTCGTAAACCACAGAACCTTCTAATCCCCAGTTCCTTGCTATTGCATCCCATCATTATAGATTAACCTTAAACAGTGACCACTAAAGACTTTTAGCAAGGAAGCGATGGGGCCAGGTCAAGTTTCAGGAAGCTGATTTGCGGCAGTATGGAAGACAGACGAAAGGCGAGAGAAAGTGAAGGCAGAATGACAAGTTGAGGAGACTCTCTTGTCTGAAGTAGGGCAGGGGCAGAGGGAATTGGCAGGGAGCAGGCGGGCAAGGGCATTTCCAAGGTAGGACCAGGTGAACTTAAACAGATTCAGGAAGAAGATGAGGGAGAAGAAAACACATTGCTTGTTCCTTGCCCCTCACCCTGAAAAGTCGGGTAAAGATCAGTTTCCCCAAGAATGTGATGTCTTAAATTCCTTTCATATGAGCTAGGCATTCATTTAATAAGCCATCCATCTAATTACCAGGCAGAGGAAATGTGTCTGGCACTCTGCGGGGTAGTGGGAGAAAACTCAAATGACAGACACCCGCTCTTCCCTCAAGTGCTGACAACCAGAAATTCTGACCTAAAAAACTAGGTAGAAAGATGGCATTGACAAGGCAAGAACACATGGAGAGGAGTGGAGCAGCAGAGAGGAGAAATAATGAAGGCAAACAGAGTGGTTCCCTTTCCTCTGCCTGCGGGGGCCATCTTTCCACCATTGCTGGGAGTGTTTGTGACTGACAGCTCTCAGCAGCTTTGTCACTAGGCAATGCCCTCAGCCAAAAGGACTCATCTCATTCAAGGTGCACCCCCTGGAAGTGATGGGGGTTCACAGAATAACTGGGGTATAAATGTCCAGCCTCCTTGCCTCAAGGCAGGAAAGCCAGAAAGGGCCATTCAGCTCCAAACCTTCTAATGGGACCAGCTGGGGCCATTGCCATAAGTGTGTCACACTTCAACCTCTCCCTCTGCCTAATCACATGTCCTTCATCTTCCCATGGGTTTTGATCACGAGAGTTTCCTCCAGTGAACTTCCTGTGTGCATTACCGTCTTCTCAGTGTGCCCAATCAAAGATGGTGGACTGGGCATGGTAAGCTGAGGTGCCTTCAAGAAGTCTATGTGGACGTCTAGCAGGCAGACACTCCTCAAATTTGGAATGCAAGTCGTAGCTGAGGGTCCAGGCTGGTGAGTCAACAGCAGAGAGGTGATGGTGAAGCCTCTCCTCTACTTCCAAGGACGTAAAGACTGTCCTATATTTTGTCCTAAAGATTTTAAAATTTAGTCTTTCACAGAGAAATTCCTAATCCATTTGAAATTTAGTTTTCGCTCAGCATGAGGCAGGGATCACTTGAATTTTCTCCACATCAGTAGCCAGGTTTTTTCAGTTGTTATTCACCCAAGGGCAATATATTACATTCGTCTTATAAACTTTAGGATCAGTTTGTCAAGTTGTATAAAACACTGTGGGGATATTGATAGGAATAGCATTAAATCCATCAATAAAACACAGGGAAAATTGACATAGTTATAATATTAGGTATTGTTAACCATAGTCATAGTTCTCATCTTGATTCAGTTGGGTATTGAAAGTCATTCAATAAATTTTTGTGAAGGTTTTATAGATATTTTGTTATTTTTTATGAATGTTTCATATTTTAAATTGATGTTGTAAATAACATCTCATCATGGTATTTCCTAGTTGTAGCTGGTATAGACAGCAAACTTGCATAACTTATATGTCTATAGATTCTTCTGGGATTTCTATATACAATATAACATCTGAAAATCATAAGATTTATTTTCTTTCCAATAGTTAATCTTATTTTTATTTTGATTCATTATGTTGGACAGAACTTCTAAAAAATGATGAATGAAATTGGTGATAGTGGGAAGATACTAAGTACTTTCTAAATACAAAGGATGGGTGTTGAACATTATTTCATGCCCTTTCTGCCTATGTTGAAGCAATTATATAAATTTTTTTTGGTTTGATTTGTTCATGTGGAGATTCACTTTAATAGACTTTCTTAGATGAAACCAATCTTGTATTCCTGGAATATACTCACCTTAGTCATCATGAATTTGTTTTGTGTAATAAAGGATTCTGTTTGCTAACATTTTCCTCAGTATTTTCATCTATGCTTTGAATGACAGCTTGTCTGAGGGACCTGTCAAGATGTCCTTATTTTTTGTTGTTTGTTATGCAGATCATCTGGGTCTCATAAACTTCGTTGGGAGTAAGCAGTCCCCTTTTTTCTATTCTTTGGAAGATTTGGTGTAAGTATAGAGTTATCTGTTCCTTAAAAATCTGAATCTTTCATCTCTAAAATCAGTTTGTGTCTCGCGGTGTTCTTGAATCAGATTTTGTCATTTGCATTTTTTAGGGACTCTATCCATTTCATGTAAGTTTCAAAATTTGTTCATGTAAAATTTTTATGTTTTACCTTTTAAAAAACATCTCTGCTGCATCTGTAGTTATGTTTTCTTTTCATTTCTAACATTGTTTGTTTGACTCTCTCTTTTTATCCTGATCAACCTTGCCAGCTTTATGTCTTTTCAAAGAATCAGTTTTATATATGTTTATCCTTTCTTAAATCACTTTTTCTGTTTCAATAATCACTGTTCTTACCCTCATCATTTCCTTCTTCTACTTTACAAAGATTTATTATGTTGATCTTTTTCTAACTTTGTTAAGTTGGATATTTAAGTTTTGGACTGTCCTCTTTTCCTAGGATAAACATTTTAAGGCTTTACACTTTAATTATTGCCTTAGTTAAATCCCACAAATTTTGAAATGTGGTGATTTTAAAAATTAGTCTACACCAAGTACTTTGTAATTTCCACTAAGAACTTTGTGACTTTTTAATACAATTTTTTTTATTTTCAAACTTATGGATTCTTAAGTTTTTAAATGTTTATTTTAGAATAGTTTTCAATACATAATAAAATTGCAAGGATTGTACAGAGAATTTGGAGTTTCCATACATCTTGTACCCAGTTCACTTATTAATACATCTAATGTTACCATGGTACATTTGTCAAAACTGATAAACCAACATTGATATTAGATATATTATTACTGGGTAAAGTCCATACTTTATTCATATTTTCTTAGTTTTTACCAATTAGCTTTTCTGTTCAATGATCCCATCCAGATTATGACATTACATTTAATTGTCATGTTTCATTAGGTTCCTCGACTTAGTAACAATTTGTTAGATTTTCTTTGTTTTTGATGACTTTGACAGTTCTGAGAGTTTGAATCAGTATTTTGTAGACTGTTCTTCAGTTTGGATTTGTCTGATGTTTTTCTCATGAATAATCTGGAGTAGCGGGCTTTTGAAAGAAGATAAAGTGCCATTTTCATCACATCATATCAAAGGTATGTGCTATTGACATGGCTTAATATTAATGATGTCTATCTTGATCACCTGCTTCAAGTAGTATTTGTCATGGTTCTCCACTGTGAAGTTACTCTTTCTGGCCCATTCCACACTGTGCTCTTTGGAAAGAAGTCACTCTGTACAATCCACATTTATAGAATGGGGAATTATGCACCATCTCACGGGGGGCATCTAGACAAATTATTTGGTACTCTTCTACAGAGTTAGATTTGTCTCTTCTCTCTTATTTTCTGGTCAATAGTTTGTTTTTGTCAGTATGGACTTGTAGATGTTTAGTTATATTTTGGGTTGTAATATAAACTATGTTATTCATTGTGTTGCTCAAGTTATTTCATCCTTGACTTTATATGGAATTTTAAAGATTAATGTTTTAAGGTTTAAAAGCTATCATTTTACTATTTATTAACTGTCTATCTTTATCTTAATTAAGATCGTGGTTACAGAAGAAACTCAGTAGGATACTGATTCTCTGCAATCTATTAGAATTGCTTTATAGCCTAATGAATATTAAGTTTTGTAAGTAATCCAGTACTTCAAAATAATTTTTATTTTCCAATTATTGAGAGCAGTTGCCTATCTGTGTTAGATAATAACCTTACTAGATTTTTTTGTCTGCTGAATATATTAAATGAATATGTATACGTATATGTGTGTGTGTTCAGAAATAGATGTAAAACTCACTATTGTGATGATAAATTTTCAAGTTCTTTTTATACATTTGCCATTTTTTATTTATGTATTTTGCAACCACATTATTAGGAAACTCAAGGTTAAATTTATTTTATTTTTTTGATGACTTAAACCTCAAATTTTATGTAGTAACCCTCTTTATCTTTAATAATTTTTTATTAAAGTCTTATCTTTCTGACATCATGAAATTATGTAACTTTTCCTCTGCTTAGTGAATGCTTGGTTTATGCCTTTTTATTAATTTGCTATAATTATCTCTGTGTCCTTATGTTTTATATGTGTGTCTATGGCAAATATCAGGGATTAAAAAGATATATTCTTGAGCTTCCAATCGTTGTCTTAAGAGCAGAAAATTTTAAGTTGCATTTATTAGGAGAATTCCAAATGCAGATGTATTTCTACCTCACTTTAAATTCTCTGTTCTGCTTTTCTTTGTTTCTGTTGTATCCTTTTCTACTAGTTTTGGTGTGCCTGATTTTTTTACCCTATTTTTAAGAAGGTATACATTCTAGGAGTTTTATTGGTTACCCTTAAAATTTAACACGCATATACAACTTATCAGCATTAACTGATACTTTTATCCTATTCCAGAAGAGTAGAAAGAATTTTGAAAATCTTAGATTACCCTCTTCATGTTTCATATCACTATTGATTAATATATTCAGTGTGTTTTAAATGCCTGAATTAGGCTCAAATACACATGTTACTTTTGTAAAGTACAACGTATTCTGCATTTTAAAACTTTTTTTGGTTAGTATTGTTCTAAATGGTATTTACTCCCCATACTGCAAGAAATGAAACTCCTGCCCCAGATTTTTAATTTCCCAGAGCAGTCCCTAAAATATCTACAGCTTAGATTTGCATTTCCTGCCACCTAATTGTGACACATCTCTGTTAATTCTCTTTCTTTAACAAGGGACTCTTGTCAAGTGTAAAATGTCAACTTTGCAGTAGAACTAACTGAAGTTTTCTGTAGCCTGATTTTCTTTGTTTGATTTAAGACCATAATTGTTTTTCTCTTGTTCAACATGAAAGGAATATTTCTTTTTAAAGAATGAAGCCCTTCTACAAACTATCTTCTTCACCCAAAAGAATGGGCTATAATAATGCATTTGAACAATCTATCTTGTTATACATCAATTCCATTTAGAATCTGTGTTTTGTGGTCGAAGGAATCAAAGCATAGTCCTCCCCCCACCCTTAGAAAGGCATGGAACATCTGAATATTATCTGTAGCAGGCACATCTGGTGCCTAAAAGAGCGTGGAGAACTCAGAATGTACCTGTAACCATTACAAAGATTATATATAAGCATAGAGCATGTACGGGCTGATGGAGAAATATCTCCGGTATGAGACTCCACTTATGAAATATGGAACTTATTACTGGGTTTCAGTTATTAATGAGTATACCAAAGGGTTTTGTGACTCCGGTGCACAGACAGGGTTTTTTCTTGGCTGAGTCCAATCTGTCAACATACCCATTGTGAGTCTAATGTCCTCAAAACCCAGACTCTCAGCCAAATCGTTCCTGGTGCTCTAAGACTCATCAAATCTTACTTTTAACATCTTCATTTTAAATATGACTCGAACCAGGAGTGACAGAGCTTGGAATATTGCAGTGTCGAGGGAGAAGGAAGGCATGTGACAGCGCTGTTACCCTGGGCAGGTGACCATCGCACTCATACCCGCCTCGGCCCAGGGGAAGATGCCTAGTGGCTTTGATTATAGGAGCCAATGCCAGGGACCCAAGCCAAGTTCCACTCACATATAGGAAGCACACCTTCTGCTGCTTTTATGAGAAATTGTGGGTATTAATATCATAAATCTCACTGATTGCTGAGACGGTCCCACATGCTGGGGCCCCACTGCTGGTTTGTACTTTACTCAGACCTTGTCCTAACACTGGGTTCCTTTCAAATGATTTTGGCAGGTGTGTAGCTGTTCAGCAGTAATTAGGAAGAAGAATGAGGGAAACAGAGATCAGGCTCTCTCTTCCTTGTGCAGTTCAGCAGCCTTCTCCGTGCCAGGTGCTGCAAACCAGATACGAAGGGTTGAAGTTGGCTGCTGGACCTGAGAGAGTGTGGAAACAAATTGGAAAAGGACTTGAAGATGATCATATCCCACCCCACCCCCATCAGAGCTGACCTGAAACTTGATTTGCCCTTACATTTCCTCCATATATTCATAATGATTATAGTATTCTTTTCTGAAATAGTCAAGATTGAAAATAATCCATCTTATTGTTCCTAAAAGGACAATTTATACTTATGACCCCTGTGGCTCAAATCTGGGTTTGGAAATTGTTTTCAGAATGTCTTCATTCTGCTGTGGCCTCTCTCAACAGATAATGTCTATGGTCATCTGTCTTTATTCAGGTTGAAATTAGTGACAATATAGAGTTCCAATACAGACACGTCTGAACTTCTGGTACCTGACGTCTCTTCCCTCTGTTACTAACTTTCAAAGACACTGTTTAGGGCTGTGAGCCTACCACTTACATAGACCAAGTCAAGTGAAGAAACAAAAGAGTTGGCTCCCATAGTCAGTCCATGAATTGGGTTTTCACATCCAGAATTCTCTCCCTCAGCAAAATAAAAGCCGAACGTGGGCTTAGGTGAATATGCATGTAACCGCCTGGCTAGTTAACTCCTTCCTGTGGTGGGTGATCCTGTCCAAGGCAGGGTGCATAGCTGGATCTCTGGCTCCTCCCTATTGGACGCAAGCAGCACCCCTCCCCCCCATGATGACAACTAAAAATGTCCCCAGATTTATTAAATGTCCCTTAGAGAAGCAAAATCACTCAGCTTAGAACCACTAATCTACAATGAATGATTATTACATCCTTTTCCTGAAATTTGTTTTTCTGGTAACAAGAGAACACTTGTCAATGATTCCTTTGAAAATTGACCTCTTTGAATGACTTCAGTGCCCTTTATTTTGATTAACTGTGTGTCACCTTATCATTAGTGTGAGAGAGATAGGATCTTGTTGTTTTCCTCTCGGTATTGCACAAACAAGTTATAATGACTCATTCATTGTGGGCACAAGAAACCGCAGCCTTCAGGTGCTCCAGGAATGTTCATTATAAATCATAATTATCACAATTGTTCAGAGCTACTATTATAGGGCAGGGAACAATGACTTAGAGTTGTTTTTTTTTTTTTTAATGAAGGAAGTTCCTTTGTACTTATTTGCCTGAGTCTTATAGTAATCACACATACTCAGGAACTGTTTTATTCTTTATTGCACTTTTATCTTAGAAGTCTGAACCTTCACAGAAGTGAGAATCCAGGACAGAGAAATCAGGAATGGAGAAAGTGTTAGCGTTTTGGTGGTGGTGTTGCTTCAGGGCTATCACTCTGACTGGATGGTTTAGAGAACTCTGGGATCCCAGACAGTCCAATTGTTACAACTTAAAGGAAATTCTCCTCAAATCTCATAAATTGATTAAGAATTTTTGCGACGCCTGGGTGGCTCAGTCGGTTAAGCCTCCAACTTTGGCTCAGGCCACATGATCTCATGGTTCATGAGTTTGAGCCCCACATTGGGCTCTGTGCTAACAGCTCAGAGCCTGGAGCCTGCTTCAGATTCTGCGTCTCCCTCTCTCTCTGCCCCTCCCCTGCTCATTCTCTGTCTCTCTGTCTCAAAAATAAACAATAAACATTAATAATTTTTTAAAAAAAGAATTTTCTGTCAAGGACACTGTTGTTGTTTTGTTTATTTCCAGCAGTTATGTGTGTGTGTATATATATATATATATACATATATGGATATGTATCCATATGTATGGATACATATATGGATATATATATATATCCAGGAAGTACAGAAGGCTATGAAGCTCCATTGTGTTTACAGAACAGTTTTGTTGTTTTTGCTTGTTTGGTTGGTTGGTTGGCTTTTGTGGCAAAATGTGAGGTGAGACTTGCTTTCATTATAACCTGTTAGTGAGGTCGTAAAGAAGCAACCCACTTCACCACTCCCAGCAAGCTGATGGCCACTGAGATCTACTTCAAAGAACATAATTATTGCCCTACAACAAGAGAGCTTCAGCCAATTTGCAACATAAGAAAAACTGTTTATCTTTGCAACAATCTTAAAAACACTTGTTCATTCAGTTCTTCCTGTAGCAAAAATTTTCTAAATACTATGCACAGGCTTTGGGCTGGGGATATGGTAATAAATAAAGATTCTTCCTGTCCTCGTGGAATTTAAGATCTGGTGGAGTGAAGAGGCATGCATCATACACTTTCAGAAATCAGTGTTCCCGTGTTTTTGTTTTGTTTTGTTTTGTTTTGTTTTGTTTTGTTTTTAATTTCTGAGAGAGAAAGAAGCAGAGTGAGCAGGGGAGGGTCAGAGAGAGAGGGAGATACAGAATCCAAAACAGACTCCAGACTCTGAGCTGTCAGCACAGAGCCCAACGTGAGGCTCAAACCCATGAACCGTGAGATCATGACCTGAGCCGAAGTTGGGTGCTTAACCGATTGAGCCACCCAGGCACCCCTGGTGTTCCGTGCTCTGAAGTAGGGGTACTTGATCTCCTATGAGATCTGTACACAGGAGGGCAGGGAAGGCTTCCCTGAGGAATCGATGCTTACACTGAGATACGGGGAGCCATCCAATGTTGACTTGGCTAAGTAGGGAGAGAACAGCCTTTTTTTAATTATTAATATTTTAGTGTTTATTTATATTTGAGAGAGAGAGAGACAGTACACAGATGGGGGAGTAGGGGAGGGGTAGAGAGAGAGAGGGAGACACAGAATTCAAAGCAGGCTCCAGTCTCTGAGCTGTCAGCACGGATCCTGACATGGGGCTCAAACTCACAAGCCTTTGAGACCATGACCTGAGCAGAAGGCAGATGCTCAACTGACTGAGCCACCCAGATGCCCCGAGAACACCCTTTCAAAAACAGACACAGCATGTGCAAGGTCTCTGGGAGAAGAGGGGCAATGGTGACAGAGACACGAGAAACAGAAAGCAGACCAGTGTGATTGACATGAAGGTGGTTAATGCAGACAGCAATACGAGATACGCTTGAGAGATGGGCAGAAGTTAGACTTTTCCGTTCAAAACTAGTTCTGCCTAAATCTTACTAGCAGTGAGAAGACAGAAAAGTTTTGAGAAAAGAGTTCACATAATCAGTGATATTTAAGGAAAAGATTCACAAAATTGTTTTGAAGTGACTTCCTTAAATAGGGAATATGAATATTCCCTATTTAAGGACTGGATGGAAGACAGTACAGAAGAGATGCTGGCAGGTTAGCAGAGTGTTTACCTGGGCCAAACAGTAGAAGACAGTAGTTTGCATTAGAGAGGTGGTGACAACAGGGGCGGGGATGGAGAAGAGTGAGAAAATCCCAGAGATATTTATCTAGCAATATCAGTCGGCATCTGTGTAGGTATTAATGGATGGGTGGGGATGACAAGAGAGAGAAATTGTTGAACAACCTTGAGGAAAGTTGATTCATAAGGTGAATATTAGTTTGCCCGAGTTCTAGATGAGGGTCAGGGAATGGAACTAACGTTACCCAAGTTCTGAGAAACCATCCAAGGCACAGCCAGAGGGGAGCCCACATGAGTCCAACAGCAAAGCCAGCAGCTTGTTCATGGTCCACACGGTCCTTACATGCTTTGTAAGAGAGTCAGTTTGACCCACGAAATGAGACCCTTAAAAAAGGACTCGGGTGGGGAGCACCTGGGAGGCCGGTTGGTTTAGTGTCCAAATCTTGATTTAAGCTCAGGTCAATGAGTTTGAGCCCCACATCCAGATCTGCTCTGGCACTGCAGAGCCTGGTTGGGATTCTGTCTCTCTCTCTCTCTCTCTCTCTCTCTGTCCCTCCCCTGCTCTCTCTCTCTCTCTCAAAATAATAAGTAAACATTAAAAAAAAAAAAAAGGACTGGTGGTAAAAACTGAAGTCCTGTTACTTCTTATCTAATGAACAATAAAACACGTCTCTTGTCATAGACTTCTTGCACTTTTGCTCCGTTCATACTCTGTTTGGCTTGTGACTTACCCTTAACTTCTAATAAGCTGATTAAAATGTGATTCTGGAGGGAGGGCAGAAGTGTCAACTGCATTGTTTTCCAATCTTTCCCAATCCCAAAGTGGAAAAAGATATAAAAACTTGATAGCAAAACCCAAAACATGTGGGTGATATCTACAAATGAGACTAGAGATCACGTTATACCCACAATCCTCAATCAGCAAAAGGATGAGAACGGACTACCCGCTGCCACAAGACCTGTGTGGTATGGGGGTTTGAGTCACCTGAATGTCTGAGGGGAGGAGAATTCAAAATAGCTGGTGCACAACATGGATGGACCTTGAGGGTGTTATGCTGAGCGAAATAAGTCAGGCAGAGAAGGACAAATATCATATGTTTGCACGTATAGGAGGATTACGAGGAACTTGACGGAGGACCATGGGGGAGAAGAAGAGGGGATATAGCGGGGGAGGGGGAGATAGGCAAACCATGAGAGACTCTTGAATGCTGAGAACAAACTGAGGACTGATGGGTTGGGGGGGCGGGGAGAGATGGGCATAGATGGGGGCACTTGTGGGGATGAGCACTGGGTGTTCTATGGAAACCAACTTGACAATAAACTATTTGTAAAAAATAAAAATAAAAACAATAAAAACCGAAATAGCTGGTGCGGTGGGAAGTCATGGGCAATTTTAGATTAGCAGCTGAAAGCTGGAGAGATTTTTTTCCCCCCTACATCAAAGTGAATTAGTGAAAGGGGATTATGCTAAGTACTAAAGGAGCTGGAGTAATAAGTTCCCAGTGAATCCTCAAAACAGACCCACTGAATCTCCCTTAAAAGTAGGCCCATACACAAAGGGAGACGCTCATGGGGGTGGAACAAAATTTATAAGGAGGACAATGGGGGTCAGGTGAGAAGAGATCCAGATGAAAGTCAGGAAAGGGAAGCAAGTCAGGAAAGGTGGGAAAGCAAGCCACTGCATTTTTTTTAACTCTATAAGAAAACAAGAGAGATGTAAGAAAAGCTTCATTGAACTGCACTTCTTTCTAAAAGTTGGGAAAAACTAATTTTACATAGAAAGGAACACAGAAAAGACTTGAGGTTAAATTCTATACTACATTATTATCAGAAAAAAAGATAACAAGAAATAATATTCCTAAAGTCAATGGAATTATGCCAGAAAGATGTGCCCTGGAACAGAATAAACTATCAACTTCTATTTCAAACAAAAAAGAGGATCAAATAGAAGGAAAACATAACTTGGCTTTAGAAAACCTCATAGATTTATTTACAGAATGCAGGAAACAATTAGAAATAGAATATTTTTTTTCTGAGAAATAAAAACTAAACTAAGAAAAACACAAGCATAGATAATGCCTTCAGAGAAAGAGACAGTGCCTTCATGAAAAAGATGAAGAAAAGCAAGAAGGACCTAACAGAGGTATAATAGGAGTCACTGATACTAGAAATCAAAGCAAGAGAGTAAAATAAATGCTAAAGACTGTACTTTAAGAAAATCTCTGGAAATAAAGAATAGCTTGAAATTACAAAGTGAAAGAACATGCTACATCCCTCAGAATTTTGAACCAGAATGGCCAATATCAGGACATGTAGAAAAATTACTGAACTGAAAGATTTTGCTTTTAAAATTTTGCTAGTTGCTAGGAAGTTGTCACTTGATGGATCTCATTTATAACTACCACTTCAGTAATTTACTTGGCTGAGAAAAGCCCGTATCCCCCAAACCGCAGCCATTGTGTGGGCCACCCCGCATACTAGAGCACTGGTCAAATCTGGGATTAAAAATTCTAGTTCCCTCTCCCCAGCTTGAGACAACTTCTGGATGACACAGGGCTCCCTGCAAGCTGTGACTGCACCCACCTCAACTTCCCTCTCTGCCCTCTTCCCCTCAATGGGTGTTAATCCCGAAAACATTCTCTGATAAACTTCCTTTAAGCTGATGGTTGTATCAGTGTGTGCATTTTACCTCTCTTGAAATAGGTATGTAGGCAAGAGGAACACGTGACTTACAAGAGAAAGAAAGTAGCCCATCTATTAACAAGTTACTTGACCACAGTGCTTTATGATGGAAGAGAATAGAGTAATGTGTTTCAGGTACTGAAGAGAAGAAAATGTGAACAAAAAGACAAATTATTATGAGTCTGAATGAACTCAGGAAACATTACTCCTGACAGGCCGTCCTTATCAGGCACAGACAGTGTAGACAGAATACAACTATAAGCAAGAGAGAATGACTATACGTATGAAAAGCCTATTTTTCAAAATTTATTTATTTACTTTGAGAGAGAGAGAGAGAGCCAGCAAGAGGAGGGGTAGAGAGAGAGGGAGAAGAGAATCTCAAGCAGATTCTGTGCTGTCATTGCAGAGCCTGACTTGGGACTCAAGCCCACAAACTACGAGACCATGACCTGAGCCGAAATCAAGAGCTGGACGCTCCTGACTGAGCCACCCAGATACCCCTTGAAAAGCCTATTTTTAACTGTTCTTAGCAAATACATGGGTGGCAGTGATATTATGTTATTCTGAGGCTGTTGACGGTGAAATAAGTCAAGGAGCCATGATAGGCTATTCTAACCTTGACATTACCTACGTCCTTGAGAACCAGGACTTCCAGTGCACAGTAGGGGTTGGCAATTATGGCTTATGGGCCCCATTCCACCTTTGTTTTTGTAAATGACTTCCTATTGTACTAGAGGCATACCCGTTGCTTTCCATGTTGTTTATGGCCCCTTTAGTGCCACAAGGGCAGAAGTAGAGACCATACAACTTGTAAGGTAAAATAATTACTATCTGGTCCTTTACTTTAAAGGTGTGTGACCCCCCAGTATAGAAGAAAGGAGTTGCAGAAATAACACAGAAGCTGTTAGGTAAAAACTAGGTAGTCCTGATTTCAAATTAGAAGTATTAGGATGAACTCACAATGTGTGTGTGTGTGTGCGCGCGTACACACGCTAGAGAGAATGAGAATTATTTCCTGACTCTGTCTACTCAAGAAATTTAGAAACAACAACCAAACAAATAGCAATGACCATCTTTATTAATCATACTATAATCTTGAAACACATTTGCCTACTAAAAGAATGCAGAGTTTCTAGGAGATAGGAAGTATATAAAATTATCTTACTTAAAACAAATAAAACAAAAATAAAAACATCTTTCTTTATATTGAAGAAGCTATGAAAAGGTTCAGGAATCAACTCGAAGAGGGAACTTCCACTTCATAGTTCAGGAAGATAATGATCACCGTGGCTTAAAACCCATGAGATACGTTTACATCCATAAGTTTATGTTGATATTAAAACATAAAACATTTTCTCTGTCTTTTCAGTGTACACTGTTCTAGTAAGTCACCAAAGAGTTGATGAGGGGGAAGTTTCTCTTATAAAGGCTTCCCATCTAACAAATGATAAATCAAGAATGATACCACAGATAATCCCTCAAAGTATCAGAGGAGCTAATTCTCAAACATCAATGGCTGCTAACATCACAAAAGAGAGACGACCTTACAGCAAATGCCTTCCATTGTAAAAACGCACCATCACTGAGAGTCCAAATGTTATAAACACTTTATATACTCTTCATATATAGTCCAGATTATATAAACTATATACCAAAGAGGAGAATCAGAGTCTGATCAGGATTTGTCTCATCTGATTCCATTTGCAGCAAACACCAAGGGTAGAGGAAAATGCTGAACTGCTCCTTGTCTTGGCAACTGACAAAAATATAGACTGTGAGCCACGCGCTCCTTGCTCTGCAGGTAAATTGTAAAGAAAAGTAAGGGATGAAGAAAAGACTTGCAGGAAAAAAGACACATGTGTGCATGTGACTGGGATGGCTTCTGAGGTGACAGTAAATTTTAGTAAATTTGACCTGAGTGATGGTAACAAAGATGTTCATTCATCTTATAACTCATTAGCCCCTGCACCTGTTCTGTATGAGATCCTGTTTCCTTACTTCCTTTTACAATACAAAAAGAGAAAAAAAAGGAAATGTAACTTATTTGGACCAGCTCCAGTTTATTCTAATGGATAAAATAAATGGCTAGAGAGATATACTGTCGCACTTGTACAAGTAAAGTACCAAACGTCTGGTTATACTTATTAAATATACAGCTGTTTCCACCAAGAATTAAAATAGAAAATTAATTTAAAAACACAATCTAAGGGTATCTGGGTGGCTCAGTTGGTTAGGTGTCTGACTTCAGCTCAGGTCATGATCTTTCGGTCCATGAGTTTGAGCCCCACGTCGGGCTCTGTGCTGACAGCTCAGAGACGGGAACGGGCTTTGGATTCTGTGTCCCTCTCTCTCTCTCTGCCCCTCCCCTGTTCGCCTTCTATCTCTCTCTCAAAAATAAATAGGAAAAAAAGCAAACAAATTTAGAAATGCAATCTATAGTTTTACTTGTAGCCAATTGAATTAAGAGACACAGTATTATGTCTGAAATGTAGCTAATCTATATATCGTATGTGTCCTCAAAACTCTTTCATTGTAAGAATATCATTGCACCCTGAATGATTAGTGTGCCCAGATAATCAATGTCAATGTAAACAGTACTCCAACTGTTACCTTACATGTAGGCTGAGACACAGGAAAGACCATGGTTGGTGCGAGGGGCACAGACTTCGGATGAGAAATGTTACTCAACTTCCCAGGTTATATTACCAGAAGTTTCCCAGAGCAGGGAACAAAGGGTCGGTGAATGTTTAGGAGCATCCCTGGATGTCCACAAGATGTTTGCTTCATGATTGTGATGTTTCTACAGCTGTCTGCTTGTAGAAAGAGCTGCAGGAAATATGTCATCCTTCTCAAAAACAAGCAAGGGCCACTAAAGCCCCATTATTGGCCCCAAGCAGGAAGTACAACAAAGGCCAACATAATACCATTCTACTGAAAGGAACTTAACTTAAGAAAGAGTGGTGGCTTTTTCTTAGGATCGTTAGTGTAAACTGTTCCCAGGCCAGTCGTGATTAAAAGATATGCTTATTAATGGCCAACAGTTTATGACAAATTGTGAAGGCTGTCAAAAGCAGAAGGAAGTCTGTGCATCAAGATGTAATCCTTCTCTAATGCACCAGGAAATATTACCCACGGATGGCAAAGCAACATCAAACAAAGATAGTTGTTGACATGCCATTGTTGGATGCATACCAGCACTCTTACTGCCCATGGGGACAGGGAGGCCCAGCAGAGTTTCCCATAAGAACCATGATACGGGGTTTGTGCGGGTGTGTCCACCAAGCCACATCTGTGATCTCAGGTAAAGCATTAAATTGCAAAAGAGAAGTATCTTCTCTAGTGGGGAAAAAAAAAGATTTGGTTAGTAGTCTCTTTGTGATACTCATTAGCAGGGTCATTAGTCAAAATCAGTGGGCCACCCTTCAGAGGAAATCATGTATATTCTAGAAGGTGTTTGGGAACTCTAGTGATACCGTTTTAAAGAAAATGTGTGCATTGTCCATGCGCCAAGTATAAAATATCGCTAGATAGCACTGGAAAATACTATGTGGAGTCTCAAATTTTATCTAAAATAGAACCTGACGATTATCTAGTGGTTTTCTTCAGAGGGGTTTTAAATGATGTATTCGTTGTTCCTTCTTTGACCCAAATAAACATTTTGCAACATTAGTAGTTATCATGTATCTTTCACTCTGCTCAGGATCCACTCAATTGTATTGACATCCTTCCAGTGCCTTGGAGGCACTGAAGTCTTGAGCCTCTGAGCACCAGGCCTCTTGTTATATTGAGAACTTCTTCCTCACTAGAGGATGAGGGATAACAGGGTGTCTGACACCAGTACCCACTGTACTAGAGATGACGGACGTTCAGTCCTCTGTGAGCCCTGAGCGATGGCCTCGGTCTTCCTTCTACTGCACGTATCCGTTTTGCTGGGCAAAATTGGCCTTCTGGCTGCGTTCCTAGCTCAGCCCTCCATCCAGCCAGTCAAACAGATCTTTTCTTCTCTTCCTCACTCATTCTTTCTCCTCTTCTCCTAAAACAACTATTATTCAAGATAAATGCCTGAGCATCTGTGTGTCTGTGTGCATCTTGGATGGTGTGGAAGATACAGAAATGAATAACACTCATCCTCTGCTCTTAAACAGTTTTCAATCTGTTTAAGTTCGAAGAAAGTTAGCATATGTAGATATGTAGAAAATTAGTAAAAATATGGGTGTAAGCAAACTCTGTGCAACCAAAGAAGCAGAAGCAAAGAGCCTTGAAAGGGATTCCCATCCATCTATCTAAATGCCCTCATGTCCCACTTACATTTCATAGCTCTGTGCTGGAGTCCAGCTCCGGCCAGGTCCAGGGTTCCCTGAAGGATGATGGTGTCAGCAAGGGAGGGAGGGAGAGAGCTCCGAGATTCTTTCTGATCACCAGGCAGGCATCTCTGCCCTGTCGGTTTTGGTGTCTTTATTTATAGGTCAAAAGTTAACATGGCATCAGAAAATGGAATTTTTACAATGGCTAGCTCTCTGTGATAAGATGCTTTGGAAAATGTACAGAAACAGGTTTTACAGATGTATTCTTGAAGAACTGCCCCAATTATAGTGAGGTTGAGTAACTAAGAAAATAACAGGGTGTTCTTAGTGAAAAACAGGATAACATACACATTTTAATAACGCTAAGATTAAGTCATAGGTTAAGTCATAGATACTCTTATCCATCCTCATCACAGCTGCCAGGGTAAGGGAAGGTGTTTGTGGAATGTAGGCCTTAGGGAAGGGACTGCTATACATCACCAGTTAGCAAAGGTATATGTAGTAACTTATGTTCTGCCCTTATGTGTTCCTTCTCTCTAAGTTAGGCTCTTTGTCTCCGGGCAAGACTTGATTTTCCAGTTATATGCTTTATGGCACTGGAGAGCCAGCCATACCTTTAAAGAGTTTAGCTCATATCCAATATACAGAATAGCCTCTTCGAGTGCATTTACCTTTGTGTCTAGTTTTTGTCTGTGATTTCTTGAATAGTTAGGGCATGAGAAACATTTTTGGTTAGTTGATTTACATGTTGAGTTGTATGAACGTCTTGGACTAACGCAACCATAGAAACAGAATTCTACACATAAAGGCCAATCTTTTATGAGTAAGGGTCATTAGCCTGTTCATAGCTCAGGGGAAAGTATGGAGGGAAACAGGACCTGTTGGAGACACGATGTCTGTTCCCAAAATCAAAACAAGAAGTTCCCACAGTAAATTCCTTCACAAGGTGCAATCATCATACCAGGGCCAGAATAAGGGGACAAGTCACTCCCGATACCAGTCAACAAGGTACCTTGGGGGTTGGTGCTCAAGCAGAAATAATTGAGTGGGTGTGGATATTGGTTGTCATCTGATTGGCAAGTACAAACTTGCTTTAACCTCACCAGGAGCTTCCTTGACTAGTGGGTGAAGAATGGCTCCCAACAGCTCTGAGTATGCAAGTCTAACACATGATTACATGTGTCTTATATATTCGCCATAATTTGTCTTCATTACCAGATAAGAAACTGCTTGGGAGCTGGGCAAACATATTAATCTTATCCAGTTTCTCTGACATTGCTAACTGCTCCTCACAATATTGGACACAAACTAGATGGCAATAATGACAATAGCAAATATTGAGTCCTTGCTACAGGCTAGGCAATGTTACAAACGCTTTACATGATCAACGAACACATTTAATCATCATCACAAATACTCATTACAGAGACATATGCACAGAGAGATTAAGTAACTTATAATATTGAAATGTTTGAGGGTACCCAACTGATAGCATCCATCTTCTCAGTCAGGCTGTGGGCTCGGAATCAACTTAGAGATAAGCCAAGAATAAGATAGATAAGATTGATAGATCACTTTTTTTTAAACTCATTAACCCTGAGTATAGGAAGGAGAATAAAGAAAAACATATAGTAATATTGAACCCCAGAACTAGAGAAGCTTACCCACTCAACCATGGCAGTGCGGGATTAAGGAAGACCAGTTCACCTGTGCTTTATGGGCAAGACATGCCCAAGAGGATGAAGGGAGTGCTTGGGTTGAGAATATCTAGATTATTCTTTTTGTATTTACCAATCTTATATATTTCTCCATCTTTCCTGGGATAAAGTAAGTAAAGGGGACAGAGCTATGCCAGAGTGTTCATTATTGAACTTTTACTTGGAGGAAATAGCAGCTGTTGGGAAAATGTGTTCCCCTCTAATATTTCCTGGATTTTTATTCTCTTAATATGTCAGACTTAACCATTAAGCATGCTGTCATCCAAGGGTGTGACTATCCTATTTGGTTGTTAATTAATCACCAGTACTTTGGTTCCCATCTGTATGAACTACTGTCCAATTCCACAGTGTATCTTCCTAACTTCATTGGTGAAAAGTTTATTTATATTTTGTTCTGAGATTATGAAATAAGTCGGAATAGTATGCAGACCAATCAATTCCAGTCAACTCTGCACCAAGATAGCATAGCAGAGGCTTGGCAATGAGATTAATTGAAAACATTAACATATCTAAATACTAAAATGCAGAACAAAATGGTAAGTATAAAAAAGTCCCAAAGTTGAACACAAAACTGCTTCCGTTATGTTTCCCAGAGAGACAATAATGTTTAATGAATACATTCTTTTCAACTTAGTGTCCAAATATATTCAAGACTAAGAGAATTAAAGTCAAACTATAATCTCTCTTCCATATTCAAATCCAGTGAGAAATTACAGTGCAGAGATGAGATCTCCTTGAAACCTAGAATCCACAAAATATGAGTCAAAAGTCCTAGGAAGTTCAAGATCCCCACAACATCTTTAGTCTCAATCAGAAAGGTTCTTACTCCCTGAGTAGAGTAAGGTCCCTGTGACTGAGGTATGAATGGAATTCATTCATTGGAATGATTGACCTCTGCTCAGTCAGGCTTAAGACTTTACCTTAACTCCAAGTATCTGACATGCCTTACTTCTTCTTTAAGAGTCTCAAGAGTTAGTAGAACATACATGACTATCTGACACTGATCCCATACCCACCAAATTTGGAAAACAAACTCTCCCCAGCTCTAGAGCAGTGTCCTAGGGTAATTTTATTCCTAGAGCCCCAAGATATGTACTAATCCACAGTCCCTTACCCATATATCCAAAATTCAAAAAGCATTTGGTGGTAAATATTCACCTTACCTGATGGATGTGATTTCTAATTTTTATGTACCATACCAAGTATGAATGTTCATAAATTTTGTTAGAAAAATATAAATGTTAGATGATGGGGTGCTTCTGAAGATCCTATTTGAAGTATTATGTGATACTTGGTATAATCTGAATAGCTCTAAGTTCAGAAACACATATGGCCCCAAGTGTTTTGGAGAAGGAAAGGTGGACCTGTATTGAGGAAGGGCATCAAAAAGTGAAGGGGATTAAGACAGATGGAGATTTTATTTTCTGCAGCCACACCAAGTTGCAAGTTAATCACTGTTGGAATTCATAGCTAAGGAACTAAAAGTCAATTGGAAGGATCTGCCTAGAAAAGATTAAATTTGGCACAATATGTTTATCAAATCTGGGGAAGAATGATGAATATGAGTTCTGTCCTCTCTCTCTCTCTCTTTAAATGACATTGAAGACATTGCTGTTCCCTTGCAAACTTGGGCCATTTGTAATGATGGCAGCCCCCAGTCACCAAGTCTTGTTACAGGTGACTTTCTTTCCCACAGCATCAAATCACCCCAAGAGCTGCAAAAGAGAACTGGCCTAACACGAAAGTGGTTTTTTAGCCTCTGTTTCCACCATGTTTGGTAACATCTCATTGTCCAAAACAAGCACATGGTCAAGTCCAAGTCAGAATAGAAGATCATTCCAAGTTACATGGCAAGGGGCATGGCTACAGGGAGGGGAAAGAATGTGTGGCTGTTTCTGAAAACTCCCACAAATCCCCTCCACACAGAAGCAAACATGGCGGTGGGGGGGGGGACGGGGAGAAGTGTTTTGTTGACATACTGTCACACAGCTAGAAAGTGGTGAAGGCAGCATTTAATCTTATTTTAGGTCTGCTTTTAACCTCATACACTAAGCTGTCCCTTCCATTGTTTTCTGACTGGTTGACTCCCAAGTCCTGTACAGGAGAAATGGAGTCTATTCACCAGGACAGACTCTACTAGGATTAAAATTCAAAGTGCTAGAAGAGGCTAACACACAACTGCTCCATCCCCTGGACAGTGCTGGATGCTTGGATGACAGACTTGGGGTAGGTGTGGATGACACTCACACATCAGCATATACTCTAGCTCCTGCTTGTACCTGAGAGAAGATTCTCTCCCCTCATCTCCTATCATTATCCAGGTATTTCGATGCAAATACCACACAGGTACAGGCCTTAGGTGTGAAGCAAAAAGACTGAGGTTAAATATTCAGATCTACTCTCTGCCTTCAGCACACTAGCCACAAGGAAAACCATTTCATGACAGTTTTCAAGTAATTCTTTGAGCTCTTGGGAGCTCAAAATAGGAGATTTGCTGGAATTTAAGGCTACCTTAATAAAACATTTTAAAAAATAAAATTTGACTGCTTCCAAATGAAATCTGTTTTATTTTGAAAGAAAAAAAAATTCCCTCAGATTATTTTAAAAGTAGGTTTCATGTCAAAATACAGAGCTCCACATGGGGCTTGAACCCACAACCCTGAGATAAAGCACCGAGCTGAGATAAAGAGTCAGATGCTCCACCGACTGAGCCACCCAGGCGCCCCTCCCTGAGTGTTTTTATTGCTTTTTATCCCCTTCTTTATCCTGTGACTTTTCCAATCTTAAAATGTAGGATGATTATTGATCCAGAGTTCTTTGAACGAGGTTGATCATCACATTAAAGGTTTCCCTTTGGCTACTGAAAATCAGCTATAATGTGATTCCATATCAGTTTGCCACTGATTTCAAATAATTCACAGTGTAAAATATGGAATTTGGGAAGAAGACATCCAGGAGTTTGTAGGGTGATAATATTGAAATGGTGAAGGAGGAGAGTTTTCTGGAAGGGGAAGCTGAGGGTGGGGCTTTGGAAGTGATGTGAGAAGTTACAGGCTTGATTGTCTTTGTTAGAATGTGGGATCAGATGGTAAGGCCAAGGATTTAAATCATATACAGCACACTCAGAGATGCCCTGACCCTACAGCAGAACGCCTATATTTTAAGGAGGTGAGGGGAAAAAGTGAAACAATGTCTCCAGGAAATATACACAAAGAGAAAGAAAGCTGTAGGTGCTAAGAGAAGTAGAAATATTGGTGACAGATGTTTTGCAGTTATTGGAGGTGCCCTGCTCCAGACAGCGTCTTCATCATCTCTCTGACATTGGCTCTTCCCCTAAGTATGTGACAAGCACCATAATGGTTTTGACAAGTGTGCTGGAAAAAGGGATGTTCATTCACCTGCACCTTTACAGCAGCCTTGTAAATAGCTTTCCTTAACCTAGCCACCCATCAGGACACAATACTATTGAAAAAGAAAACCTAGACCATAACAAAAGTTTTCAAAAGAAATGCTCAGAAGAAGACTAGAAATTAAGCCTCTTATGGCTGGGTGATACCAGCTCTTAACTATCTCTGTCCATCAGAGAGACCATATATCAAATATTTTATGTGCTCTATGCTACGTATGTTTGGGGATAGACAGAAGGACAGATGGTGAATATGTTCATGTATGTATCTTTGGTTCATTTAAACCACTGAATTAGTAAGCTATGGTGAACACCACCAATTTCCAAATCTATGGGGGGTTTGAATGCTCCAAAGAGATCTTTTCCTAGCTCAGAAGAACAAGATTGATGTTACAAAATGTCGGGGACAAGACAGAGGAAGGCAATGAATAAACCAGATGGTAAAACTGAGAGGATGAGAAGAGAAAGCAAAACAAATCGTATGTTTTAGAGTGTATTGAGTTCAGTCTCTGTCCTGGGTGACCAACGCCTACCAAGTGATTACTCAGATTCACTTGCCTGTGGATTTTTGCTTCTATGACAGAATCATAGGGATTGGATTTATCTTTCCATCTGATATAAGCCTAATAGAAAATTAATTAATTCATGACAAAATATATGAAATAACAGCTTTCAGTCTTTGGACACTGGCAAAAAAAAAAAAAAGACAGTGATCTCTAACACGTGCTCAACAAAAGAGGTGAGTCTTATGATTACCTCGGCTTACTGGATAGACAGGATTTCCCGGCTGTGGTCCAAGGAGGTGGAAGCCCAGGGAGAGGCCACTGGTTATGCTGAGGATATGAACCCATAAATCCAGGGAGAACAAAGCAGCTGGAGTTTACAGGCAGAAGACTGGAAAAGAGAGCGTGTTGTGCAGAGAGAGAGTCCCTGTGAGTCTCCAGTTGAGTACTGCCCAGTATAAATGTGACAGGAAAATTCCTGGGGTGTGCAGACCACCTGAAAGGATTAGAGGGAGCCATTCCAGAGGTAACACAGAAGTGGGAGTGGCTCACAGTCCCTCCAGCCAGAGTAGGAAACCTCACAACCTCTAGGCCACTGGGGAGAATACTCATAATGACTTTGCATTAAGAGTAGGACAGAATTAACCCTCAACTGAAGATGCTGTTTCTCAGCTAACAAGCTTAAAAGCAAGACCCAAAAGAGTGAAACTTTCCAAGTAGCATATCTACCTCACTGAACAGAACTCAAGAATATTTATAGTGCTGCAAAAATATCCAGTACCCAGTAAGGCAAAATTTGCAATGAACATATCTAATAAAAAATTGCTAAACATTCTAAGAACCAGGAAACTATGACCCATAATAAGGAGAAAAATCAACTAACTGTAACTGACCTAGAAATAGAAAAGATGAGAAAAACAAGTGGAAGTAGTAGACAGAATATCAAAATAGTTATTACAACTATATTCCATATGCTCGAATGTTAGGCAAAAACATGAAGGGTACATAGCAAAGACCCAAAGCAAATTTCTAGAAATGAAAACGATAGTATCTGGGATAGAAGTCAAGACAGAGAAGACACCGCAGAAGTAAGGATTAGTGGATTTGAAGGTTCACGTCGATAGAAACTCCCCGACATCAAACACAGAGGAAAAAAAAATAATTTTTTAATGAAGACAACATCATTGAGCAATAGTACAACTTCAAATGGTCTGATATATTAGGGTCCCTGGAGGGGGAGGAGCCAGAAACAAATATTTGAAGAAATAACTCATGGCTGAAATTTTTTCAAACATGATTAAAACTGTATACGGATGCCTGCAAGAAGTTCAATTAACCCCAGACACAACACACATGGAGAAAAATACAACGAGGCACTTCAGAATCAAAATGCTCAAAATCAGCGATAAAGAGCAAATTTTAAAAGCAGCCAGAGCATAAAGATACATTATGTACAGAGGCCCAGAGATAAGGACGGCGTCAGAAACAATGCCAGCAAGAAAAAAGTGGAACATCGTTAAAACATGGAAAGAAAATAATACCTAACAAACTTGAATTCTGTATCTAACAACAACAACAAAATCTTTTGAAAACAAAAACAGAATACACATGTTTTCAAAGGTATAAAAATTCAGAGAATTCATTACTGGCAGGCTGGTAGTACAAGAGATGTTAAAGGACGTCCTTTGAGCAAAAGAAAAATGATACCAAATGAGGCTATGTATTTCTACAAAAGAATGAAGAGTGCTGGAAATGGAAATTATACATTTTTCTTGTGATTTGAGATAAATTTTAAAGATAAATAACCACTTAAAGAAAATATATTATAATATAAATATAAAATATGATATGTAATGTAATAAAATATATTGTAATAAAAATATCAATTAAGACCAAAGACAGGCAAAACTAAGAAAACACAAAGAACATATGAGACATGTAGAAAACTAGGAAGATAGATTTAAACTCAACTTTAATTATTTTAAATGCAAATTGTCTAAATATAAAAACCAGAGACGATCAGTTTTATGTATATATATATATATGTATATATACAAATATATATATAAATTGCATTTAATTTTTTTAATGTTTATTTACTTTTGAGAGAGAGAGACTGCATATGAGCAGGGGAGGGGCAGAGAGAGAGAGGGAGACATGGAATCCAAAGCAGGCTCCAGGCTCTGAGCTGAGCACAGAGTCCGACATAGGGCTTGAACACACGAGCTGTGAGATCATGACCTGAGCTGAGGTTGGAAGCTTAACCGACTGAGCCACCCAGGTGTCCCTAAATTGCATATATATATATATATATTGCATATATGTATGCATATATATATATATTGCATGTGTGTGTGTGTGTGTAAAGCAAGACCCAACAATATGCTTCTTATAAGAAATTCACTCTAAATGTAAAGCTAGGTTAAAAGAAGGGAAAATCAAAAGAAAGCTGGAGTGGCTAAATTAATAGCAGAAAAAGTAGATTTCAGAGCAAAGAATATTACTATAAATAAAGGGTTCATTTTGTAATGAATAAAGGACAATTCCTCAAGAGGATGTAACATTCCCAAATGTTCATGCACAGAGCTTTATAATCCATGAAGCAAAATTTGATAAAGAGCAAAATTGAAAGAATAGATGAATCCACAATTACAGTACATATTCCAACAGTCCTCTCTCAATAATATATGGCATAAATAGAAAATCAATAAGGATATAGTAAACTTGAACACCATTAACCCAGTTGATCTGACTGGCATTCATAGAACACTTGACCCAGCAACAAACAGAATAAAAATTCTTTTCAAGTGCAAGTGGACCATATAGTAAGAGAGACCACATTTTATGCCATAATGCAAGTCTCAATAAATTTAAAGGATTTAAATCATACAAAGAATGTTCTCTAACCACAGCGGAATTAAATTATAAATCAATAACAGAAAAATATGTGGAAACGTCTCCAAATACTTGGAAATTACATAGCGGACTTGATGACTTATCAAATTCTGTTAGCCTGTCTTATCCTCATATCCCTCTATCCCCCAGATTTAGAACCTCACAAAAGAAAATACAGAAAAATAGCAATCATTCCCACCTTTCTTACTCTTGGAAAGAAGTCATGAAAGGAAACCCCATGGACATGACCAAACTCTGGTAACAACAATGGAAGACAACGTTATGTTCAACCGCCCGTCCTGCTCCCATGGTGCTTTACGCTCTTTTCTTCCCCTCTTATTTCCGGTACACCAATTGCTGTTGTCTTGGCTACCAAGAATGAGGAGTCATCTTTACTGGGTGTCTGCTAATACTTGGTGAGAGAGCCGTTACTTTCGATCCCACGTAGGAAAGCAATGTTCCCCCAAGTCAAATAAGAGCGAGACTCCAACACAGAGTGTCTGACATCGGATCTCATGGTCCACAACCCATAATCCTTAAAGGAGCCATACTTTATCCTTCAAATCATTTTCCTCATTCTTTCTTTCTTTCTTTCTTGTATTAAGTCATTTATTCAACAAATGTTTACCAGCACCTACAATGTCCCAGACACCATGCTAGATGGTGGGAATACAGAGGTGACCAATAGTCCACAAATCAGTGGCTCTCCTGGTATCCTTGAGATCCAGCCATTTTAGCCTGAACCTGAGATTGTCCAGGGACCTTCTCTCATTTTCTGTGATTTTCTTTAGGGTTATATTCTCAGGTCACTTCTGAGTGTTAGTCTCTGATATGTGATGTATCCCATAATTCACAAAATATCAATTTCGTGCAAAATTTTATAACAATGGTAAGAATTACTGGTAGTTTTGTGGTGGGGAGATGGACAAGAGAGGAAGAAAAGGTTTATGTGTCAAAACCTAGAGCCACTTCTAACTGTACATTATTTTCCAACTTAAAATGTGCCTGGTGATCCCCCACAAGACAGCGTCCACTGGCTACATCCCATGCTGTCCCCTGCCTCCTAGGGGCCTCTTTGAGTACTCTCTTCCCTTTCAGTTGCTCTTTCTCTCTATTAATGTTTCCTGTTCATACACATCCTCCTCCTCCTCATCATCGTTAAGAACAAATTACTCTTCATTTCCCATGCAGGTTTTGATTCAGTTTATCTAGGTTCCTCAGAAGCCTTGGTCTTGCCTCCAAAGCCTTTTCCTTCACCCTCCCTGAAGGAGCTGAAGACAGCTCCCTCCCTAAGAAGAATTTCTGCCAGCTTTTGAGATCATCAGTTTTTACATGATTCAAGAAAGAAAACTGGGGCAAAGGAGGAACGCAGAGCAAGAAACCCTCGTTTTGGAAATTGCAGTGGGATTGTAAGCCTTCAAAGGCACTGTGGTTACAGAAGAAATGTCCACGCCAGATTTGTGAGGGGTTTCAGTTATCTACACTGTAAAAGACTTCTCCAAACTCCATACATGAAAATAGCAGCCATTTATTTGCTTATAATTCTGTGGATCAAGAGTTCAGACAGAACGCAGCAGGAATGGCCTGTCTCTGCTCCAGTGTCTTGATATCCACCGAGTGGCTTCACCAGTGGAGGGGGCGGGGCAGTTTGACAGGAGTCATAGAGCTGGTCCCTAAGTTCGTACTGTTGTCTGGCTTCCTTGTCTCACATGGCCTCTCCATGAGCCAGCTTGGGATTCCTTACAACATGGAGGTCATGAGGGGGATGAACTTAGATGTCAACCCACCTTCTCAAATGTCAGATGTGAGGCTGCCAGTTCTCTGCAGGTTTGGACTGAGAAGCTTCCCAGAGAATCACAAGAGGGAAGAAAATTCACTCCATCCCTTGAAGGCTGCAATAGCTTAAGCAGATAGGAAGAGAAAGACTTGATGACAGATACAGGGGGACAGCAATGACCCAGGGGAAGCCATGCCTGAGTAGAGTTTTAAAAAGTCAGTAGGAGGTATCTGAGTGAAAAAAGAAAAGGTGATTCCCAGGAGAAGAGGCAGAATGGGTAATGATTACTGTATAACAAAAGCCTATCGTGAGCAGGAAAATAATGTGATTGGCAATGGCAAGAGATGCAGAATGGCTAATGTGAGATTCTAATCCCAAGTGAAATACTAACTCAAGCAGCAAAGTTAATAGGTGCTAAAGGACAAGCAACGACATCTACTCTGCCAAGGACCCTGGACCTCACTGAGGATTCGGGGCAGAGGTATAATCATATGGGTGCCATCAGTGAGCTTGTTGATTTACTCCACAATGTAAAGAGGATGGAGCCGACAAGAGCACCTACTGGGAAGGGAAAACACGTAAGGAGCATTGTTTTTGAAGATAGAAACTAGTTTAGAAGAAGTTAACTTGGGGGCACCTGGGTGGCAAAGTTGGTTAAGCATCAACTCTTGATTTTGGCTCAGGTCACAATCTCATGGTTGATGAGTTGGAGCCCCGCATTGGGCTCTGTGCTGACATTGCAGAGCCTGCTTAGGATTCTCTCTCTCCTTCTCTCTCTGACCCTCCCTGGCTCATTCTCTCTCTCTCTCTCCCCCCCTCTCTAAATAAATAAATAAACTTTAAGAAAAAGCAGTTAATTTTGTGATACCCTTTAAATGTCCAGAGTACACAAACAAGCCTTGAGAAAGAGAAGGAGAGGTCTGGGGCCCTTTAAAATCACACTAGGAGCTCATCAACAAGCAGAAGTTGAGGATATGAAAACCCATGAAGTCATCTAAGGAAAGTGAAAAGAGAAACAGGAGAAAAGATTTGAGCATAGAACACTGGGGAGCAGCAACCTTTAAGGTTTCAATTTGCAAGTCTAGTTGTTTGGGAAGACCTTGGAGAAAAAGGACTGTTCAGAGCCCAAAGAGTATCTCGTGCCTGGTAAATGTATAGTGAGAGTCCATCCAATAAGTGAATGATCATAAGGACAGAATTAGAACTTTTGCTTCACAGAATAAAGATGTCAAAAATCCTGTGTTGTATACTCAACACATAGGGACTTTCTGCCTAAAAGGGAAGTAACATGGAAAAGGTTTAGACATCTCTGATAAAAGGAGGAGTGTCCTATGATAAGAATCCGGAAGCAGCTTTCTTTCCAAGTTGCATTCAGTCATACAAACTTAAAATCTTAAACTTCTCACTCTAGTGATTGCAAAGCACCTTTTACTCTGCCCTGTGAGCCCTGGAGCACTGATAAATATCACTTTACTTAAAATTTTTGTTGCAACTGTTTTAATCTAGTGTAGCAATGTCTCTGGTGCTAGGGAGTTCAGACCTACCAAGAAGGTGGCTCTTGAAAATCTGGTATGCGCCTTATGCTGTTGCAGCCATTCTCCCGTGGAAAATCTTCCCTCAAAATCATGGAAAGAACCAAGGGTTCTACTATGGAAAACCTATGCTAGGAGTTCCCATTGTCCTCTTCAAATGTTCTAGCTGTCCCTGTAGGACTGAGACAGCTGCCAGCCAGGATGGGAGACAGGAGCTCACGAGGTGGGGGTGTTTCCCCCATCACATTGTACTTTATTGGACCTAACAAAGGGTCAAGCCAGCTGGTGTGTGGTGAGAGAAGGAGGCTCAGAAAGCCCTCTTTCTCAGTTTATTATGCGATTCTGAGAAAGGAAGCTGAGGCAAAATCAATACATCCTCTGTGTAGACGTCAAACAGCTTGTGACGTTGGTTCTTCGGGGCTGTTTTTAGTGAGGATATTTCAGTCTTATGAATTTGACAGGAGTTTGGCCTGGTTCCCTGAAAGAATGCAATGTAGGCATAATTCGATCTTCCTGTAATTGTCTATTTAACTTGGCAATCCAGACTAATTTTTTCCTGTGAAGTGAGCCCAGGACGTCACCAGGACAGTGATTGGGTTAATTAATGAGGCATAATAATGTGCATAATAAAAGCTTATGATCTGATTCTCTTTCCTGCTGTTTTCCTCTCTCCTTCCCACAGAGAACTGCTAGTCTCACCAGAATCTGTGAGTCACGTTCTGTTCAAGGAGTCTCTTCTTGTAAACAACATCAAGGGGAAAATAATAACTCCAGAACCATCTGTTTGATTGAGTCCTTGACTTTTTTTTTTCATTTCCCCCCATTGCATGTTAAAGGAAGTAAATAGGGGGAAAAATTCTAATTATATTGCTGTTTACTGATTACAGGATAACTTTTATTGTATTTATTTTAAATATGCTCTGATCCACCACACCCAATGCTTTTATCTTCTTTCTGCTCCTTCCCACTCCCTTTTCTTTTTCTCTTTGGTATGTAGCTAATTAAATTTAGCCTCTTCTCAAGATTGTTTAAATGTCTGCATCCCAGGGCCACGAGGAATAGCTTGCTTGCTTTGATATCAGCAGTCATTTGGGGAAAAGAAGTGTTTTTCCAGGTACCAATGGCAAGAGCATTGGACACACTGCACTAGATATGGCTTTAAGTTCTAGCCACTTCATTTGGTATAGCTGAGTTTGGGGAAATATTTCATTAAACAATCTTTCCTAATATGAGAAATGGGGATTCAACAACTTCAAATCTATACATTGCTGTTAAATAGAAACTATGTATGCAGCAGGCACTGAGTTAGACCTGGTCAGAGTAATAACATCCGGCTTGCCCATCACAAAGAATCACTCTTAGGATGAAGCAAGATAAAGTACAAAAAAGTCCTCTGTAGATTATGGAGCACTGCTGGAGTCTGAGATTGATTGAGATTATTACCCCAGTAAAGCATCTGATCGTTGATTTGGCTCCTTCATGACCCCAGGGCCAATTGGTTACTTAATGGTTCAGGATTGGGCAGGAAAATACCAGTGCACTAAGGCAAAGCTTGGCTTCAGCATTTCTGCGCCTAACCCTTCCTCAGAAAGAAGACTCATCGCCTCCATGTTAGGATCACTGATCGATGCCATTTTGCCACTGTCGTTTAGCACATGATTTCCTTCCATCGAAAAGTCCTTGATTTTGCAACTCCAGTTTTTCTTCCCGAACCTTGGTGCCATTCCTGATCAAAGTCAAAACGCGTCTAAAGCAACTCTTGCTAAAAAGAGAGCATCCCTGATGCCTGGGACACTGCTACATGCCCGCGTTTGACTCTCAGCCCTGTCTAGATTTTGGAAGTTTCAATCTTACCGGAACACAAGGTTTGAACAGAAAGGGTGCATTCCACATGAGTCACAGGTGATGAAGTCATACTTCTCGAAAGCTAGGCACATCAGGAAACAACAGCATTCATCAAAGGAAAGACTTGCCCTGTCCTGCTTCTGCATTTTATCGGCCGAGTCACTTTTGTACACGTGGATAGTAATATTGTTAGCTCTGTTATCCTTTCAGTAATATATTCACCATCTTTGGGAAGCAGTGACAAATGTCTGCATTGTGTCTCAATAACACCTTAGATGGACTCTGGCACCCAGCATTTTAAAATTAGAGTTAACTGAAAATTATTTTAAGGATTTTGTCATTGAGGTATAGGAGCCCTGCCTCCATGAGAGCCTTATGTTTCTGCTCTCAAAGGACAGAGGCACAAATGAGACATAGTGCCTATCTTCTAAGAGTCTACAATTTTAGACAAAAGCAATCTACATAAACATATGGCAGAAACCCAAGATTAAGATAACAGGGTTTAAAATTTCAGGACAAAAAAATTGTAATGATGTGTGACAGAAAGAACAAGAGAAGAAGAGTTGGGATTGAGGACGATTTTCAGGAATTACAGTTTGGAACCCAGAAGGAGAAGTTGGGAATATATTGACTTACAACTGTTCAAAGTTGTAAGAATAGTTTTAAGAGTATAGCAACTTACAACTATTCAAAAATTTCAAATGACATTTGAATCATGATTTTATTGTCTGCCTTTCCTTTCATGGGATCAGGCTCACAAAATTAGGAAAAAAATGATCCTGTTGGAGGAGACCGCAGTTTACAATTAGTAGTCCAGGTAAGTACTGAACACAAGTTATTCAAAACTCAAGCCAGCGAACACAAAATGCCGTAGAAATAGCTAGCTGGAGTGATTTGGGAAATTTAATGGAAGTAGAATTTGATATGAGCCTCAGAATCACTTTTCTGGGCTACTTAAATTTTCTGCTCTTACAAGTTTTGTCATTCCTTAATCAATTTTTTTTTTTAGTTTATTTATTTTTGAGAGACAGACAGGGCATGAATGGGGGAGGGGCTCAGAGAGAGGGAGACACAGAATCTGAAGAAGGCTCCAGGCTCTGAGCTGCCAGCATAGAGCCCGATGCAGGGCTCAAACTCATGAAGCCCGAGATCATGACCTGAGCCAAAGTCAGACGCTTAACTGACTAAGCCACCCAGGTGCCCTTCAGTTTCTATAAACAAAGTCCCAGACATGGTTCCAGACAAGGATTCAGTCCCTGCAGCTGACCTATCTGCTTGTGATGTTGCTGACCATCTTCTGAAAGCCTGCTTCTCGTGCCGCCAGCTTGCTCCCACAAGTCTCTCAGACCCCTCCCCATCTTGTGAATCAGAGCCACATTCCCAGTTTTTGTCCCCGTTGGCCCTCTGATGTCTTGGCTTCTCAATCCAGCTCCAGATTCTTCCCCAAGCCCACTGCTCCATAGCCTGTCCTTGCACCAGCCCCCACTGGACTTCCACCACTGCTTACCTTTGGATCCCCTCTGCCAAAAGACTTTCATGCCCCTGGCATATTCCCAATGGATCCAAATAAAATGGGCTCTCCTCAGCCACACCCGTGTAGGCAGGGAAGAGAACTGATTCTTACCAGATGCACATGAGATTGTTCTGTCGTTGAATAATCATTTATTGAGCACCCATTATTTATTGGCTCTGTTTCAACAAGTTATTAACAAGACAGATATGTTGACATCTTGATGTATAAAATGCTTGCTGCATTTCAGATTATTTCTTTAGGATTAATTTCCAAAGTTAGAATTATCTGGTCAAGATGTACAAATGCAATAAGCCTATTGATGCATATTCTTAACATGCTTTCCGGGAAGATTATACAAATCTACATTCCCAGCAGACTGTAGGATGTTGCCAACAAGACTGTGCTTTACTAGCTTTGAAGACTTGGAAAGGGAGCTGGAAAATTCTGAAGAAAGTCTCTTTTAGTTTGCAATTTTCTCCAGGCCCAGTCTTGAAGCACCTGTCTGAGAGGTTTCATCTAGAGATCTTGGAGCTAAACCAGAGAAGGGAGGGTGGAAAGAACAATAGAGAAACTCAAAGACTGGACAGAGTCAGTCCACATAGGTGGTCTTCCCAAAAAGATGAATGTGGCTCTCTGTAATTTGGAGGAATATGTACACCCTTAAAGAAACCAAACAGGAAGTCAACACTGGTGACCAATGGCCAACACAACCAATAAAATAAGTCCTTGGATTAGATCTAGTTACTCCAAAATAATTCATTTTATCTCAGGAAGATTTACTTCATCCCATCAGGTTAGTTTCAGTTCTTTTCCTTCAATACATCCTTTCCTACCTGGGCTTCTTCTCTGAGCTCTGGCCCAGAGGAGCGGTAACAAAGTAGTAGAATGAGGATGATCTTGGGCCTGGAGACCTTTAGTCACTACTAAAGATTTTCTTCAATGTGCTAATGCCCCACAGATCCAGGCAAGATTTAGAAAAGACCAGAAATAAAGAGCTATCTTCACTGAAGCAAACATCTTTCTTTATTTTGCCCTTGGCAGCAAAACAAGTATATTTAATAACTACATAATTTATTATCAACTTTGAGATTAAGGACACCTGTAAACATCCCTTTTGCATCTTCTTTGAATTAGGCAAGAGCAAATCAAGGATTTTGCCAAACAAGGCAATGGAAAAAATATCTACTAGAAAATAATAAGGTTGTGGATGAGTCAAATTAAAACCATTCCACTGTCCTCTTAAATGATTTAGAAAATGAAATAAAATGGTTACTGCTGTTTTGAGTCATGACAAGCTCTCAGAAAATTCAGAAGGCAAAATGCCAAAACCTTAATCAGTCACCAGGCGAAGCAAGGAGTGCTGGAGAAAAAAGAACCAAGGACCCTGGAGAGAAGCAGAGAATCATGCACAGGGAGGTGAAGACCAATCTCCCTGAGTCCAAGAAGAGCCAAACTTTCAAAAGAGTTTCCAACTATTACTGGCTGGGATATCATCACCCTGGTGATCTCTACCACAGGAGAAGAGCTTTTTCCAAGATCAGGGGCAGTGAAGAAGACGTTTTTGATTGGGGACTATCAGCCCTTTGCCACCTGGGTGACTCCATGCCTTGAGTTGAACTGGACAAACTGAGATTTTAATGTTCAGTATAGTGAAAATATGAAAATACGTTATGTCAATGTTATTTTTTAATACAATTTTTAGAAGATTTTTTAAAGTTTATTTATTTATTTTGAGAGACAGCAGAGGAGGAGCAGAGAAAAGGAGAAAGAGAATCCCAAGCAGGCTCTGTGCTGATGGTGCTGGAACTCACGAACCATGAGTTCATGACCTGAGTTGAGATCAAGAGTCAGTTGCTTAACTGGCTGAGCCACCAAGGCATCCCAATATAATTTTGGAAATTATAATGAATGAAATGAAGTGAATGAATTAAATGAAAGTGTTCCCATTTCATGGCTATGCTCTGTGAGGTTAGACCTCAATATGTCTGAAAGTTTGCTGACTAGAGGTAAGGAGAAAAGAGCTATTCAAAAATTGCCAGGAAAAAAAAATCTCCCCCTTTGGGTGTGAAGGTAGAAATAGGTGCTCTGGGTAGGGCATCCTCTTTAGTCGCTTCAGGGAGCCCTCTTGGTCAATTAAGTTCTCATTATCCTTGGTATTACCATTGGGCTTTAATAAAGTAAACCAGATGCAAGTCTTTCCTCTGACGATGTGTTTTGTTTAGTGCCATGGGGGATGGGGGTCTATGGGAAATTCACCCCGCAGTCCTAGCTGGAGGTCTGGTATTTTGGTGGAGCACATGTGGGAGCCCTACTCCCCGAAGTGGTCTGAACCAGATCTGAAGAAAGGAGCTGAATTGGAAGTCTGTGTTGAGAGAGAGGTGGACAGATGAGAAGTTTGAACAAGCCCAGAGAGCTAGCTGTTTCAAGGATCAAACAAAAGAAGTCAAAGACAATTGAAGCAATCTCTGACAGCTTGGGATATTTGACATTGTGGGTTTTGTGGACTTTATCCTTTTTAATTGAATTAGATTTCCATCTGAGGCAACTTGTGGAAAAATGGTAATATCTACTCAATTCAGATGCCGCTACTCAGAATGAATGATAATTGAAGGCCAATGTGATGTGAAAGATAGCACTTGGGGAGTCCTTAGGATTTCTTTTGTGTCTAATTGGAATTCCATGTAAAAGCTATAGCCTCTTAAAATGGATTGCTTACGAAATCAAGAATCCTTTCTGTAGGCTTTCATAGTTTTCGTGCAACATAGTTTATTATGAATAATGATGATTTTGTTCTCTTGTTCTAGTATCCATTTATAACTCGCCTAGTAGCTATTAACCTACAATAATACTCGATTTATTTCAAACCATTGTATCAAACAGACTTTCCAGTAAGTCATACCATTCTCTCCCCAACCATCACCTCCATGTCCCATGGAGAATATGGTTGCAATTTCAGAACACCCTGAATATTCTTTTTAAGACTGTGCATTATCTTTTGTTTTCATGCTTTATTTATTCACTTCATGAAAACTACTAATATTGCCTGACAAAATTTTGGCCTAATTATTGACTTCGCTCCCAAAGATACTTTGCAAATTTCCTCAGACACTTCTTCCAAACCTGAGAAAGCCTTAATTAGCCATGATGACTTTTATGGTGATGTGTATATAGGACCGGTGGCATATAGTGGCAGATTGGGAATCTGACAGACCTGCATTCCAATCTCAGGTCTGCCATTTACCAGTATGGACCTTGGGGACTCCATGAACATCTCTATGCCTCAGTTCCCACGTCTGAAAGCAAATATGGTGGTACCTATCTCATAGGCTCATTGGGAAGAGTAAATGAGAAAGCTGGTGCCATTTACATAACCAATCCCTGGCACCTCATCAGTCCTCCCGTCCAAGAGGTTTGTCGTTATTAATTCATCTTGGATCTTCCAAAAGGATTTCTTGCTGGTCACTACTCTGCATTCAGTGTTTCAGCCATAAAATGGCCACCATGTTCTCCTCAGCCTTCTGGTCTCTAAAGGACATAATCACAGATCTTTTGGATGTTTTTGGTGGGTCTTGCTCTCCTGTGTTTGGCCTCCAGTGTTTGGTCAGTTCTTGCCTGACTTCTGTTTCCACACAATTCTATGTGGGATTCTGTGGGGTCAGCCACGGTAGCGGAACAGGAGGGCTGGCTCATGGCACAGGAGCATCAGCTGTGGTCTGATGAAGATCAGGGGAATGAGGACACATACTGCTTCTGCTGCCCCTCAGCTGCTTGACCTTCAGCTTGTCCCACTGAAACAAAAATGGCAGCATATGCATCTGAGGGTTGTTAATGATAAAATTCACATGAAAATACAAAACACTATAAAGATATAGGTGCTTATTATAACCTACATGCAATGCCCTTATTTATGAGCCATAACAGCTTTTTGATGGTTCTGTTGTATAATAATAATGTAATTTTTATAATAATATGTCCCATATTTAGCTTATTATATGTCCAACTCTAGAATCTGTTTGTCACATGTGCCCAGAGTCAATTATTACTCTGTGCTGTTCCAGCCCCCTTGATTTTGTCCCCGTCCACCACATGTGGACAAATTGGTCTCAATATCGTCGCGTGCAATTATCTCTCCCCAAACTCCTACCACGACACACAAGGCAGTACCGGCTACTCTGCTTCCTGCTTTATTGTGTTTGCTTCTCTTCCCCTGGACCACATCTTCCAGCTCTCATTTGTCATTCCAGTTGATCAGCACAATAATGTTTTTGTGCACTCTTTTCAATTTCTGTATGTCATTTGTTAATTCTATGTCAAGAAGAGCCCTAATCGGGCTCCTCATGGTTGCAGGTATCACTCAAAGAAGGAGTCTTACTTAATCTGTGAGTCAGCCCAATCCCAGTGCACCTGGTTTTCCTACATTTGCACTTCTCTGTATCCATCAATTTGCATGCTTAAATGTCTCTTCCGAAGGGCATGACTGATGCTCCTCATTAGATTACACACAGGTCACCTGATGCACAGAAAGATCCATCTCCAAATGCAACTGAACCACTGAGCCCTCCTCCCCTCAGAGAAGACAGTAAGACTTTGTAGGGAAAATTGTGAAAAGCTTTTAAATGGACCAAAAAGTTTACAGAGTGCCTTCTCAACAGAAAACTAGATGTTGGCTAGTATACTCCCCCAGGCTATATTATTCCATCAAGTCTACATTTTCAGTCCCTTTGAGCTGTTTTTTTGAGACTGAAAGTTTTAGAAAACTGCTATTAGTGCAAGTTCTATTTATTTATGGAAATGCAAGTGAGTTTTGTCTTGTGGAGGTGAAATTGATATGACCTTGTCTGGTGTCAGCTAAGTTTGCATGTCCTGCGCAAATTCATTTCAGCATCCTTGATTACCTAAACACACGTCTGCTCCTTGGCTTCTCCTTTGAGCAACTTTTTAACACCTTACTGGTTTCCCTCATTAATTCATGAGTGACATAAAATCTCTGACACTTGTTCGTTTCATGTTTGTGTGAAAGTCAGGACTTACTTCTTTTTTTTCCACAAGGAAATTATTATTTAATAACTTTTTTAGCCTTTTTCCCCACGGGTAGTCATAGAAGTTCCAACTCCTCCTCAGAGAGCACACTCTAGGCTCATTAGAGTCTCTTTATGTGGCCCTCAGGTAGGGTGGCCTATCTCTAAAGGAGGCCTGTGAAAGCATCGTAGGAGGAACTTCCTTCCTTCCTTTCAATTTTTTTTGAGTATCGTTGACACACGATGTTACATTAGTCTCAGGTGCACACATAGTGATTCAACATGTCTGTACATTAAGCTGTGCTCCCAAGTGTGGCCGCCATCTTTCCTCACACAACACTATTACAACACCATTGACCATAGTGCTTATGCTATACCTTTCATCCCTGTGACTTCTTCCTTCCACAACTGGAAGACTGTTTCTCCTGCCTGCTTCATCCATTTTCCCCTCTCCCACCCCACCCTTCCAGGACCCATCAGATTGTTCTCTGTATGTATAGGTCTGATTCTGTCTTTTGCACATTACTCAGCCATAAAGAGGAAGAGCTCCTGCTGTTTGCTGCAACATGGATGCACCTAGGGGATACACTAAGCAAAATAAGTCAGACTGAGAAAGACAAATGCCACATGAGTTCAGTTGTGTGCAACCTAAAAAAACAAATGAATGAACAAACAAGAGGCAGTATCCAGCCTCTGCCTTCTTGAGCCCATCTCCACAGAGCCAAACCCTCAAGATGTCATCCCTGATTTTCATTTATGTTGGCCTGAAATATCCAGATAGGCACACTTACTCCTTCTTCCAATCTCTTAGGATTGCTATCCATTTTGGAGACGGATATTTCTAGATCTATACACGTAGAAAAGTCCACAGGATCCAATTTTATGAGATGGAGTCAGAGACTAGACAAATATCAATGAGAGAATTCCAGTGAAAGTGGCTGCTGGGGGAAGGGGAAGAACAGAGAGGGCTGGCCTGGAGTGCTCGCCCTAAAGGATGCACTTGGCCCTAGGCAACAAGAGAGTGACAGGAAGTACTTTTATTTTCCTGCTTGTCTTTCCAAATGGTGTGAAAACTGAGTAGAAACTCGGTGCTGGAACATAACTAGTGCTCAATAAATATGTGTTAATAACTGAATGAGTAAAAGGATGAAGCAATGAGTCAAAGAAAGCAGATTATGGTAAACCTGGGAATATCAATTTCTTGGAAATCCAAGGGCTGATCCTAGCCCTTCAGTCTGAGCATTTCTTGATTCCACCGCTTCCTCACTCTGTAACTTGAACAAGTCATTCTTGTGAGCATTCAGGACTTTGCCTGGAGATGGGTGTCCTGGAGAAGTGCAGTGTTATCAGAGGCTATGCAATGACTAGATCCTGGGAGATGTCGGGGGGGGGGCGGTGGTGGAGAATCATAAGTGGTTGAGGTATGAGAAGAAGAGACATGGGCCCCTCCCACTGGGAGAGCCAGAGTATCATTCATCACACATAAGTAAGAGTTTCTCAGGAAGAGTAGCACAGCTGAGCAGCTCCACTGCTTGGATCACTGAAGTGATTTAGGTACATGAACAGGGTGGAAATTGTCCCTGGAATAAGCAGTTCTTTTTGACATAGGTAATCACCTTTTCCCACCTAATCTTGCAGTCTTGAAAAATGTTTCTGCCGGGGTGCCTGGATAGCTCAGTAGGTTAAGGATCAACTTCAGCTCAGGTCATGATCTCACGGTCTGTGAGTTCAGGCCCCACATTGAACTCTGTGCTGACAGCTCAGAGCCTGGAGCCTGCTTTGGATTCTGTGTCTCCCTCTCTCTCTGCCACTCCCTTCCTCACACCCTCCCTCTCTCTCTCTCTCAAAAATGAATAAGAATTTTAAAAAATGTTTCTGCTGAGGGGTGCCTGAGTAGCTCTACCAATTAAGTGTCTGACTCTTGATTTTGGCTCAGGTCATGATCTCATGGTTCATGGGATCGAGCCTCATGTCTGGCTCTGCTCTGGCAACACAGAGCCTGGTTGGGAGTCTCTCTCCTTCTCTCTTTGCCCCTTCCCCCACTCACATGCGTGCACACACTTCTGTCTCTCTCTCTGTCTCTCTCTCTCAAAAAAAAAACCGAATAAATATTTTAAAAAATGTTTCTGCCCACACTTGGCTGAGGTTTAAATCAGCCTGAATACTTTCACCTGACATCCACCACTTTTTATAAGACTGGCATCAAATTACCTGTAAAATTTCATCACTTACGACTCCCCTCCACGTATGCTAGGATTTATTCAAATGGAACTTCTTACTATTTTCAAATCTACTTTGCATTTTCCCCACTCCCATGCTTTTATTAAGGTTGTGCCTTTGCCTAGAATGTTATCTCATGCTTTCTGATTTTTTCCATTCCAGAACCCCAACATACTCTTCAGCTGTAACGCAAATCCTTTTCTAAAGCTTCCCATTAGATCGGTCCTCAAAATACACCATCAGCCACCTTTCCATTTCTGGATCTGATGCAGCTTATGATGTTTATCTCCATGTATCACTTTTAATCATTATGCATTTAGGGATCCTCCTCTCCCAAATACATGCTGTTATTTGAGGGCCAGGACAATCTTATCTCTCTATTCCTTGAAGTGCTGAGACCATTTTCTTCTACATAGGAGACTTTCAATAAAACTGTCTTGAATTAATGAATGAGTACATGAACAAATGGACCTATCCATACCATTTGTTGTTGCAATTATCTCCACCAGATGTTGAGGAGCAAATTTAGACCATTACTAGAATTTCACAGATTGAACGAAACTTCAAAGTCCTTCTCTGGGGAAATTTATGCTCAAGATCCAGACTCACTCGATCCTGGGAGTTTAGCCATCTAGAGCTCCTTTTGCATTTCCATTTTTCTTTGTTTTCCTGCTGCTAGTAAACATGCAAATCTTCAAAGACCTTGCATAGGGTCTTCAACAGATGTGCTGTTGAAAGGAGCATGCTCCCTATTATTGACCTTGACCAGCGAGGCTGCTGTACAGAGAATGTTCCAGATATATTGCACGCTCTGGTAACACCAGCCCCACATGTCCCACACTGGTGGGTGATGGTTTATAAAGTGCTGTAAAGAATTTTGGAGGGATAATATTAGAATGTCAAGGATGAATTTTGTTTTTCAGGCTATATGATGAATTAACGGACTTATTTATTAGGAAGGCTATTTATTCTCAGGAAGGCTCTTTTAAAGGATTTAAATATTTGAAATAAAGAAGGCAAGCTCTTTGCATCTCCCTCTCAAAATAAAATGCTTGAAGGTTGCTTGCCGTGTTCCTTTTAGCCACAGCTGTACAAGCTCCTGGGCAAAGAGTGCGTGTCACCTGGAGGTTCTGGAACTGTATCATAACATACTAACACCAGTCTGATAATTGCTACAAATCAAGGTTTCCATTTGCAACTCGACCACACCTTCCATTTCACTAGGGCTTCTTTCCTCACTGGCTTACAGTTTAAATCGTCTACACTGCAAGAGGATTGTTTGCTGATACGTTTATTGGGTCTATTTGGAAAGGTAGCCAGAACCCCACTATCTCATTAGCTGCTACATGTGTCAGAGCTGTGCCGCCTGAAGAGAATAGAAGTCACAAAGAGGTTTGGAAATGCAAGTGACATCAATGGCTGCCTAAACCCACTTGGAAAAGCCATCTACCTTCTTCTACAGGAATCTGACCTCCACTGCAGCCTCCTAGCAACCTCTTCCTTTGCTTGTTCCAAAGCCAACCTGGCAAAGTGTTGGCCCTCTGGTTTCTCAGGGAGCCAAGCGGTGCAAGACACACCCAAATGTGTGGGCTGCTATCAGCTGTCTTCCTGATTTAGAAGACTCAGGGGGGAACAAAAGCCACCTATAAAGGCCTTTTCATTTTTAACATAAGCTCTGACTTGAATTGCAAAGTGTATCTCATTGGTCATCTTGGTACGAAGCCCCTTCCATTCCCTAAATCCATCAATGTGATGGCCACAGCTGTGAGCCCTCCGCACGTGCAGGGTACCCCCGAGAGAGACCCCGCCCACTTAGTTCTATAGGCAATGAGCCTCATGGCAAAAATTGCAAGAGTTGTTTTTCAAATAAGTGCATGTTAAGTGAAAAAAACAAAAACAAAAACAAAAACAACTTTGCAAAGTCAATGAGCCAGAGAAAGTTTCATTGGTCAAAAAGGGCCCTAATGAAAAAACTATCACACAGCCTCCAATTTAGAAATGTAAAGAGAAACAGATTGACCCAGATTTAAATAAGGGGCCAAAAGACAAGAATACAATCTTTAACGAGCTTCATACCTGTGTTCAGATCAAGGACTTGTTCCAGCTGAAATGTTTGTTCCTAATGAAGAAAACTTTCTTTTTTTAATTTTTTTTAATTTTTTTAACGTTTTATTTATTTCTAGGAGAGAGAGAGAGGGACAGCATGAGCAGGGGAGAGTCAGAGAGAGAGGGAGTCACAGACTGAAACAGGCTCCAGGCTCTGAGCTGGCAGCCAGCACAAAGCCCGACGCGGGGCTCGAACCCACGAACCGCGAGATCATGACCCAAGCGAAAGTCGGACGCCCAACCGACTAAGCCACCCAGGCGCCCCGAAGAAACCTTTCTTAATATAGAGGTGAATCCCCAGAGATTGCGTTAGAGGCCAGAACATTACTTTGGGGGTATAGGTGGTACCTCTGCTCACATCGCTCTTTCAGAGGGTGATAAAATCAAGTGAGGGTAAGACTGGATCAGAGCGGGGCTGAACTCCGAACAACATTCTCAGGGTGCATTGCTCTCGATCCCTACTTCATGCTGCCGTCGTCAGCTGGGTTGGCCGTGGGACCGAGGGTTAATGGAGGAAGACAGCAGGTGCTGAGATCTGGGCTCTGCAGAGACGGGCATGCCACCTGGGTCAGAACACAGGAGGTTGTCAGGAGGAAGACCCCCACTAGGCAGGACACAGCAAGTGAGGGCACCCACCCAACACAGCCATCTCTGGCAGCACACGGGATTCTCAGGGGAGTTTCCAATCATTTCTCCCAGGTAAAAGGTCACCATGCTCTTTTCCTTCCACTCTACCCCAATGCAAATGACTGCATATCTCACATATAAAGGACCCCGGTGAGATGCTTGGAGGGGGAAAAAAATCAATATTATTTGAAGCTTTTTTTCCATTAAAAATTTTTTATACGTAAAAAGTCAGGACACGTTGTGGCATCAAATAAAAACTTAGCTGGACGTCAGTGACCCAACACGATACTTCAAGACTTTTAAATCTTACTCAGACTTACAGACCTAGATGCAAATCCAGATTTTGCATCTGGCTGAGCTCCACCTTTGTATTGCAAGATGTCAAATACGCAGATATCAGGGTCTCTAAACTCTTTGCTGCATTCTTAGTCCCAATCTATATTTATATCTTTAATAAGTGAAAGATGTAGTAAAGCACATGGCATGGAAATGCATTATTATGTCCTTTTTTTGGTTGGGGGCCACGCAGCACAGTGGAGAAAGGCAGTGTTTAAATCACAAGGAAACGGGGGTGATGGTCCCTGTTGTGACCCACCAGCCACGTCACCCGGGGCAAGTCTTTCAAATCCCTTTAACCTCAGGGGTTCTTTTTGTTTTTTGTTTTTTGTTTTTTTGTTGTTTTTTTGTTTGTTTGTTTTTTAAGAAACAACGGAAGACCATGGGAAAAGGGAAGCAGGGGGGGGAAATAGTTACAAACAGAGAGGGAGGAAGGCAAGAGAGACTCTTAAATACAGAGAAAAAACTGGGGGCGGATGGGGGGCTGGGGGGAAGCAAAAATGGGTGATGGGCATTGAGGAGGGCACTTGCTGATATGAGCACCGAGTGTTGTATGTAAGTGATGAACCACAGAAATCTACCCCTGAAAACAAGAGCACACTTTACACACTGTATGTTAGCCAATTTGACAATAAATTATATTTAAAACAAAATGAGATACTAAAAAGAAATCTATAAAATGGATCCACTGCCTTGTTTACCTCTGAGGTCCAAGAAGATAAGGTATGGTTAAAAACACATTTTTCTATCCCATGTGGAATTCTGCACTCATTCCTGTGTAGCTTTCATACCCAGGATCCCTCAGGGGGAAAAATGGTTTTGTGGAATATTGGTTTGATGATGGAGTCCTGAAGATATTTATAACAGAAGAGTAGACGCAGAACCATTCATTGGTGAACTCTTCAGACAGATTTGTAGACACCCAATCTCTAGGTGAAAAGCTTTTAGTGGGGTTATGATCATCATTTACCTGATACTTTATCAAGGCGAAATCCTCCACTCCTGTGAGATCCCCTTTCTTCCTTCCAATCTTCATCAGCCCCACAGGGGCCCTCTCCGGGCTGGCCAGACCTCAAAAGGCACAGGTAAGGTGTTTCCCCAGGGCCCCCTTACACACATGTGAGGGCACAATGATTGGACCTCCTGGATATTAGCTCATGGCCACCTAAAGTAAACTGTAATAGTCTTTCAAGTACTCTCTTTTGTCATTGAAAAGCAAACAAAAAAATTTCCATTTGACTCCAAATATGTCATGTTTTTTTCAAACAAAAATTTCTAAATAATTTTCGAGGAACATTGACTTCTTTCAACAAAATGAATCACATTTATACAGTGACCACCTCCCTCTTCTCCCCTTTCCCACACCCCTTCATAGCCCAAAAGTTAATTCTCAAGAATTAATTCCCTAAATTACCTCTCCTTGGGGACCTGGCAGTTCAATAAAAAAACTTAAAGCCAAAATTCTAGAAAATGGCACAGTTAGGAGGGGGGCAGCCTGTGTAGGGAAAGCCCTGTCGATGACCCCAAAATTCCTCCAACCACCTGATCGAGATCCCTGGGCAGCTCGATGGACTCAGTCTCACCGCATTCCTCAGGGGGAGGAGGAGACACAGCTGCCCATCTTCTCCTGGCCATCGAGGAGAGGGCACCCCAGAACATACCATTCTGTCTCTGACATGTGGTTGTTCAGTGAGAGGTACGCTGCTGGTCCAGCCCTGCTCATAGGTGAGCTTCATCCATGGAATCCCAGCTTGGTACAACTAATTCCTCTCTCCCCCAGATGCAGATTTATCAAATATGCTATTGGTCAGAAGAAGGCAAGATGGAAGGTGCTAGGGGCTCAGCCCTGCCCATTGCCATGGCAGAAAAAGAGAGCCCGGTATCCAGTTGACGAGGGCTCAACTTGTCGTGTCCTTGCATACAAAAATGTCACACGGGCAGAGTGAAGGCAGGACTCCATCCCCCACTGAGGTGTTGCAGACGGTGTGTGCCTGCACAATCCATCTCGGGGGCATGTGCGAGGGAGGCGGGGCAGAGTGGGTAATGGGAAACAGAAAAAAGTACAGCTGAAACAGAATCGCAATTGCAAATGGCCCTTAACCAACACCAGGCCTCATCTGCTGTTGGTGTTTGAAGTCTGTAGACAGAGGCCTGTGCTATTCCCCTCCAATTTCTCACGCTGGAGCTCATCAGCAGTGGAATGCAGAGAAGCAAAGCCTCTGGCCAGGGTCTGCTGTCAGGGACCAAAACCAGGTCCACGGGGTGGGGCAGTGCACGCCCCGGATGACCCAGCTCTCTTCCAGGGGGTAAGAGATGCACTGTGTGGTCAGCAGTGATGTCCACTCAAGGAGGGTTTGTGTAGGGTCTCTCAGACAGACTCTAGAAATGCAAATCAGGTTGTGAAGATGGAAAACCAGAATCTAGAGGAGCAACTTCTCAGAGATGTCCTTAGAGCTCCCACGTTCAGAAGGGAAGGGGAGTTATTTGGATCTGCTAAGAGAACTATGTTAGCTTGACATTTGATGGTACACTCTTGGCTTCCTCCGGGGTACTTTCTTGGGAAGGGTTAATCAGTTTGCATGCTGTCCTCTCTTGGTCAGGTAACATCTCTCCTTTACCTTTCTGCCTTATCAGAACATCAGGAAGTCCGACTGCTAAGGGAGCCTTTACAACTAAAATCTCAGGTCACTTAAAATTATTGGTAATTAATGTTATAGTTTTGATCAAGCCCTTGAGCTGCAACCAACCACCAAACCACAGACGTTCTTCAATCTCTTCTGCATGAACTCTGAGTGTCTCTGGGTCTACCTTTTTAAAATTAATTTTTCAAGAACTTTCTGGTCCTTACACAATGACAAAGCACATTCCATTCTCTTTCTGATGTGTTAATGTGTTAAATGTGTTAAAAATCCATGTGTAATGGATTTATTGGCAATTCTTCTGTATCCAAAATCAGGAAAATAAATCACTGGGCAGACCCAGCCAAAATATCTGCCATATTCCAAACCACCTCGCTCCTATTTAACTGGCTGAATTATCTAATAAAGTTGGGGAGAGATTCTAATTTTCTTCTATTATTTCTGAGACCAACTATGTGTCAGCTCTGCTCTAGCTGAAGGTCAATGTCTGCTTAAAAGCAGATTTATGGAGAATGGTGTGGGGTTTTGTTTTTGTTTTTACAACCAGAATGTCAGCTCATTTGCTATAAGCAATTCTCAATAAATAATTTGGGAATTTATAAGTTCTTGCCAACCACTCACCTTTTGAAGAAAACCTGTTTAATGAATAACCTTGTTTTTAGGCATTCTGTCTACAACATACATTGGGGACTTCGGGTGCACACAAGATTCTATATGCTTGCTTCTCTCTGCCCCTTCACACTAAGTACAATTAGAAGCCTTGGAAACCATTAAAGGTGCAGCCAAAAGACCTAAAACCCTAAAAGGTAGAAAAAGGAAGAGAAACTGGTTAGAGACCCCAGCATTCAAGAAACAGCACAGTAGCAGCGCCTCTTGCAGGCTCCCACCCGACAAAAAACAAGTGACCCAGACCTTATGTTTCCTGGCCTCCAACCTAGCAACAGAAGGTGGCTCAGGTAGATCCCTCGCCCCTCTGTTAAATGTCAGTCCTGCTATGCCAACAATAGCAAGCAAACTGGCAGCATCGGCAAGAGGGGTCCACTGACAGCAAGTGGCCAGGGGAGTGACTCCTCTTTCTCGCCAGGACTGGGACTCTCACCCAACCCAGAGATACGAGGCAGTCAACCTGGAAGCTCAGCAAGGGAGATCTTGTTACAATAAGCACCTTGACTTATGAAACGCTGTATTGTCTGCTGGATCTCAGTACCCACCAAGGGACACTTGGTAGCCAGGGGTACCAGCAAAAGGGACTCAGCTACAGCAAGTGGCCGGCCCACCTTTGTCTCCACAGGCCAGGGACTCTCCTTTCATATCTAGTGACATCGGGTAGCCAGGCAGCACCATGAAGGGGGGTCCTCGGCATTACAGATAGCCCGGACCAGGAAGCCTCTTCCTCTCAAGGGGCCACACACTCCTTTCTCCACTAAGAAGCAGGCAACCTGGAAAACTTCTTACATTTCCTGAGCAGCACCAGGGGAATTTTAGATGTACCATTAATACCAAGCAGACCAAATTAGCATGGCAAATGTGCTGAAAATAAACTTGCTATGGGAATCATAGCCCGTGAAAGTAGGTCAGGATCTGCACATTGAACCTAAACAGGGGAATTACGTACTAAAATAAAAGACTTAAATAGGATCCAGACCTTCCTAACACAATAATTAAAGTGTCCATGATACAATAGAAAATCACAAAAACCAAGAAAATCACAATTTGAATGGCAAAACACAATCAAATGATGGCAATACCAAGACGACAGAAATGTTAGAACTATCTGATAAGGGTTATGGAAAAAAAATAAAATCTCATGAAAGAAATAGAAGTTATAAAAAAGGAACTACATGGAAATTATAGGAATTAAAATAAAAGACATTTTAAAACTTGCTGCATACGCTCAATAGTACAGCTGAGACAACAAAGGATAGAATTGGTAAGCTTGAATACAGATCAATAGAACCTACCTAGTCTGAATAATAGAGAGAAAATAGACTGGAAAAAAAATGAATAGAGCCCCAGGCACCTGTGTAACAAAAGATCTAATATTGGATTTCACTAAAGAGGAGGAGAAAGAGAGTAGGGAAGAAAGAATATTTGAAGGAACAATGTCCCAAATTTGATGAAAGACATGCACTTATTGACTCAAGAATCAGAGAAAACTCAAAACAGGATAAAATCAAAGAAATCCACACCAGGACACATGATAATTAAACTTCCAAAAACTAAAGACAAAGAAAATAATCTTGAGAGCCTTCAGAGAGAAATAATGCATTACTTACTGGGAAAAAAAATTCAAATGCCAACACATTTCTCTTCTGAAACCACAGAAGCTAGAAGGAACTATTGTATTTTTCAAATGGTGAAGGAATAGGACTGTCAGTCACAAGTTCTTTTGTTTTTGTTGTTGTTTATTTATTTATTTTGAGAGAGAGAGCACATGTGAGTAGGGGAGACTTCAGTGTAAATGTAATACTGTAAGCATTGGGGGAAATCTGTAGGATCTAAGGCTAAAGCAAACACTACTTTGATGTGAATTAGACTTGACGTGAAACCAATAAAATGGACCTTGGATTCAAAACTTTTTCGGGGCACCTGGGTGGCTCAGCTGGTTGAGCGTCCGACTTCGGCTCAGGTCATGATCTCACGGTTCGTGGGTTCGAGCCCTGCGTCGGGCTCTGTGCTGACACCCAGCTAAGAGCCTGGAGCCTGCCTCAGATTCTGTATTTCCCTCTCTCTCTGACCCTCCCCTGCTCACGCTGTCTCTCTTTCTGTCTCTCAGAAATGAATAAAAAACATTTTTAAAAAACACTTTTTCTCTGTGAAAGACCCTTTTGAGAATACGCAAAAGGCAAATGACAGACTAAGATAAAATATTTGCAAACCACATATCTGTCAAAGGGTAGTGTCTAGAATATATAATGAATTCTCAAAACTTAACAGTCAGAAAAAAAACCCACAAAATTAAATCAGAAAGGGGAGAAAAACATGAACAGACACTTCAGCCAAGAGGATACAGAGATGGCTAATAAGCACAGGGGATAATCCACACTATTAGCTATCAAGGAAGCACAGATTAAAACTACAATGAACCATCACCTCAAATGCATTAGAATGGCTAAAATAAAATAAGAGCAAAAACAGCAAATGCTGTGAGGGTGTGGAGAAGCTGGAGAACTCCTACACTGCTAGTGGGAAATACCCACTCTTGGAAATTTCTTATAAAACTAAACATCTGATCACCAGACAACCAGACAGTTGAATATCTGTGTATCTATCCCACAGAAATAAAAATGTATATTCATACAAAACCTGTACATGAATGTTCATAGCTTTATTCATCTTGGCCAAAAAACTAGAGACAATCCACAAGTCCTTCAATGGCTGGACGGTTTAACAAGCGTGTACATCCCCACCATGGAATACCACTCAACAATAAGAAAGATGAACTATTGATACACACAGCAACTTGGATGAGTTTCAAGGAAATTATGCTGAGTGAAAAAAGTCAGTCTTAAAAGGTTGCATATCTTATGTTTCCCTTTATGTGACATTTGTCGGGGGAATAAAGAAAAAAAGATACACACAGAACAGTGTAGTGGTAGCCAGACTAAGGGGTAGAGGAGGTGGCCGACAGATAGGTATGGTTATAAAAAGTCAACATGAAGGATCCTTGTGGTGATACAACTATTCTGTATCTTTTCTGTGGCAGTTGATATACCACCCCCTGATAAAATTGTTTAGAATTAAGAACACACACACACACACACCACAAACAAACATAAGTAAAATGGGGGAAATTTGAAGAAAGAAGTATAAAAAATATTCTCAGTTCACGGGCCCTACAAAAACATATCTAGGGGGAAGTTTGTTAGAGAGAAGTGAGATGATTCATGTCTGCACAGAAACATAAAAAAGGCCACATTACCATGGAAAGATTTAGGCAAGACATCAAAACTTCTAGGTAACCATAAAGGATGAGAAACAACAATACAAACCACAAAATAAGGACCACAATGGGGGATGGTTCTCCCTGCCATTCGTGCCTCTAGTATTGAACTGAAGAAATGAGGAGCAGTGGGCCAGTTTGGGAAGGCTTTTTAGAGGGTGTTAAATAAACAGCTCTTTTTTCCAACCAGAGTATCTTGGTCTCCATAGCATCTCCACCCCTCAAAGAATATCAGGAGTGGTGTTTTGCGAGGTCTAAGCTCTTCATGGCCACCATTGGCTGGGGGCGCACCTTGTCAATCAAAGCTGAAGAGGTGTGGTTCCTCATTGTACTGGGGAGAGGTGTGTAGAGGGGGGACAGGTGTCCTGGGATGAACATCTGGGAGACTTACCCATGGCTATGGTGACAGGAAACCACAGGAGCCCAACACTGTGAGGAGACAATGAACCACAGCACCAAAAGCTAGAAGAAGACCCCCTATCCATAAGGGTCAGAGGATCTTACCCAACCTTATCCTTTTCTTCCCCATTGGCCACCCTCTTCCAAAACTCTTATCCTGTCTCTGCCTGGCACTAATCCTCTTCTCAGCACATGCCTTTTCATCAAGCTTCCCTTCCCATCCAGCCCCCGTCCACTCCCAACCTCGGGGCCTACTCTGTTCCCCTCCCAGGCGCTGAAGTAGGGTAGAATAACCACTCCACATGAGTGTAAGACAAAAAAAATCTTATTGTATATGCAGTTCCGATTACTTCAAGTGGGGGAAAGAGAATGAAAAGGGCCAAAACATTTCACTTATTAGCACAGACTAAATAGAAGTCTGAGCCACAATCAGTCAGGCCAGGCCTAACAGACCCTGCAGAATTACAGCACTCGTGCGGCCAGTAACTGCAGAGTGAACACCAGAGACCTCAGAACTACTGGCTGTATCTCCAGGAGCCTGGCTGTGGAGAAGTGGCCAACCGCACAGGAGCAGACTCAGGCACCAACACAGAACACGGATGGTGATGATTAAAATAACATCTATAAGGTGCGAGAAGCCCCTTAAAAATAATAAAATGTGACACTGCACAGAAACAGATCGTGTTGCACTAGCCCTGGAGATGGTTCCAAAAAAGGAGAGCAAGAATCACAGGGAGAGGCTGCGTATCTTTCCCTCAAAGTACTTCCAGGTCCTCCCACATCCACCTGAGGGGAGAATGTGCATGCAGCCATCCAGGGCTGGAAACGTATCCTCGTCGGAACGTGATTCCCCATCAATGACAGAACAGTTGGGTGATTTCTCTACTTGGCACTCAGCACTCACTGAAACATGAGTAAAACCAGCAGGACACAGCGATGCTCATGTATGCCTTTAATAGGGTTGAAGGCCAGGGAGAAGGTTGACCAGGGAGAAGGGAGAAGGGAGACGGTAAAAAACAAAGATGCTTCAGGAAGGCTGTGGCCATTATCAGTATTGGCCTGTGCACTGCTGAGCAGCTCCAATCAATAGGAAGTAACTCAAGACTCCCAAGCTTCACTGGATCCCCGATATTCTGGTGAGTTGGCATGAAGGTTAAAGCCAAGAAGAAGATGGTCAAGTGGCCGATCCAGCAAAGGCCTGACCAGCTGTTTCTCTTCATCCAGATTCTTCCCAGATCTTCCCAGCTTGCCCTCTCCAACAAGTGCTCCTCCCTTATAAATCCCAGTGTGGAGCTCTCTCCCAAAGTAAAGTCCTACGAGAGGCAGAGATAGTCAGTACATATATATATATATATATGGCTAGAACGGTGTTCCTCAAGATTTGGGGCATCTGAGTGGCACAGTTGGTTAATCATCTGACTTGGTTTTGGCTCAGGTCATTACCTCAAGGGATCAAGTCCTGTGTCAGGCTCTGCACTAACAGCACAGAGCCTGCTTGGGATTCTCCCTCTTCCTCTCCTCTTCCCCTCCACAACTCTCTTTCTCTCTCTCTCGAAGTAAATAAACATTTTTAAAAATGGTGTTCCTCAAAATTTTATTTTATTTAAAGGATTTTGTTAAACTATGCACATCTTACACAGTTTTAAGTTGACATCCATACTTTTTTTTATTATGACTTTAAATATTTACAAAGGATGTAATATCTAGTTTATTGTAAGTATTAATATTCTAAAAATATCCTGAGAACTATGGATCTACAAATAAGGGCACCCTCTGTTTTCCATATTGATAATGAGACAGAATTTGATGCATATTCTCATCGATCTGAATTTCTGTCTTATTTGTATATTCTGTGTGATTTCAAGTGTATTGTATATCGTATATTCTGTGTGGAAAACTCCATATTCATGTCTAATGGATCTACATATCTTCAAGTAAAAGCTTCATTATTTTGAGGTAAGACAGTGTTTTATATTTTTTGAATACTTATTAAATTATGTAGAGGAAATATTTTCATTATTTTAAAAATATTTTTTATAAACATTGGATATTCCAACTTGAGGGAAAAGTGGAAGGAGGAAATGGGGGGTTATATTTTATTTTATTTTATTTTATTTTATTTTTTTGGTTTCCTATATTCTTTTATGAAGGCAGCAGCATTTATACCATAGCCCACAGCAAAAGCAGTATATAGCTTTTAGACAAATGTCTGTTAAAATGGCTCAAAATCTTTTGCAAATTTTCTTGTTTAGAGGAGTATATTTCAGTCCTCAGGATAATGCTTTTAAATATGAACAGGTGATTCCCAATATTGCTGAACATGTAGCATTTCTGCATTTCTTTTTAATTTTTGACTGTCCTCATCAACTAACAAAATTAAGACGCNGATGTGGGGCTCAAACTCACGAAACATGAGATCATGACCTGAGCTGAAACCGAGAGCTGGACACTCAACTGAATGAGACCCCCAGGGGCCCCAAAAAGGTATAAAATATTAATACATGTTACAACACGGAGAATCCTAAAATAATTATGCTGAATGGAGACATCCAGATTTAAGAAACAATTATATATGGTTTGATTCCATTTATGTGCAATTCTAAACAAACTCCAGTTATAAAAGGCAGGACAGTGGTTGCTTAGGGCTGGGAATCAGGGTGGGTATCAAATGGGGTAGGAGGAAACTTGTTGATATGATGGACTGTTCTATAGATTCACTGTAGTGGTATCTACACAACTGTATAATACTATAAGTTGAAATTCGTTTGATTATATACTTAATTTTTTAAAAATTTTGTCAAAGTTGCTCCTCTTTCTCCTGGACCATATTAAGCACCCTGGAGTCTGCCATTCCCTGTCACCCTAGGGAAGCCAGCGATGATGTTTGGACTTGCCCTTTGCTCTGCTCCAACCTCCTAGCCTGTGTGGTCTTCTCTAATTGCTTGTAGTATTGCTACGAGCCTTCCACTTCCAAACAAAGATAGCAATAAAAAAATCTATCCACTTAGTGTTGGCTTTGGCTGCAGTTTCAGTCCACTCTCTCATCCCAGGCCCCACTGCTGCAGCTTCAAAAGCCCTTCGAGTAAGGCCAACCGCCCTGCCCACAGCCCAGTCTTGACTCCGGAGTCATTATGTAATTTCTGGATTTCTGTCATCAGACAGTGTTTAAGCAAGCTCTGAAGACATTCCTCAGCCATGCTTCACAACAAAGGGAAAATGGCTTTTAATTCCTTTGTGTCAGGCTTGCCTAGCAAGCAGCAAGTTGGGGGCTAAGGTAGAAATAGGAAAGCCTGGAGGGGGAAACAAAGGAAAGGTCATAATGCAGAGCGATCTGAGCAATATATTATCTGCCATAGCACGCATCCTAATATTTCTTTAGAGAATAGTCATAATAAACAACACTCCCTGAAGAGCCACAACACCTGCTACTGATTTTTTTCTCCCCTCGAATTGGAAACCATGGGTGGAATTCTACAAACAGAAGAGGACTCTGGCTCTTGCTTTTACACAGCTGGAAAATGTGCTTTCAAGATGTCCATGAGCACTCAGATGGTAGCCGGAGCAAAGTGATGGATGGGGGCGGGAGCCCGGGAGAGACAAAAACAATGACAGAGAAAGGGACAGAGAGAGGGTGACCTAGAAAGACAGAGGGACAAAGAGAGAATAAAATCCAGATTCAGTCTCTCCTGGCAACCTGCACTGTTTGTTTAACTGGCTGACTCCCTAACCCCTGCTCCCATATTTAGGATTTAATAATAAAGCCCCAGGAAGCCTTTTGCCCCAAGCACCCTTTGTGCTTAATTGTTAAACTCATATGCAGTTGGAAAAAAATATAATCCACATGTTTCTGCTCATTTACACTTAAGTTATCTGAATATGGCGTTTTAACCCCAATTTGTCATTCACAGAAACTTCAGAGACTTAAACAAATCTCTGGAGGCTCGTCCCAAACCCTCTCCCACCCCTTTGTGGTCCTGCATTTAATACATATATTTGGATTCAAGAGTTTGAGGGTAAGTGCAGGGATTTGCAGGAAGTTTCAAATGAAGTTTTCCTTCCCTTTTTGGTTTCCCTCCAACTTGCAGTGAACAGTCTTTCTCAGGTCCCTTTGCTGGCTTTTTCTCTGCGCTGACACTCTTACTGTTGATGTCCCAGAGCTCAGTCACTGCTTTTTATTTTCTTCTTCCTAAGGTCCCTGGTCTCCCTGGGACATCTCCTTCAATCAGGTGGCTTAAGGTACCACCCATGCTAATATCAAATGTATATCTCCAGTTTTAACCTCTCTCTGGAGTTTCCATCTTGCATATCCTACTTTCTACTGATATTTGCACTTAGGAGTCCTATAAGCGTCTCACATTCAACTTTTCAGTGATATTTGTGGTACTATATTTGCAACCTCTTGTGAACCCCTGAAGTATTTCAAAATCGAAAGTTTAAAATTTTATGTGGAAAAGAATGAAATTCCTGCATGCCTGAAACATACTGTTTCTCCAGTATTTTCCATCTCAGTAAAAGGCACAAATTTTACCCTGTTGCATTAAGAAAAACAAATAAACAAACAAAAAAACCCCAGGGTTGCACTGGTTTCCTTCCTTTTTCTCACCATCCTTATTAGCAAATTCTCTTGACTCTACCTTGCATTTGTCTACTTCCCTCCATTATCACTGGCACTATCCTAGTCTATGCCATTATTAACTCTTGACTGTGTGTAGTAGTTTTTCTACTGATGCTCAACAAATTGCCACAAAGTTAGCAGTTTGAAACAACACACATTTATTATCTCAGTTTCTATTGGCCAGAAGTCCAGGCACAGTGTGGGTGGATGGATTCTCTCCTTAGGGTCTTGCCAGAGTGAAAGTTGGGATCAGCCAGAACTGGATTTTCACTGGTACCATACAGTCCTCTTCCAAGGTTGCTCAGGTTGTGAGCAGAATTCAGTTCCTTGAGGTTGTAGGACTGATGTCCCTCCATTTTCTTGCTGGTTATCAGCTGGAGAATGCTTTCAGACTGGCTTCAGGTCTTAGCTACATGGTCCCTTTAAAGGCCCTCTCAAACTTCCAATCCCTCTGACTTTATGAAGGGCCCAGTCCCTAGTGGGAGCTCGCCTGATTAGATCAGGCCCACCTGGATGACGTCTCTTATAAATATCTAATATAATCTTTTGGTGAAAGATCTGTACACCAAAACTATAAGGCGCTGATGAAGAAAATTGAAGAAGACAAAAATGAATGGAGAGGCATCCCATGTTTGCCTATCAGAATTAATATATTAAAATGTCCCTAATACCCAAAGCCATTGATAGACTCCATGCAATCATTACCAAAATCCCAATGGAATTTTCCCCTGAAATAAAAAAAAATCCTAAAATTCATATGAAACCACAAAAGATCCCAAATAGTCAAACCAATCTTGAGAAAGAAGAATAAATCTGGACATATCGTGTCTCCTGACTTCAAACTATACTACAAAGCTAGAGTAACCCAAACAGTGTAAAAACAGACACATAAACTCATAGAATAGAATCAAGAGCCCAGAACTAAATTCATGTCTATACAGTCAGCTAATATTTGATAAGAATATTCTATTGGGAAAAGATAGTCTATTCAATAAACAGTACTGGGAAGACTAGATATTCACAAGAAAAGAATGAAATTGGACCCCTATTTTCATCACTCACAAAAATGAATTTGAAATGTATTAAAGACATAAATGTAGGACTGAAACTGCGAAATTTCTAAAAAAAAAAAGCGGGGGGAACTCCTTGACATTTGTCTTGACAATGATTCTTTGTAACACCAAAAGCATGGGCAACAAAACAAAAATAAACAAATGGACTACATCAAACTAATAAGCTTCTGCACAGTAAACAAACAAACAAACAAACAAAAAAGAATCAAAAGAAGAGAAGCTGCAAACTATGGAATGGGAGAAAATATTTGTAAATTATATATCAGATAAGGAATTACTATCTAAAATACATAAAGAGCTCGTACAATTCAAGAGCAAGAAACCCACAAGCAATCCAATTAAATAATGGACAGAGGAACTAAAGATACATTTTTGTAAAGAAGATATACAAATGGCCAACACGTTCATGAAAAGATGCTCAACATAATTCTCAGGGAACTGCAAATCAAAACCACAACGAGATATTGCCCCACGCCTGTTAGGACAGGAGTTAATCATGGTAGACGCATGATCAAGGGGGTTGGCACTCTGGCTTCCATCGATCTCCCATACTCTACAAATGATACAGTTTGGGCAAAGCAACAGAGATATGAAAGAGCAACAGAGATTGTACAAATAAATAAAGTAATGAACATTCCCTCTTTCCATCCTCACCTTGACTTCCTGCCTCCTTGCTCCACTTCAGCAAACATTTTGCTTCTGTATCGCATCCTTAGGTGCTCTAAGTAAACCTTCCTTTTTTCCTTCCACCCACCTGCATGTTCAAGCAACCAGGTCTCCAACACCTGATCGGCAGAAATTGAAAAACTGGAAACAATTGACTTCTCTTGGAATTTTGTCTTAGGTAGACCCTGATGATGCCATCGATTCTACGTCAATGATTTAGTATCCATATGATAATATATATGAAATCATAAAGAGATAGTAGAAAAGGTTCTGTAATAAAAAGAAAACACACCTTTTTAAAGGACTCTTGTTTAAATCTTCATTGTTCCTTTGACTCCTGTTTGTCTATCATCTGGCAGAGGAGATAAAGTAATGGTGTATTCTTTAAATTTTCGCTGTTCATTTTTCTTCCTAAAACTAGAAAGTCAGACAAAACAGGGCTCACAGACAGATCGGGCTCAGGGTTAGCTTCTGAAAGGGTGCATGAAACCTAAATGTCTCCTTTGACAAGCCCCCGCCTTGAGTGTCCTCGCTGTGCAAGATGTGCTCCTTTGTTTTTATAAAAAGAAATCAGTTTCTTGTGTTTCTTTGAGTAAGTTTTCTGTGTGTGCTATGTGTTTTATAACCCATTCTGTCAAGTTCTGTTGATTCCAGTTGTAAATGGTCCCAATTTAGATTTTAAGTCCTCCTGGGTTTGTTTTTGTTCATTGAGTAATCGTTTTTACGAGGGATGCATTCTGGCAGTTAGCCCCCAAAAGAGATCCCTTTAAAGCACCCTGCTTTGTTAATGAAACTGGTGTTTTCCAATATCGATGTTTTCTCAAATCAGTTTCTCTCTTGGAAAGACACTTGGTAGCGAGGAAGCTCCCACCCTATGTCTAGCCTGATGCCACCACCGAACCAGAAGACATAGAGAAATAAAAGGTCATTTGTCACAAATCTTTGGATCTCTAACTCTTTACACTACAGTATCTCAGAGAGGCAGGAAGAGATAAAATAACGGTGGTTCTCATCTCATTCATACTTGTCAAATAATGAGTAAGTCTGTAAGAAAATGCTTGCTTTCCTCCGTTGTCACTTTTGCTGATCAGCAAGCTGGTGTGACACTTTTAAATGCTAAAAGTTCCTTAACATTAATGATGAATGATTGTTAAGAAGAATTAACCAACTTAGACAACACACACTGGGGACTTACTTGGTAGTTGAAGACTTTCTGTCAACTGCAAACACTCTTCTTAGAAAGTAATAGATTTTAGAAAGGTCCAACCTGCCTAATCTGATTTTCAATAAGAAATGAGAAGAGAGTTGATTTCATTCAATCATCCAATCATTATTTACTGCATTTCCACTCAATTCAAATCTCTGCGTCACTTTGGTTCCTGAGATGGCCCTATAGGTTCCATCCTGGCCTTCTGGGTTAGGAAAGTTATGGCGGTTTGGGGACAGAAAGGTCCGCAGACAACCCCTGAAAATTTGTACACTGGGCTTCCCAGCCAGGTTGTAGGGGGCTGTTCTATTGTTTCTACATAGACTGGATTCTAAATAAAGTCTTTCAAACTTATACAGTCAGCTGAAGCTGTTCTTAACTGAACCTTGCTCATAGCCTGAAAAAGCCAACGGGACAGAGAAGTCTAGATTTTCATTTTGTGCAGTTAAATCTGGACCCTGCTTCATGACTGCACACAGCAAAATGCAGGTGGTTCTGAGCAAGAAGGGAAGCCCCTTGCATAGGATTCTGGGTTCCCTAGGACCTTCTGAACAGGGTGGAAATTGGGGAGAGGGGTCCCAGCCATTTTTTGCACAGGCTCAATGAGTACGGTCTGTTAATACAGAAGAGTTAATTATGATCTGTGATTATAATTATAATTAGGGGTTAATACAGAACCCCTAATTATGATCCCCAGAGTGAATAAGCAGATATCTAGACAGATATCAGATATCCGCTTCTAAATATGATCTTGTTATTTGCAAGATGAAATCACATTGGACCACTCACATTCCCGTCCAGCTCTAAAATACTAATACTCTAAAATACTTCTTTCAACAGAATTTTAATGTATGTAGTATTCTGTTTTTATGTTTAAAACAGTATCTATGTTAGGGACACCTGGGTGGCCCAGTCGGTTAAGTGTCCAACTCTTGGTTTCCACCCAGGTCATGATCTCACAGTTCATGAGCTCAAGCCCACATCAGGCTCTGAGCTGACAGTGCAGAGCCTGCTTGGGATTCTCTCCCTCCCTCCCTCTCATAATAAATAAATGAACTTAGAAGAAAACAATATGTATGTTAAAAGTTTCAAAGGAACATGATAAAATTCTCTATATTATTTTGATCCATTGTCAGTACAATTTGGGAAATAACTGAAATATGGTAATAATAGCAGTACATTTGTTTATGCCTTCCCTTCAACTCCCACAAATATGTTTGCCTGGCAATGTTTAACTAATCTGTTTTCCAGTTTAGACATTTTGTTCTTTTCATAATTCCACTGCACCTTCTGCTTAACACCATGAAATATATCACTTTATGGGTTTAGAATCATTGCAATAATGTACTTACACTTCTGCTCCCCCCCATTGTATGTCCCATTCCTTAAGGACAGAGAGTGTGCTCTTTACCAATTTATCATCAACCCCTAGCAGAGTTCCTAACAGAAAAATCAATGTGGGCTTAAATGTTTGTTAAATTTGCCAAGCATTTTTATGCACCTCATGTCATTTCACAACATAACAACCCCTATAACAATCCTGTGAGACAGGTATTATGATCCCCATGTACGTGTTGAGGAAATTAAGGCTTAGGGAGATTAAATGATTGGGACAGGGGTGTACTGTTAATAAATGCCATAAATTTTACTCTACACAAGACATTCTAAATACCAAAACCCACATTCTTTCCAATATGCCACAGTTGCCTATTGAGATGCTGTTTCTCTCTCAACTGAGGAAATGACCGCTATCGTCATTTTGCAGGTCAAGAGAAGCAGATCCTGAAACTCTGCCAGGTAATTCAGTTCTCTGGCAGCGATGGGAACCAAGAATAGGAAACCAGCATCAATATTCTGCCTCCCAGCCAATTCATTTGCATGTAATTAACACCATGTGTCCCTTGATCAAATGAGCCTACAAATAAGATGAACATGGACCAACATACCAGTCCAAACCTTCCTTATAGTTGGCAGAACTTAATAGCATGCTAGATATAGAAGAAGTACTTATAGGAAACATTATCCTTTCCTCCGCCATCCCGTTGTTGTTTTTTTAATCTAACACACTTCGGAAAATACCAAGACACATTCTCCTGTCCTCATTCCCACTAACCTCACTTCATATCCTTTACTTCTTGACCAGTTGGGTATAAGGAAACCCACCCTGAATTTCAAAACCCCTGAAACCAGCTTCCGAAATCCTTCGGGTTGGATTTAAAACAGAGGTTTACAACAAAGGCAGGTCTTTTCTATTCAGTTTCTCCATTGGGAGATTCCAAAGTGAATACTTAGGGATCCTAAAATACTCAGGGCACGGAGACCTTTTTTTTTTTTTTAATTAGGACCACCTGAGAAACTTCCAGGCAAGTCTGAGCTCCCTGGTATCCTTCAGAGCCCCAAGACCCACCTGAGTCTAATCGCATGTCCCCTTCCTCAGGCTTTGGCAGTTTCTGGCACCTGTCCTCTACAGCTGTGTCTCAAAGCTCAGTGATGGGAGGGCTTATCCTGTTTGAGTTACACAATGTCCCAGAGGGCTCAACCCCAATCACTGCAACAATGGTCAGCAAGAAACAAAGAAGTCACATGATTTCACTAAAACTCCACGTTAAAACAAAACAAAAAAAAGGTCCCACATGCATGTCTCTTTGGCTCCCATTTTGGAAATTAGATGTTGACTCACCTCTAATTCTAAAGAATCCTCTTGGCTTTGGGATCAGAGAATTCCCAGTGAAACTTGAGAGGTGGTTTTCAACATATCAGAGCCCTGAGTTATTGGTTAACATTTTGCAGTAAGAATTTAATAAAAATTGGCAAAGGTTAGTCAGAACCTGGTAATAAAAAACGAGAAAGAGCCAAGGAACAATAAGATGTCCAAACTTAAGAAAGAATAAGAGGTCATCTTGATCATGATGTTATGTTTGACCAAAGACATCTAAAAAACAGACCTTGAGGGAATCCTGGAATCCACTAGAAGTTTTATAATTTGAAAGAAGAGTTGGGGGAGGGGGAGATTTGAGAATTGATCAAGAACACAAACGATGAACAAAGATGGAAGAATGTCAATGGTATTTGGGAACGTTGCACCAAAACAGCTCAAAGGGAATGTAATTCAGAATCAAATGATGATACCTTGAAAAGAAGTATATTTTGTGACTAGTGTACAGAGACTTCTTATTTTTCCACCATGGCTCATGTAGTGAAGTGATTGGCCATTACTATATCCAGTGAGGCTATCATGCCCTTGCCGAGCTCTTATCACACAGAAGGTGTTCACTATGATTACAAGTCCTAAACGGTCCTTAACTCTAAGAATAGAACTGAGAATATTTTCCGTACTGAAGAATAAATGTTGAACACCAAAGGATTCATCAGATTTGCCTTAGATTCTGGTAAACACTCAATAAATGTTTACTGAAGAAATGAAGAAGTGAATGCATTTGGGAGGGTAAGAAATCCTGATCCCACTAGTAAGGGACAGTTCTCTAGATTAAGAGGAAGACTTTAACTAGCTAGTACTTGAATGCTGATCATCACGGTGCTTAATACCTAATTTTAGTCCTGCCTATGTTACCTACACATGCAAATTATTTGTTTCACATGCTACGCAGCAAATATATTGAATTCACTCAGTACGGTATTCACCAGGCACCTTCTACGTGTCAGACACTGTGCTAGTCACCAGTGACACTGCAAAGTTTATCATTATACTCATTACATTTTAATGATTAGATAAACACAATATCACCACGATAGAGCTAAGTTCTAGAACAGCAGTGTGTACACAATGCAAACCAAAAGGAAGGTACTGAGCCCATCAACTTATTCAATTTTGCTTCTCTCATGCCTAGTATTGGAGGTTAATACATTTTTCATAAATAAATGAATGGATAAATGAACATGTGCTGCATTTAAACAAACCACACAGTTACAGAAATATGGCCAGGACAGTCTTTCTTGAGGAATTCTGGAACTCCCATTGAAGAGGAGATCAATTTAGAGGCCCCTCATTACATACTTGTGGGGCAAACAGGATAGAGAGACATGGGTTCTCTCCCAAGACCCCAAGGTGAAGATTTATCAGATATTTGCCGCTCTAGTAAAGAAATCAAAGCTGAATCCATCCAGGTGAATCTCTGTCCTTTAGAACTCTTGATGGCATGAGAAGAACAGTATTTGTTTCTCAGAAGCTCTAACAGATGTATAGCTGAGCTTGTGTGCAAGGCCTTGGTGAAAACCACACCATGGGTATTGCCAGAAAATATAAGCATCCTTCAGAAATAAATGTGGAGCCTGGACTGTGAATTGCGTAAATATGCCATTTTAATCATCTCTTCATTGGGAAACTGTGGGCAGAGATCAGGTCAGGGGCCCTTCACATTTCCAGCACCTCCAATAACCTGTAAGTAAAGCCAACTTCACTCTCCATTACTCTTCTGAATTTGTAAAATCAATGTCACATCATTACCACAATATGAGACTGTCAGCTCATAAAGGCACTGGTTGTCCAACAACCAGTCCTATCCCTGGAACTTTGTTATGAGCCAGGCAACCAAGCTAGCTCTAGGTACCTGCCCTGGACCATTCCCTTCTTGTGCTCAACCTGTTGTCCCACAAGACCTATTCTTCTATCCACTCCCCATCTTTGATACATCATATGGCTTACTTGACTTGGAGGCTGTCACATTCTTCTTTGGATCTGAGACCTTCTGCTCCACCTCCTCCCCCCACCACACACACACACACACACACACACACACACACACACACACACACTCAGATTTTATCCCTGCTTGTCCCTAGTTTAGGTAGCCTTTCCCTTCTCCACTCTTGCCCAACCCCTGCCTGACCCCAAAACCTGGAGAGGGGGTCTGGAGCACCAGGAGCCACAGAAATGCTTCCATAGCAATCTATTGATGGAACTCAGGACCCCGACTCTCTGAAGTAGTCATGGCCCAGTAGAGGCAGCATATACTCTGGGACAAAAGACCTGGGTTCAACTACTGGCTGAATAAGCTGTGTGACCTTGGGCAAAATCAATTTCGTTGACATACAGTGCCTTTGTGTATAAAATGGCAATGATGTAATAATATTATTAGGCCAAAAGACTAAGTCACAAAAGAATAAGTCGTATAAATATGCCTATCAGCATTATTCACTCTTTGGTACTCTGACCAAGTTCAAATGGAGCTTATGAACACAGAAGTCTGGTCTTGGTAGGGAAGAGCAGGTAGGAAGGTGCCCCTCACTTTAATTGGTGAATTAAAGTGAAGAAGTTGGGCAAAGAACTATACCGCATTGAAATATGACTTCTGTGGACAAATTGAAAGAAACTATTATTAGAAAGAGTAAGAAGGGAGAAGAACTAAGCAAAAAAACTTTTATCAACCTCCAGGGGGAGGATCAGAGTTGCAAACCATGATTAGCACAATGCAGACCAATGGCAGCCCTCTTCTGTGGGGCGGGAACTGGTAACTGCCTGTACGTTGATTTCTTTACACCCGTTCATGTATACAGAGTAGAGACATCAGAACTGAGATAGCAAAGGACAAGAGCTCTGTGATGGTGACAAAGTGAGCACTAAACATCAGGGGAGGCCTGTGCAAGCCAGAGGGAAGGTTGCACGGGCTGCATTCAGAGGGGCCAGTTTCCAGGCCAGCACCTGTGTTCATCACGCCTGTCTGCATCCAGGACTCTCAATCACCCATTTTGAGAAGTCTAACTTCGCCACCAACTTGGGGAAAGAATTAACGTGGTGATGTTGCCTCTGATGAAAATACACTGGCAGGTTTGAACAATCTCTTCTAAATTTGCCTCTATTAAATTCACATGTGCAGCAAAGCAGTTGGTGCCTCATATCAGTTACAGCATATGGATTTTGGAAAGTGAGAGCATGGCATAAAAGGGTGTGTGTGTGTAATTGTAAATGTGCTTTATAAGCAGTCCTAAATCATCAAGGAGAATTATTTCCCCATTGGGAATGTGTACATGGGTGCACGCACACTCACACATATGCATGCACACACACACGTACCTTAAAACGTACAAATTCTCTTTTTTCCCCCCATCCTTAAAAAATGTATCTTTGGTCTTTCTCTTCAGAAGGAATATATCAAAGCAATATTTTTTTCCGGTTGCCTACTTGGTTCAAACTTTCAAAGTAGTACATGGGGGCAGTGAAGAAACCCAAGCACAAAATGAAATGCTCCATTTTCTCAACAGTTACATGCCAATTAACTAAAGCTCACATGGTTAAATAACCTCCCACGAATTCACTTTGAACTTTTGCTCATGGCTTTTCCCTAGACCTTCTCCACCAGAAAACCATTCTGGGTGATTGACAATATTTTCATTAAGGCTAGAAATATCTGTTTGTCTTAGAGTAAGGAAGAGAGCTGAATTTAATATTTGACAATAAGAATAATTGATTGCCTCCACCCAAAAGACCAAATGGTTTCCATGTTATCAGAGCCTTGAACAAGAATTAAGTTTGTTGAGGAAAGTTCTAATGACCCGGGTGAAATCATATCCATGTAGCTCAAAGTGAGACCAAAAGTAAGACTCTGAATTTGGTTATTATTATTAGTATGCTTCTTGGGCCCTCACTCACACACAAAAAGAAAATGTTATTTTCTGGGCCAGAATACCTCCCCAGTGTGTATCTCTCTGTAAATTTAATGCTTTTACATAATCATAAAATATCAGTATTATTAATACTAAAAGCACTTACTGCTTTGAATGTTTAAAATCATGCACAATAACATGGTTGTCATTTTATAGACATAACCGTTTTGAATCTTCACAGTAATCCAGAAAGTAGATGCAATCTTCGACATCTTTACAAATGAGACAAATGAAGCTCAGGTAAGCAATCCTCCTCTGTTCCCACAGCTAGCAAATAGAGATCAAATATGAATCCACAAATGCCCAACTTCAAAGCCTGTGCTCTTAAATACTACACACTTTCACTTATAAATACATTCACTAATGACTCGTGCTTGATCGTATAAAACATGAACTTCAGTCAACAATTAGAAAAGTGGGAAGGTGCAAGTTGTGGTTGTGGCTAAGCTATCATGAACCTTTTGGCTCCATGGTTTTAGCTCCCTGGTTTAGTAACATGGTGACAGCCAGCCATAGAAGCCCCAGGAAAGAGAGTGTCTCACTCCTAGTGTCTGAGTCTGAAATCATGAGAAGAATATTGGCCAGAAGAGCAAAAGATAGTGACTGTAAAAAGACAAGAACATTTTGAAACCACGCACTTCATGACGACTTAAGTTTTTTCTTCTGGAAGGAAATTTCCTGGCTTTGGATTAGTTCCTCTGAATACTGGGCTCACACACTGATAAACTTGTCCCAGATGCCAGAACAGTCACTCTCTGCTCCCGTATATTGACCGCTACACGTTTGTTACTCAAGGAATAAAAGGTTTGACCTCACTAACCTTCCTAAGAGACTGCATGCTTTGATAGGGACTGAAATTAGAGGCATTTCACAATGAAAAAGGCAAAAGTGTGATGAATGAAGATGGACGCTAAACCCAAATATTTAAATATCCAGAGCCTGTATTTATAACAAAGATGCTATCGGCACATGGCTTACGTGCATGTTTTGGGGGTGCGGGGAAGTCAGCGCATTTCCTTAGTAGGACAAGCTTTGAATAGTACCATCATTATTCTATGACCTGAGGCGACAAGTATTCATTGGAGAAATATTAAGACTCAGGCAAGGGGGAGGCTGAAGAAAGAAATGGATATAACCAGTTGGTGCCAACCCCCAATTCCCCAGCTTGTTGATGGAAAAATCAGTCAAATGACTCTCTGTTGACCTAGTATTTGAGAGGGAGGTATTAGGTGGCAGTTATTCCTGAAAAGAGGTCACTATTAAAGACGACGAAAGGCAGCTGGTTGAGTCATTAACTACTGTGGTTTCAAAGCCTCGGTATTAATATAAAGCCTGGTCTTCTTTCAAATGTAACCCAGAGTTCTAGAAAAGACAAAACAGTCTCTGTAGACATAAGAAGGTCCTGGTGGAAGAGACACATAATCGCAAATAAAGGGGATGGTTTTTACCTCTTACCGAAGAATAGAAGAAGCTCCTAGAATAGGTTTCCAAACTGTTTTCCTTTAGCACCTCAGGGAAGTTGATAGCAGGCATGTCCAATGATCACTTCGTGGCAGAGAGGGAAACTTGAAGAGCATAACTCAACAAAAATGGTCTCTGGGCCTCATGGTGACTAAAAGATGGTTCTGGAAATGGATGTTGATGACATACTAGGGCTCATGGCATCTATGAGAAGCCATCTCGATTTCAAATATGAAGAGAACTTGGGGCGCCTGGGTGGCTTAGTCGGTAAAGCGTCCGACTTTCGCTTAGGTCATGATCTCGCGGCTCATGGGTTCGAGCCCCGCGTCGGGCTCTGTGCTGACTGCCGGCTCAGAGCCTGGAGGCTGTTTCAGTCTGTGACTCCCTCTCTCTCTGACCCTCCCCTGCTCACACTGTCTCTCTCTTTCTCTCTCCTAGAAATAAATAAAAACATTTTAAAAAATTTAAAAAAAAATATGAAGAGAACTAAAAGCAAAGCGTACTCCTTTAGAGAACATGCAGCTTTGAAGTCCTTTTAGATGTCGAATAGCCCCCAAGAGATAGCTCCCGTGAAGGAGCTGAATGCGACAGCCCTGTCACTTTGATCCGGCCCCCATTTCTCCAGCCCTGACCATGTCCAGTGCCAGCAGATCTCCACCTTCTCCCAGATTCCTGATGTCAGGAATGTCTGAGAGGAAAAGCACGTTGAGATGAGTAAGACAGAAAGTGACTAGAAACTTTGGGATGTGGGAAGGACGCTCACGTGTTTATAAGGAGAGAGAGACCCAGAGAATGGAGCCATTTGGCTGTATGGCTCATGAGTGACAGGAGCAGTGGCCTTATTTGCTGAAGTCCCTGATCCCCAGCCCATCTTCCAAGGTGTTGATTGCCACTGACGCCTTTCTAGAGAATATAGTCCATGAAAGGACCCAGAATGCACCCTGCCTGGGAAGTAGGGCAATTACTCTGTCCACATCTGCTCAGGGCCAAAATCCAAAATTATTTGCCTGTGAACAAATAATTTTCATGTCTCTGTCTACCCTGTCCCCAAACAAACCAAACTGGATTTTGGCAACAAATGGAGCTGTTCCCTGTGCCTGGCCTGAAAGCCCCGGGCTTCCCAGACACCCCTCCAGGCCTCCTGGGAGAGAAGTGGCCATGGAAGGAAGCACAGAAGGCTAGTCTCCTGTGAGCATCTGTGGGCTCAAGGCTTATAAATTATTTTCTTTGTTTATTTTTTTATTGTTGGTTGTTTTCAATGTCCTAACTCTGTGGCCCCTGGCTAACAGATTTCTCCTTGCTGAACAGTGCTAGCCAGGAAAATAGTCCCTGTGGCCAGGAAGGGAGGGGGGCTGCCCAAATTGGAATGTTGGAGATTTTTTAACATTTTCTATCTCTTCCCTCTCTGCTGTAATCTCCATCCAACCACAAACACGCAGAGGCTTTGATCCTCTGATGTTATCTTTCGCCATGTTTCACACTCTCTCTTGCAGAAAGCATCAGCTCCCCAGACTGTACCAGCTGGTCCCTGCATACAGTGGGCTTTCAGCCCCCTTCTGCTCCACAAAACACCCAGAGGCCGAGACACGGTTCCAACGATATCTACACCTGGTCACCCCAGCTTATAAGGCAATGATGATTTGAACTAGCATCGGCAGAGCCTTCACTGGGCTCCCTAACACAGGCATGCTTGTACACACACACACACACACACACACACACACACACATTCCGTTTTCCACCAAAGGGCTCTCGGCTGTGCAGGGCAGCGGCCTGTCACTGTGACCCTTTCTAGACAGAGACACCTTGAGACACCCTCATTTCCCCAGGCAAGAACTGCTTTCAGGCAGACAAGCAAAAGGAAGAGCTTGCATTCTGTGGCCCTTCCCCATTCAGTCACCTGCTTCCCTGACCGACCGGCCTCAGGTTTGGGTCCGTTTTGACCCCAGGCTAGTTCAATTTCCCCCAAGGACGGATGCCCAGCAGGCTACCTGAACAGCTTTCCTAGGGCCAAAGGGATACCTTAGAAATCTAGCTACAGAGGCCAGGCTGGTGAGAGTGTTCCGAGCCCTCCCGCTCTCTTTTAGTCTGCTAAAGAGGTCTTTTCTCTGATGGGATAAAAATGCCTTTCTCCCCCCTTTCTTTTCGATTTTTTAAAATGGTTGCAACAAGCCTGTAGCTCACAGTGCTGACAAAGTATTAAAGAAAGCCTCCCCCATCCCAGGAAAGCTCATCGTCAAATCTTAGATGTTTGTTCAAATACTTGACATCGACTTCCTCTTGGAATGTACTCTATCTCAAAGAGAAGGAAAAAATAAACCAAACAGTTTGTTGCTTATAAGTTGGTAGGAAAAGGCCTTCCCATGATAAGGTCGGACTTCTATTTTAAGGCTTTATTTTTCCAAATAAATCCATATAAACAAGGGTTTTGGAACCTAAACCAGTCACTGAGGAACTACTCTGTGTGTGCTGGCTCAAGCCCAGGCTGGGGGGCCCTGGGTGGGATTCTGTGGTAAGACAGACTTTAAATTGAAGTGAAAAAAAGATAAATAAAACTTTCTCTCTCTATATTCTCATTCTGGAGTCTTCCTCGATAGCTAAGAGAGGAGGCTGGGTGAGCAATAATAGAGAGGGTGTCCAAGATCTTTGCTTTGTGGATGTTGGATCTGCATGAGACAGTGTGTGTGCAGGGGGTGCTGTCCCTTAGGACAAAGGGGTGACGGGAAAGGATGACATGTGGGGTCCACAAAGCCACCGTGGGGCATCCTATCCTAATATGTTCATAGAGTGGAAAAATATTCATGCTCATATATCTCCTTTAGTTCTGCCCTTGCTGTTAGAAAGTTCCAGCCTGGGGGAGGAACTGGGAGTGGGGCGGCTTTCTCCGGACTGCGCCGCACTGTGCTAGGAGAGGGGTGGGGGCAAGGATGGGCAACAGCGCCACAATTTGTTTTCTGCCATTTTGAATGTGTGTGGGTTTTTTGCTCTTGGAGAGGCATCTGTTTTGTTGCTGCTGGTTCTTCCCTGATTTCAAGAATTCCCACAAGGCTGCTTTAGTCTGTGCGTTGCATTTTACTTGGTAATTCCATGGGGGAGCAAGCGCCTTGGGCTTCCTGGTCCCCTGTCTTGCTGACATCACTCCCACACCCAAATGTTGTTAACCACACCGTGTTTCTTCGCACCTGAAGAAAAGTCAGACACACGCAAAGCCACCTAAGCCATCATGTGATTAAGTAGAAAATCATGACATAGTACAGGTTAAGAATAGAGGAAAATGATTAAAGCTGGAATGGTACGTGTAGATGTCATGGAAAAAGGAAGAATTGGCTGGGGTCTATGTTCTCTCTCTCTCTCTCTCTCACACACACACACACACACACACACACACACATACACACACACACAAATGCACAGTGCAGGATAGATTTTCATTGTTGAGGACCTTCTATAAAGAAAGAAACCCTGGAGGGGGGCCTGGGGCGCTCCGTCGGTTAAGTGTCAACGTCAGCTCAGATCATGATCTCACAGTTCATGGATTCGAGCCTGGAGTTGACCTCTGTGCTTACAGCTCAGAGCCTGGTGCCTGCTTGGGATTCTGTGTCTGCCTCTCTGTGCCCCTCCCCTCTCTCTGTCTCTTTCTCTAAAATACATAAACATTAAAAAATGTAAAAGAAAAAAAGAAAGAAACCCTGGGTGTCCAGGTCCTTCCAAAATAATTCTGCAACATTTTTACGGAGTCCAGACATGAGGAAAGTACACTGGTGTCATTATACTAAAGGGTGGGACCAATTTGTTTGCTGTTTTGTTTTGTTTTTGTAGAATGACCACTGACATCTAGAAGTAAGTGTCAAGGTCCTCAGGGCCTGTAGGGGAGGTGAACTGTATGAAAACCCATCCCTCGCTGTGCAAGAAGCTGCCCGGCACTAGAGGATGCCGGGCATGTTTCTCAAGCATGAACAAATTGCTTGGACTAAGGTTGAGCTGACATTTGGAGTCTGAGATGCTGCTGTGGTTGGGGTTTAATAGCTGCTTTGAAAGGCTTGTGTTTTACTTCATATTGTTTTTAATTGTTCCATTTTCCAGATGTTTATTCCTAGGTCGTTTCCCACAAGAGTAGGGGGGACTCCTTTTGAAAACCTGGATGGCTCAGATCCCTTTGGGCCAGAGGTTTTAGACTAAACTAAATAAAAACGGCGAGGGAAAAGGTGCTTGCAATGTGTTTGAAGATTCTGAAGAAATCCTCTCTACAAAAACAACAAAGGCGGGACCAGGAAACAAAGTATTAATTTCATGTTCCCCCATTAGCTTACCACCTGTTCTTTCTGATCGTTACTCAGCAAGGAGAGGGGAAAAGGCTAATCTGTAGCACATTTATATCAACAAACTTGCACAAAACTCTGCCTAATTATCCCCTTGAACCTGTGTCCTCTCAATGGAAGGCAGTTTCCCCACCTGGCCGGGAGCCAACTGCAGCAAGCTGGTCTCCATAAGCCGGGCTAACGACAGCCCACTTTCACGCCGGGAGCTCCATAATTGCTCAGAGCAGTTTACAGATCCATTATTTTATGGCCATATTTCAGAAGGAGGGGTCGGAGGTTGGCAGAGTGAGATTCCTGGTAGTGCAGTGTATTGGACCAGCTTCATTTTGGAGCCCCGATCATTTCCTGGTTAAAAACAAAACAAAACAAAACAAAACAAACCCTCATATGCTTCCACTCCCAATGAACCTGCTTTCCTGACAAAACTCCTTCAGGGAACCAAGGGAATGGGGAGATGGTGTGGGGGAATAAAGGGAGCACTGGACAGAGAGTCAGAACCCCCTTTTCAACCCCTTTCACCAGCCCTACCTGAGCAAGCCCCGAAATCACAGAGCTCAGGAGCCCATCTACTTCCACACCTGTATTTCTATAGCATACTCACATATACTGAGTATATGTGAAAAGAAATTTGTGTGTGTGTGAAACTCATTATGTACTGATCTCAATACCCAGGCTACAACTTTAGATAAAACAGATAAAGTCCCTGCCCCTCACAAAGCATACAACCTCTTAATAGACAGTAAATAAACATAGACGCGATATGATGTCAAGTATAATTAGTGACGTGAAAAAGTAAAGGTGAGTTAAGGAGAGACTATAGAAAGAGAAAGGGGTGCTGTTTTCTGCATGGCTATGAGGGGTGTCTCCCAGAGCTGATATTTGAACAGAGACCCTAATCAAGGACAGCAAGAGCTCGAGGAGTAGAGAAAGCAGAATAGTCTGGCAGTGGAAACTTCCAAGCTTCTCCTCAGTGCAGCAAAGGGATTGGTGTGGATGGAGCAGAGTGATCAAGGACAGTGGTGGGAGGCGAGCGAAGAAAGGGACCAGAGCTATAATGTGTAGGGTCTTTTGCGACATGTTCAGAATTTTCGATTCACTCTGAGATGGGCTCCTGAACGATCTTGAGCAGGAGAGTCCCACAATCTTGTCTTCCACGTGAAGTTTTACTCTGGCTACTCTGCANGGGAGGCGGGGGAGTGGTCTGGCTGGCTGAGGAATCCCAGTGAGATGTGATAGGGCTTGGACCATGGTCGTAACCTTAGAGGCAGTTGAACAGCACGTGAAACAAACCTTGATGCCTAAAGGCACCAGATACTGTTCTTCCTATTCCACACAGCCTGGCTTTCTCTAATACTGTCTCCTTTTCTTAAGTTCAGAAGCATTCAAGCCATGGTAAAAAGTGGGTCCTTTGGTTATCTCTTAGCAAATGCACACTTTGTTTCTTCCTCCTCATTTTAACAGAGACACTGATTGAATAATCACTCTTCCAAGGCCCCTTGGTCCCTGCGGTGACAATCATTCATCTATCTGGTTTCTCCCCGGGTGCTGCTGAGCCTCTCAGAGGAGGATGGCCAGGCAGCACAGGGCTTACAAGTCAGAAGGCTAGAGTCCAGGAGCTCAAGATGGTCCAAGTACTGGGCCATCTTGGAGAAGTTACTCAATCTCTGTGTCTCAATGTCTTCATCTGTAAAATGGAGATTATAATAGCACCTCCTCCTGGGAGTTTGTTGTGAGAATTGCATAAAATCATGTATGTAAAAGTCTTAGAAGAGTCTTCAGAACGTAGGTAGTCTCTGTTACACTATTATATTAATGAAGTTAATGATTTCCCCCAGAAGAAGTATATCCAATCTTAGCCAGGCACAAAGGAACAAACCCAAAAAGTAATCCTTCTGGATATAGCCTTACAGTTTAGGGAATATCACACACCGACATCTTGATTTCCCTCAGTACCTATTAGAAATCCATCCTTCACTAATAAATATGGGATAGGTTTTCTCAAAGTGAGTTTAACCTTCTGTAGGATGTTGGTAAGAGTGAGCCAAAGATACTTTCTGATAAAGTAAATGTGGGAAGCTGAGAGTTAAGGTCAAGCAGGTTTGCTTCCCATGAGATTTTTCAGAGTCTTTAATACTATCACATGTATTGTAACTTCCCAAGGGGCTTATGCATATGGGGCATTTCCTAAATCTGTAGGACCATAGAAACTGTATTTCCCCTTTGTTTTAATAATACAAGACTAATACTTTTGGAACATACTTAGTAAAATGGTAATACTGAACACATCAAGCATTTTATTTTCATCCTGTGTCACTTTGAGAGTGTAATTAATCAAAAAGGCAATTGTGCTTGCTGTGCTAAAAACAAAAACAAACAAGCAAAAATAAACAAACCAAAAAAAAAAAAAACGTGAGATAACATATAAAAGTATTTAGTAATTATAAAGTACACTTATTGTTTTTATCAGTTCCCTCAAATTTGAATGGGCAGATACCTCCTAATTCTATTCCTTGAATATAATAGAAGTTATTGGAGATAACTCTATCCAAATACTTCATTCCCCACCATATTTTGTCTTCCCCGGTAGACATATCTGGGCTTTTAATTTTGTGCCCTGAGATGACATCTTTTCCTAAATGCTTCCCATCGCTGTGCTAATGATAGTTGTCTTGCTCAAGAGTTTCTCTGGATTTTTCCTCTCTGTCCTAAAGCAGTGGTGACCACAATGCTCTCTAGGTCTTCTAGGTCCGGACTCACCATGATTTTGACTGTGCCCTTCTCATGGAGATAGCCTGTGAGACCTTTGACTGAAGTCCCATGATGACCTCATTTCCTCAAGGACAAGTTAATTTCCTATGGTAACTTTTAACCTACCTCAACCCGTGTCCACAAAAGAGATACATGAAGTGTAAGCTGGAGCAATGGTTACCCTAATGGTTGAGGAGGCAAACACTAACGCTCGTAGTAACTGCAACTTTGTCACCCATCCCCTAAAGGTACTAACCCTCTGAGAACAATCCAGGTAAGAATAAGGTATGATCCTCTCAGCCATTAAGGCACTCACATACTCATTGAAAAGAAGCACCTGCTAATACAAGATAACAGCAGCGGTGTAAACTTGGTAAGATCCAGTATAAGTGGGTGAAATTTGATGGAATACAAAACACTAGAATAGTGTACAACATCCTCTGAGACTGAGTCTGCACCTTCTTCTCTAGCCTTATTTTTGCCATTCTTTCGTTGTATTCTGTTATGTTCCAGGCAAACCAAATGAGTTATGATAATGCTGTAAAGCTATCTCCTATACCAGGTGGTTGCTGAGAGATGGGAAGAGAGGGCAAAATAAAGGGAAGATAAGATCTTTGTCTGAACAAGTTTATGCTTGAGTGACAAGGATAGGCCTAAAAAAGAGACCCCCAGAGTTTTAGCTTACACATCAGTCTAAAAAATAAATCAAATTTTGGACTATCAACTCCATGGCTCCAAAATGTAGCTAGGTAAGACAAGCAAATGTGATATTTATTTTACTCTAAAGCCTCTTCATCTTAGGTCAGTGGGTAGCGTTGATCACTGTTTGTGTCTCTCAGGAAATGGACTCAGTTTCTTTTTCTGTTTCTTTCTTTTTTTTTTTTAAGTTGGGGCTATTCCCTCTTCAAAAATTTTTTTAAATGTTTTATTTATTTCTGAGAGAGAGAGAGACAGCATGAGCAGGGGAGGGTCAGAGAGAGAAGGAGACACAGAATCTGAAACAGGCTCCAGGCTCTGAGCTAGCTGTCAGCACAGAGCCTGACACAGGGCTAGAACCCACGAACTGTGAGATCATGACCTGAGCCAAAGTCAGACGCTCAACTGACTGAGCCACCCAGGTGCCCCATGGACTCAGTTTCAAGCACATATTTACCCTTGGCGAACCCAATTCTCAAGTTAAACCAAAAGCAAACTTCTCCTTGTAGCATACTAGTGATAACTTGATAATTTTTCTGGCTATTGGCTGGTCAAGTTAGATTTCCAGTCAAGTTAGTCTAGTTTTAACTGAGCGTTCTCAAGAGTAACACCAAGCAAAATGACAGCAAACTCTTTTCTCTAAACCACGTCAGACACTCAAATGCCAAAATCACAAGCTTAAATACACCATTGAGTATAGGAAAGTCTGCAAAATTCATCAAGATCCCAAAGGTCTTCCAAGATATTTGCTCTCCTTCCTGATATGTTTAGGCAGTATTTCTACAAGGAGTTTGTGGTAGTGGAAAGGGTGTCATTTTTCCTTGCAGCACATCTTTTTCCCTTGGTTTCATTCCACACTGATTCTGGTGAAATCATAATAATTTTACTGGTAAAATGCTTCAACATGTTAAGGATCCACTTGGGTCCATATCATAGGAGACACCACCTTAAGGATTTGGGAGGTGAAATAGTAATTTCAATGATGATGCATTCAAGTTTTTCCAAAAGTCTGGTCGCTTCGTGAAAATAAATGCTTCCAAAAAAAACTTGTCTTTAGTTCTTGGTATTTCAAAATATCCACCCATGAAGAGATCTCGTTTGTCTCTCTCAGCTATGCTGGGATTATAGTTACGGTAGTAAAACTCCAGGAGTTATGTACTGTACATAATAAAACTGATAGTTTATTAAGTTCAATAATAAAGCTATGTGCAAAACAAAGGCTAACATATTAGGAGGGTAAACTGTGCTGACCCAGACTATACCTTTATAGGTTTTTAGCATCTGTAGGTAGTTACGTAGGATTTTACTATCTCCAGTTCAATATAGTCTTCTGATTAAAAACCTACTTACTACTTATCTGGTTATTTTTTTATTAGCTTGGAGTCAGCGTGTGTCACAAAATGTAATTTAGTCAGACACCTTGTCTTGGAGCAGATGGGAAGAATGCTTTGAAAAAATGAATAGTTATTCATTTGAAAAATATAAAAAAAGAAAACTGAGAAGCCGAGGGGAGCCATGATCCTCTGGGAACACGGGCTCGGAGAGAAGTCTATCCCTGGTGTGTGTGATCTGTCCTCTGAGGCCTGAACAAGCCTTTCAGCTATGTTCCGCTGGAGCTAAGGAGGGAGATGGGGCTGGTACAGAGCAATGGCTGAGTCCAAGACATGAATGTTGCATTCTGGAATGTGGTCAGATGTGTCCCAGTGTTTCCATACTTGTCCTGCCTGCCAGTCTTCCTTGCTGCACGCTAAGGGATGAAGTGAGGGAGACTCTGGGGTCTGGTGGAAAATCACCAAGCTAAGACTGTACATGTGGATAATAGAGAAATGAAGCTCTATGTCAAGGTAGCGTTCAAGGACAAGAGCAAAGAGGCTGGTTAGTTAGTTTAAAGGCCCTCAGAGACTTTTCCGTTACATGGATAAGAAGACAAGAGGTCTTCATAGGGAAGAGAGGAAGCAACGTGAATGCAGATGGCATGAAATGAACCTAGTGTACCTTGTTTTATTCTCAGTGCCCTTTTCTTTTATTTTCTTAAATAGTTTATTGTCAGGTTGGTTTCCATATAACACCCAGTGCTCATCCCCACAAGTGCCCTCCTCCATGCCCGTCACCCCCCTTCCCCTCTCCCCCATACTCATCAGCCCTCAGTTTGTTCTCAGCATTCAAGAGTCTCTCATGGTTTGCCTCCCTCCCTCCCCCCCACCTATTTTTACCCTTCTTCTCCCACATCATCCTCCGTTAAGTCCCTCCTAATCCACCTATATGTGCAAACATATGGTATTTGTCCTTCTCGGCCTGTCTCAGTGCCCTTTTAAAAGAAACATTTAGGGGCACCCGGGTGGCTCAGTCAGTTAAGTGTCTGACTCCAGCTCAGCTCATGATCTCACAGTTTGTGGGTTCGAGCCCTGCATCGGGCTCTGTGCTGACAGCTAAGAGCCTGGAGTCTGTTTCAGATTCTGTGTCTCCCTCTCTCTCTGACCCTCTCCTGTTCACGCTGTCTCCCTCTCAGAAATAAATAAAACATTTTAAACAATTTTCAAAGAAACATTTAATTGAACGGGATGCCCGAAGGGGAATAACTGGCAGTGTCCTAAATTCTGGGAGTGTTGGCAGTGTTACTAGCTCTGTGCAACAGCGGGAGAGTGTCCACAAGTGTTTCCAGGATAATGCTGGAGTTTTTAGTGTTTGGGGATGAGCTGTTTGCAAGTACTTGTTATATTAATATACTTTCAAAACAATAACAACCACCAATTTCCATTTATCAGGTGTACCTAAAATATTGTTTTGAGGTTGTGCAATTACATAAGCCCTTTGAAAGGCAAGCAAGTATTGAGCCAAGCTCCTTAACCACTTGAAGTGAAATATTGTAGACTGCAGGCCCATAAGTGAGTCATGAATGCCGTAGAACCTTGAGAGGTGTTACATTCCTGCCCCTCCTGAAGAGAAGGGAAAGACTTCATAGATATAGGAATGGTTTATAGTCATTTGTATAGAACCTGTATTAATCAAAGTCTCCCCCAGAGAAACAAATCAATAGTAGAAATATATACATATATATTATAGAGAGAGAAAGAGATAACGAGAGATAAGACAGAGGGACAGAGAAAGCCATTGTTTTTTGAGGACGTGGCTCATACTATCATGGAAACTAAGAAGTCCCATGATCTGCCATTTCCAGACCAGAGACCCAGGAACGCCAGTGGTATAATACCGAGTCCAACGGCCTGAGAACCAAGGCAGAGAGAATAAATCTCAGTCCGCAGCAGAAGGAAACCAATGTCCCAACTCCAAACAGCAGGCAAGAAGACAAAGAGGTGAATTCCTCCTCCTCCTGCCTTTTTGTTCTATTCAGGCCTTCAGTAGATTGAATGATGCTCATCCACATAGGAGAACAAAACAGAATTTCTGATTCTCATTCAGATTTAGATTTGAATGTAAAATCTGCTTTAAATGCTAATCGCTTCCAGAAACACTCTCACGGACACCTCCAGCATAGTTTAATCTAGACATCCTTTGGCCCAATCAGGTTGGCATGTAAAATTAATTGTCATGGGTTTTAAAGCACGTTTGCATCCATTATTAAACATTTGCATCAGCCATTAAAGCTGAATATTGGTCTTATTTTACGGTTTAAAACTGAGGTTCAGGTGAGTTACATATGCACAAGCATGATTATTTTTATCAAAACATAGAATTTTTAAGCTAAAGAACTTTATTTTTTTTAATTTTTAAAAATTATTTTATTTGAGAGAGAGAGAGATCATGAGTGGAGGAGAGGGGCAAAGGGAGAGAGAGAGAAAGAGAGAGGATCTTAAGCAGACTCCATGCTCAGCATGAAGCCCGACATGGGGCTTGATCCTACCATCCTGGGGTCATCACCTGAGCTGAAATTAAGAGTCAGATGCTCAACAGACTGAGCCACCCAGGCACCCCTAAGCTAAAGAACTTTAAAGATTATGTATTTCAGTGTCCTTAACTTGCAAATAGAAAATCTGAGCCCTCACCCAACCTACTGCCAGAGTTTAAAGGTTTATGGTTGGATGGTCTGTGGCCCATCAGTGAGTTCGTGGCTGACTCACAGTGGAATCCAGACACCCGGACACCTTGGCAAGAGGCCCTTCCCAAGGCCAGACACATTGTGATGAGCAAGAGTCAGCACACGCATGCTCCCTGTGTCCTGGACAGAGAATAGCACGGGCTTGGTTAGGAGACACCGACAAGATGGCGGTGGTCAGGGGACCATTCCAAGTTTCCTATCCACCGCCCAGTCAGAAATAGCTCTACCATGTGGATACAAAACTCACACTGACTGGAGGCCTGGTTCTACAGTGTACAGATCAAATTCCCTGAGAATTTGATTCTAAGATGCAAGTTAATATGCTGGAAGCGTTTCGTGGAGCAATACACATGGAGGAGAAAGGGAAGCATCAGAACCGGACAGAGGAAAGATTAGGCTGCAACACAGTCACAACAAAGGCCACAGCCTATCCCATAGGTAGCCCCACTGGAGCTGGGGTGGCCTTGCAAAGCGGTCCCAGGTTGGGGTAAAAGGGTACAGGCTTTTGTATCCCAACATTGTCTGTCTGGTCGTTGGATGTAAGCCACTAGTGGGCGCAGCAGATCTTCTTAGCTGAGGTCAGTTCTCAAAGAGGGCTGGTGACTGAGTGTTGTTAGCCCCTGAGGAACACACCCGCCATCAGTGTCTACTACAAGGGAATGCACAAAAACCACTGACCAGACTCCATATCATCTTTCATGAGCCTGACTTCAGATGCGAGAAGCCTTGGAAACTTTCTTTGCTGATTACATGACATGGTACATAGGAAGTACTTAGACAAGTTCCTTCCACATTGTAAACACTCATTAAATAAATATATTACTATTATTGTTATATTCTATTATTGTTAAATGCCTCCTTACAAGTGCATGTTGAGTCAAAGGGGGCACATGAAACTCAATGACAGCCTGTTCTAATCACAGGCTCCCTGTCCCTGTAAGTGAGGTTACACACGGGTATGACAATTAGCTGGTATGACAGCACTCTACGTTAACCGCGGGTTGATNCTCTTCTTATTTAATAGTATTTTTATTTTGTGGGAAACAGATTAGTAAAGATAAATTCATTCATTCTATGCAGCTATAGTCAAATATGTGTCAGGAAAAGCATTTATTACAAGTTCCAAAATCCCCTTTATTACCAGGAAACCACTTGTTTCTGACCGAGCATCAGCAAACACTGAGCACGGGAGGCCACGCATTGGGGTTGAAAGACCTGTACTATACGTGTGTTGCTTTTGATCACCCAACAGTCACTCCTCATTTTGCTGGTACTGATGCCCAGACTTTCATTCTGGGACTAAGCCTCTTGCCATTCCTTAGCATCCAGTCCATCTCCAAGACCATCCCTTCCCCCATCTAAGGGAAAGGCACGAGCTGGCCCATGCCGGCCCTCACCCCCCACCCCCACCTCGAGAATTTAGAGATGAGTGAGGCAAAGGCAGAAAAGACTTCAGGCTGATTCATCTTACTGGTGGTTGCCCAAATAAACATTCCGTTAGTTCCTGCTCTCTAAGTATTTGGTTCCTAACCTTTCCAAAGCCTAGTTGTCTGCATTCTCATTGAGTTTGTGAGAGACCCTCTACCCTTCCAATGAATGCTTTTTCTTTCTCAAGTCAACCAAAGTGAATATGTATTGCATGAACCCAAGACCCTAATGGATAAGAGGTCTAGACTTTTTAAACTAACCAAGTTCTTTTCTAGTGCTCTGATGTTGGAAAACATACGTTCTTCCAATAAAATAAAGGAATGTAAAATCTTCTCTTATGCTTGGTTTCTTCATCTGAAGAATTTTATAAGTAGGTTGATGTGAGAGAGCCTGGGAATACAGGATACCACCACGAAACCCTTGAATGAAAGTATGTTTTTTTAAACTTTTTTTTTAATGTTTATTTTTGAGACAGAGAGAGACAGAGTGCAAGCAGGGGAAGGGCAGAGAGAGAGAGAGTGAGACACAGAATCTGAAGCAGACTCCAGGCTCTGAGCTGTCAGCACAGTCAACACAAAGCCCAACATGGGGCTCAAACCCATGAACTGCGAGATCATGACCTGAGCTGAAGTTGGATGCTCAGCTGACTGAGCCACAAATAAAGATATGTTTTAACTATAGTATATATTTTACTTTAAACAAGCCATGGATTTTTTCCCATGGAGAGAAAAAATATATAGATTAGCTGAAATCTCATTTAAAAAGCCAACACTGTCCACCAGCACTACAACCTTTAGTGCATGAACCTTTAAATATACCTGACCCAGTCTTTTAGGCTGAAATCCTGAAGTTGAGATTCACCTACTAGGGACAGCATCTTTCTCCAAAGTGTCCTTTGCTTAGGTGTATGTTTACATTCTGTTATGGATTATTTAATGTATCAAGAAGCACATTATTTCAGATAAAACGAAATGTAGACAGAAGTTCCAACCAGAAAATGCTCTTTCCAAACCCATATCTTGCAATAAAATTCAATTCAGTAATCCTTCATTGAGCATCCACTGGGTACAATTTGCTATATCAGCTTCTTCAGGTGGTTTTAAAGTGAATAAGACAATGTGTTACCTTAAATAATTCGTAAGATGCATAGGAAAAGTCAGGATTATAAGAAAATAAGGCAGGTAAATAAGCATGGCCTGCATGAAAGAAACAGTATTTGAGTTAGGATTTGACAGATACATAGGACATCAGTAGTTAGAGAAAAAGAATTGGAGTTTCCAGAAATAGAGAGTAGCATAAGAAAAAAAAAAATAAAAGAAAGAAAAAGAAAACCCACTTCTCTGTATTATCTGGTGTATACAAGAAAATAATCATAAATTACAGTGCAAGAGTTGATGGGAACATTCCCAAAGAGTGTCATAAATGCCTCAGTGATGCCCTTCAATGCATTTCTTCTTTAAGTAACACAAGGGCCTAGGCTGCCTACAATATTGTACTAGAACAATTGATTCTAGTTGCCCTGGAAGTAGAAGTTAGATTAGGGGAAAGAGGCCTATCTCTCTGTCATCACATACAAAAATTAATTTGAGATATATTGTACACCTGAATATAAAAGTTAAAACTCATAAAGCTTCTAGAACAGGAAAACACAAGTGCTTCTTTATGTCCTTGGAGGAAGTGATGATTTTTTAGACAAGACACAAAAAGCACTAGCCATAAAAACATTGAGTGATTGAGCTTCATCACAGTGAAACATTTCTGCTAATCAAAAGTACCATTAAAAATGAAAAGCAAAACTGAAAAGATTTGGAGAAAGTATTTGTCATACCTCTCTCTAGAAACTGACATTTATCCAGATAATATAAATAATACCTATGATTAGACAACAAAACAATAAGCAACAATGAGTTAACAGCCTTGACCGATATAGCACAAAAGAAGTTGTGTCAATGGCCAACTGGTTATGAAAAGTTACTTTTAGTCATTGGGGAAATGCAAGTCAAATCCACAAAGAAATAATACTGCATACTTATTAGCATGGCTCTGATTAGAAACACTGACAACGTCAAAAGTTGAGGAGGGTTTGTGGCAACTGGAGCTTTTATCTACTGCTGGTGGGGTGTAGAATGTACCACCACTTCGGAAAACAACATGGCAGACTTGTACAGAGGCAAAAACACATCCCCCTTGTGACATGGCAATCACACTCCTAAATTTCTATCCAACACAAAATAAAACATAGGTTCATACAAAGATACATACAAAAATGTTCCTAGCATCTGTATTCATCACAGCCCCTAACTGGAATGTAGAAACAAATTGTGACATATACCTTGACAAGCTACTTGGTAATTAAAAAAACCAATAAGCTACTGCAGTGATGACCAAACCAACAAAGAAGGTGAAACAATCAATAGAACTGATGGGAGAGAAGTCGCACATTTGATGTCTCGATACACCCCAAAAAAGCGAGATTGATAGAGGGGGTGGTAGAGGGAAGAAAGGGAAGAAAAGAAACTGGGGAAGTAAACTTACAGAATAATATGGTAGAAATTACGTCTTTGGTGCACAATGAAATAGGTTAAGCCCATGCCATTTCGTATCCAGATGTTACATTCATTTGTGTGAACTTGAACATGTCACTTAGCTTCCCCTGTAAAATAGAGAGTTCGAACAAACTGATCTCTAAGTTTTCTTTTCAGTTACTTTGGACCTGGTGCAGGACAAATTCTTACTTTATGGAGACAAAAATCTCAATGTATATAAATAATAACCATAATTTATACCGAAACTTCATCCTTCTGAAGGTCAAATTGCCTTCTGCTTCCCGCCCCCCCCCCAAAAAAAAATATAAACCCTGAAGCCCTTGGCTTATCTGAGATGACTTTCTATCATCAAAGATTTGGCTTGAAAATGCTTTCAACCAAAATGAGAGATCCTCACATTAACACTCATTTAAGAACCAGATAAAGAAGTCCTCCATTTCCTTTGGCTCATTCAGTCCCTGGATTTGCACATACCCCTTCTCCTTTTCCCTCTTTCCTAGTGTTTAGCTCATTAACAGATTCATTTGATACTTTCCCTGGGAATTTGCCACCTTCTTTGGGTGATGTGGGGCAAACAGCTTATGAGAGTCCTGCCTCTCTTTTGGATGATACTGGATGGTGTGAGTGAGAAGCAAGGCTCCCTTGGGGACCCTGATAGGTCCCTAATTAGTGTTAGCGGAAAGAGGGCGAGCACTCCCAGATCCTATCAGGAAGTTAAATGAGTACTTGTGGCTGCTTACTTTTCAAGGCAAATGCAGGGGGGTTGGGGAGAAGAAATGCATCCCTAAAGGCAATTCAAAGAAGAAAGCCTACAAATGTTTGCTAACAGCACTGTGAGTTTTTACTGGGTTTTTCTTTCTGGTCATTTCTTTATTACAAAGAAAATGCATACATGTCAGGGAATTGCAATGCAGAGCTACATGAAGAGATCGAACATTTAATTTCCTTTTTATGTGTCTTTCTGGGAAAGCATGGTTCAATCTTTCATACATGTTTTCCTGCAGAAAAAGTTTATCATTGGGGTTATGGAGAGAGTCCCCAAGGATAGTTGTTCTCACAGAGAACCTCAGGAGCACTGGTAACCAGCGGTGTGAGTCTCTCCCTCTGGGTGGTCAACAGCCTGGCCTCCAGGACTAATCTTATAAATTCTATTCTGCCCCACTTAGTATATCCCATTGAGTCTGAAACTAACACCACCTCATCAGGACACATTGATAGGGAGGGCAGCCCTCCCATTCATTCTGCAAAGAATCTCATTGGGACACACCAGAGCCAGACGGTCCAGAAAGTCTTCCCTCCCAGCAAAAGTAGCCTCTAAACCAGAAAGGCTCAAGTATCCATGTTTTCAACAATAGCAGGATATCTAACACTAAACTATAAGTAAAATCTGTAACTGAACAATTAACAAGAGTTGTAACAATTGGGGTGTCTAAGTGTCTTTGAAGCTATATAGCATATTAAAGCCTTTAGAGAGTCAAATTACATTCCAAACTTTATAATGAAATGTCTATTTCCAGTCCTCAGACAATTCTGTGGCTGGCCAATTAATTTGAAGGAAATGTGGACACCATCATGTGGCTGCTCCTACAGTGCCAGTTTGGGGAGTTAAGGGTTAAAAGGGAGAAAGGCAGCTGGCTCTTAGGACTTCTGTACCCTCAACCATGAGGAAGGGTTGGTTCAGCCTTCAGATGCAGATCCAAAGGGAGTTGTGGGTATTTTTTAGTTCTTTCTTGCTTTCTGTTGAAGGAGTGGCTGCATAGAGGCCAGAGGACGTACTGCCGTGGGGGAAGTGCACCGGTCTGGGTCTGGCAGGTAGAAGGAGCAGCTGGCCCGGTTTCCAGACATGAGCCTGGCTGCGTGGCCCCACACCACAGCACACCCCACGGTTG
>NW_027527436.1:7105606-7120889 GCF_008692635.1 Crocuta crocuta | reverse complement strand
TTCCCCACCCCCCCCCCACCCCCTCCCTACCATGTGGCAAGCATGTTTGGAGGCTAATGAACTACACAGGCTAAACCCAGTTTCAGACTGACTCATACACTGAGGAGCACCTGAACGCATCGAGAACAGTCTTTTCTTTCTGCAGGCCACATGGGGCTTTATTTCTCATCGCACACCACCCCACTGAACAAACACCATTCCACGTGGGAAGGATAGTCAAAAATCCATTTTCATTTGATAACTGACAGATATTACTCTCAGAAGCAAAAACCTCGTCTCTTTCCTTGGAAGCCTTTGTCTCTCTTCATCGTGCATTCCACTCTTCACACGTTGCCATGTTTTTATAGGCCCACCATGCACTGAGGGTACAAATGATAAATAGATCCCTGTCCAAATGCATTCCTTTCTATTCACATCTTCTTCCTTCCATTCACCTCCAAGGGTGTCTTTCTACCAGCTGATTAATTTTGTGAGTTTTAGCACCATGGTGCGGTAGAAAGCTGCTTAAACCAATGATGGATTTGTCTACCCTCCAGTGTACACTGACCATACTTATCAAGGCAATGAGAAGAAATCTGAACATGACAGCAATTCTCAAAACCCACCTATAATGGTTACATGCGTCTGGCTGATTCTGCATCCAATAAGCGTTATTTCTATTAGACCATGAAAAACTAGTGGGAAATTTCCTCCCGAGGGGCGTGGACACGTTCATGCACTGATCCCGTTCTACCTAAAATAGAATCAACCGACTACACCTCAAAGATATTTCACAGTTATCTCAAATCAACCCGACGGTCCCCATAGAAACATACATAACATATCGACCAACAGCTCAGCAGGAGTGAGACACCAGGACTTTGCGTCCCTTAATGACGAGCCTGACGCCAATGGTGGTTTTAGTTTTCCATGGCTCATCGTTAAGCTCATGAGGTGTTGTGCACAGGGTGGCTTTCGGGAGTGGGAATCGCTGTGTCCTGTCATGAAGAAAACATCATTCACAACAGAGCATATCCTCTACCTCCCTTGTCGGTGTCCATATTGCTTTCACTTTCGTTTCCTCGTTAGCTTCTGATAATAGTGCCAGACTCAGGTTATCATCCCCATTTCGTTGATGAGTGAGGACAGAATGTTCAAGCGACCTGCCCTAAGTTAAGCATCTTCTCCCAGGCACAATGTGTGACTCCAACCTGTAGGATTTGAGTCCAGATCCAGCCAGCTTTAAACTGCACCAATAATCCCATGAAGGTGTATCAAGCAGGGTAAGTGCCGGGCACCCTATGGGGTGTTCCCGATAAGCCAGTTCCCAAGTGTTCATGACCCAGAGAGGATGAGTGGCTGCCTACCTAAGACCTCAGAGTGCTTTTTACTATAACTCTTAGCATATTCTACTCACCTACTTATTTTTGTGTCTTTAACATGAGCCACTCTGGGTCTGATCCCACCCAGTGCCCAGAACCCAAAGGATTAAAAAATGCACCAAATAAATGAACAGCTATACTGATAAAATGCACTCAAATATACATGCTGGTAAAATAGAGGCATAAACAAAGCATTATGGAAACAGAGAGAGGAAAGGGACGGAATCTGCCTGGCAACCAGAAGGCTTCACAAAGTGACATTTGAGCCGGGACTTCACCACATAGAGAGGAGAGGGAAGGACATTCTAGGTGTGGGAACTTCATGACCACGTCCGTTTTATTACATGTGGTCCTGCAGGGCCCAAGAAGCCACGCGGGGTGGCTGCGGGGACAGTGCCAGGGGGAGGAAGCCCAGAAGATCAGGACCGAAATGTAATTACGGTAAAGAAATTCATTCATACGACAAGTGAAAGTTTAACTTAGTTAAAGTCATTACAATAAACAGATGGACTGACTTGAACAACTGAAATTGTTGTAATGCGGGTCAACGCTCATTAATGAATTAACTGGAGTGAGAAAATTTGTCTCAAACTATAGTTCCATATATTGTTTCCAGCAAGTTATTTAATAAGGCCTGAAAGTTGAAAATGAGGAGGCAGGAGCGGGCGGCCGGCACCATCGCTGGGCCTTCCTGCCCCCGGGGCTCCTCCCTGTCACCGCCTGGAAAGAGACACCAGGTGGGACCCCCGCACCTGGCACGCATTCCCGGGCCTGCAGCCGCACCTCGGGGACCGGCCGGCGTCTGAGATGCAGCACCTTTAGGGATCCCCGAGGCCCTCTCAATCAATAATCCCCGGGGTTTTTTATGAGGGTTGGATTATGAGGATTTGGAAAGGGGACGATTAGGCAGTACTTCAAAGACAGCTCCCGCCGCACCTGCAGCATTTATGAAGATCTATTAATAGAAAGCACACGATTTAGCAGTAATCCCCAATTCATAGAAAATCGATGATTTATGCCTTTGGGCCCCAGAGGCCCTGAGGACTTCGGTTCATGGGCTGCCTGGAGGCAGTGTGCTGGCCCCACATCTGGTCAAGACTGACATCGGTCACCTGGGGGTATGCGGGACCCTTTCGGTCCCACCAGTAAATGGAAAACAATTCTGCAGACCCTCAGTCAGTCCCTGCAGAGTCTAGTCTTTTTTTTTTTTTTCTATCCTCGGATATCAACTGTTTTGATGCAGGGTCTGGGCGAACGGCCCAGGCTCTAGTGGTAGTAGGTATGATGCCAGTTTGCGGCGAACTCAAAGCCACACCAGAGGTCTGTCCCTAGCCAAGCTCTTCCCCCCTCCCTCTTTCTCACCTGGACCTGGCTTTCCTCATCTGGAGACTGGTGGCCGCCACGCCAGGGAGCATCACAATACCTTGCAGGTGGCTTGGGAATTCTGCAATCCATTTGGGTCCTATTCGATCCCAAAGGTTTATGTATTTGATTTCTCATTAAAAGAGTCATGGAACAGATCCAGTAATTAAGGTCTGAGTTCACCTCAGAGATCCAAAAGCCAGCTGCCTTCTGGGGCTACTTCTGCTGCATATAACAAAAAGACCAAAACACGTTCAATTTCGCAGGGAAGGATTCAGATTCTATTATGCTAAAAAGAAAATGCCACAAATGGTAAGGATAGTAAAATAATCTTCTGTCGGTCTTTAAGAAAGGATCATTCGGGAGAAGGTGAGAGGTGGCAGTGGGGGGTGTGTGTGTGAATATTCTTTTACTTACAGGGAATTTGAGACCAGAAAATTGCTCTACTCATATTCAGAGCTGTTTGGTAATCAGTGTGCAGAAGACCCAAAGGTGTATTTCACTGATAATCTATTCAACTGTTTATAAATGAACAATCATCTGTGGACATTTCCATTATTTAACAGCTTCCTACTTTTTTTCATTGCTCTTGTTCCTGACTCACATACAAATATATTCTCTACCTGTTAGTATTTATGTTAAATCCTTTAATTAAATCGCCATGCATATTTTAGTTTAGCTCCTGGGTAACACCTCTGCCTTGTGAACGGAAATCTGATACACAAAACCAAAACTTCAAAGCACTGTAATTTGGGAGGTGAGTAACCTCACTGCAAAGAAGTCCACACCACCCCAGACTTCACTACAGGGCTATTTTCCATGGACCCACGTAAGTCTATAGAGCACTAACATGGAACGGGGGGTGGGGGGGGGAAGACAGGGGATGGGTGAAGGGGTGCAAGCGGAGCCCCCACCCCCTGGTGAAGAGCAGCTGACAATGAGAACAGCGATCCCCGGATGGAATGTGCTTCACAGAAAAGAAGTCACATGCAACTGCCTCATTTCCCTACATGGTGAATTTCTTTACTATAAATGTATTATGTACAGATTGTTTTAAAAGGGGCAAATACAGGGCACCTGGGTGGTTCAGTCAGTTAAGCGACCGGCTTCGGCTCAGGTCATGATTTCATGGGTCATGAGTTCAAACCCTGTATTGAGCTCTGTGTTGACATCTCAGAGCCTGGAGCCTGCTTTGGATTCTGTGTCTCCCTCTTTCTCTCTGCCCCTCCCCTACCTGGGTTCTGTCTCTCTCTCTTTCTCTCTCTCAAAAATAAATAAACATTATAAATAAACAAATAAATAAATAAGCATATACATAAAAATCTAAAGAAGAAAGTAAGAATTGCCATTCATCCCACTGTCTGGAAATAACCACTGCAAATATTTTGGTATATTTCTTTCCATTATTTTTTTCCTATGCTTATCTTTTCAGAGATAAATGATACAGATGCAGGTACAAAAGTTTTTAGCTGTGGGATGCTCGGGTGGCTCAGTTGGCTAAGCGGTCAGACTCTTGATTTCAGCTCAGGTCGTGATCTCATGGTTCATGAGATCCAGCCTGACCTCAGGCTCCGTCCTGACGGCACAGAGCCTGCTTGGGATTCTGTTTCTCTCTCTCTCTCAATCTCTCTCTCTTTTCCCCTCCCCCACTCATGCTTTCTCTTTCAAAATAAATTTTAAGAAATATGCAGAAGTCTTTATGTTAAACAAATTGGAGATCGCACCCCGTGTTATTTTATGTTGTGTGTTTTCTCCTGATACTTCCTCACTCCAGAGACAGTTTGAATCCTACCGCTAGCTGTGTGTCTTTGGGCAAATGATATAACTTCTCCGTACCTCAATTTTCTCACTTCTAGAATGGGGCTATAACAGTACCCACCCAAGGGTTATTCTTGGGTATTGATGGGTATTTGTCATGTACTCAGAATCTTAAGATAACATCTGAAACGTCATAAAAGCTACACAACGTTGGTTGGTGTTTTTGTAATGAGGCAAGCTCCCTCAGCTGTTCTCTGAACACCCAGGACTCAGCCCGGTGCTGTGCCCTGCTGCTGTTTCAGAGTATTCGTCCTTCCTCATCGTCCATGTTGGCTGTGGCCATGGCTACTGGAAAGGTAGCAATCGTGGCATTCCACTACCCACACTCCATCCCTGTCATCCTTTTAGCGTTTAGTGGCCTCACAATCCAAAACGTCACGGGAAGACAGAAATCCACCATCATTTCTTTCTCCCTTTCCTTGCCACCCTCTGTCTCTCACACCCACACCCGCACCTTTCTGACACAGGTCTTACTCTTCCCACCAGCCACAAACATAAACCCTCAACCCTACAGAGATCAAGAGGAAAAGAGTCAACCCTGGGTCCACAAGACCTATCTCTGGAGTAATTTCTAACCATAATGTTCAAGAGTTTGGGCTGCTTTTTCTGTGTTTCTTTTGTTCTCGGGACTATGATTTCTGCTTTAGGTGGACTTCTATTTGGAGGACATCATTGCTCCTTTTATTGAAGGGATTGCAGAGAAGAGGAAAAATGTCCTATCTGTGTGTATCCACAGAAAGTGAAGAGTTTTCTCTCTTTCTCCCTCTCTCTCCCTCTCCATTTCTGAGAGCTACAGTTTGGCAAACACCTCACCTCAGAATTTCTGACGTTAATGAGGTAACAGGGAGTGGAGAATTGCCTGCTGAGAGACAGGCTTTAGGAAGATTGCTCAGAGCATCGTGCTCAGCAGAACTGATAAGATTAAACCAACCATAACCCAGTAAACAAACCATATGGGAAAGACCAGAAATATGTTATGGGTTTGATCCAAGAAATGTAACTTTGGTGTTCTGTGTGTTGGACAAATTGAGTTATGTGGAGAAGACTAGGTCAGAAAGTGAACCAAGGAGCTGTTTTCCTGTTTTAAAATCTGTAGGCTGGGGTTAGTTTTTATCGTCTTGTGGAATAAAACTTACAGGAAAGGAGACTCTTAAAATAGTATTTGTTGAGATCACTCTTTCCTGATTGTGCTCTGTCTCTCCCTCTCTCTCTTCTCTTTCCTTCCTTTGCCTTCCATTGAGCTCCCTACACCTCTCTGTAGGCCCAAGGCTGCATTTCCAGCTGGCCCTAATCCAGGCAGATATTTTTACAGAGTAATTCCAAGTGCTGCACACTCTCTTCTGTCTAAATGAATCAGCGAGCCTTTTCCAGTTTTGTGTTTATTTGCTTGCTGATAAGGGACTCCAAGTTCTTTCTCAAAGAGAGTGTGCAGGTAGGTGTCTGTGGGGCAACAGAAGGACTTGTGTTCAAGTACCGTTTCTCTCTCCGGTCAACAATGTGGTGAAGGCACCTTGCCAAGCCTTGACTTACTCATCCATAAAATGGGAATCCTGCCAGTCTGGCCTATAGCATACGATTATTATAAGGATTAAGAGAGATAATGTTTGAAAACTAAAGATAAAAAGAGATGACGTTTGTATGAAGCGCTTCTTAAATTTAAAAGGGCTCTCTCACATACCATACCAACTGTTCCCAAAGCCAGCCAAATCTTCTGGGATAAGTCAGTCCTAAGGAAGAACCTAAATCCCCTTTCATTCCCAGCCAGATGACAAGCTTGAGTCACCTGTGAGTCCCAGTCTTAATTGGCTGGCACTGGGGGTTGGGCTTCCACCTTTTGTTCTTGAAAATGTTTGTCTTTGCCTCTTTCCGTAGAATTCTTTCCTTGTTTCCAACCACATTAAAAAGTCTTCAAAAACCAGTTAGGTCTATATTAGCTCGAACTGTCAACTTTGCTGGTCAGTTGACTTGAGAAGACAACGTATTTACAGACCTGGAAAGAAAAGGAGACTAGCTGTGAGAGGCTAAGTTTCAGAGGAGCTTATAGGTTCTCCTCTTGCCGGCGACAGTAACTGGATGCCTTGTGGCCATAAAAATTAGCAATAACAGGTCTGGCCCTTTGTCAAGGTACTGTCAGGGGAGTGCAAAAACTCTGTGGGGTGATAAGCTGATGACAAACAGGAGATGCCTGACTGCCCACCCTTGAGCATTCACTTCTACACCTCTGTCCCATCTGACAGCCCCCCTTCCAACCACAGTCCATTATGAAGTCACTTGATGAATGATTACAGTTAAATCCAGGAACAGAAGATGTGCTTGGTGGGGTGGAAGCAAAAGAGGAGGTTGAGTATGTTTTCATAGTGCCAAGCGCTCTCCAAACTGGATCTCATCATCTTCCCTCCCTTTCAATTTGCAGGGAAAGACGGACATACCAGGACTTAACCTTTGGCCCATCTCCAAAGAACGCTACCTGATTGGGTGGGGGACACATCGTGGGAAACGTGAGCTTTCTGACTGATACGTTTACTTACCTGAGGAAGGTATCCATTATAAAATGAAACCACCAGCCAAACAACACGTGACTCCTGAAACAGAGTGATTGGGATAGACACCAATAATGTAAAACACAATATAATATGCCAAGAGACAAGATATTAATAATGTAAATCAGAAACAAGAGATCTTAACAAGAACCAAGTAGGATTACTAAGTATAAAAATCCAATAGCTGGAATAAATAACAGAATGGATGAAGCTTGGAAATTAATTAGACATCGGCTAATCAAAAGGCAATAAGCAGGGGCACCTACGTGGCTCAATTGATTAAGTGTCCAACTCTTGATTTCAGCTTACCTCATGATCTGACAGTTCATGGGTTCAAGCCCCACATCGAACTCTGTGTTGACAATGTGGAGCCTACTTGGGGTTCTCTCTCTCTCTCTCTCTCTCTCACTCTCCCTCCCTCTCTAGGCCCCTCCCCCACTCACACTCACTCTCACACTCTCTTTCTCAAAATAAATAAACTTTTAAAAAAGTCAATAAGAAAAGAATTCTTTCTTTTATACAAAATATACCAAAAAAAGGCAAAAAGATATGGAAGGTTTAAGTAGTGTGCAGATAATAAGAATGTCACAATAAAAGAACTGAATAGAGAAGGAAGACATTTAAAAAGTCATGATACACCTTTCAGTTTAACACAAGATGAGCTTTTTATTACCAAACGATGAAACAATTTAGATTTAAAAGACTCATAGTATGCCTAAATGCATTATAATGAATCTAAGAACATCAAAGACAAATAAATTATTTAAGATACTTCCAAAACTAAGAAAAAATAACTTAAATAGAAAAAAATCAAATTTCTATCATCTTAGTTGACAACAACTTGGATGCAGGAAGTAGAAGAATTTTTTCTAAGGAAAATAACTTAGAATCTTAAATTTCGTATTCAGGGATATTGTCACTTAACATGGGATGTAACAAAAAATATTCTCAAGCATGTAGGCTTCAGAATATTTTTCATATTAATCCTCACTTTAAAGGAAATTACTGAAGAAAGCATACAAATAAAAATAAAAGGATAAATAGAGTAGAAGCATCCATAAGATGCTAAAGTATTAAAAGGTGATCATACAGTTCATCCAAGGAGAAAAAGTTAAAAAGAGAGACAGAAAGAGAAAGAGGCGGGCTGCCTGGGTGGCTCAGTTGGTTAAGTACTCGGACTTTGGACTTTGACTCAGGTCATGATCTCACAGTTCATGAGTTCGAGCCCTGCGTTGGGCTCTGTGCTGAAGGCTCGGAGCCTGGAGCCTGCTTCAGATTCTGTGTCTCCCTCTCTCTCTGCCCCTTCCCCGCTCAGGTTCTCTCTCTCTCTCTCAAAAATAAATAAACATTAAAAATAAAAAGAAAGAAAGAGAAAGAGGCATTATATTTGTAACGATCAGAACTATTATTTTAGACAAGTTGATATCACAAGTAAGGATGGGTGAAGAGTTCTTCGAGGTAGATAAGATATACCAACATACTTGCATTATTAGATTTAGATACAGATGTTGATGCATATTAGGAAATGTATAGAGAAAACAAACATGGGCATGGATCTTGTGTTAAGAACAACTACTTTTTCAAAAAAGAATATGTAACTTTTAATCAAGAAGAATCAAATTTAATAGATCTAAGGTAAACAGAAAATAAATTTTTAAAGAAATAAAAGGAAAGTATAATAAATGGAAAATATGAACTTAGATGGCAGAAATATGTTTTGCCTTAATAATAACAACTATAATTAGTAACTTTAAAAAGGGATAGGAGGGCACCTGGGTGGCTCAGTCAGTTAAGCATTGACTCTTGATTTTGGCTTAGGTCATCATCTCATGGTTCATGAGTTCACGCCCTGTGTCAGGCTCTGCACAGACAGTGTGGAACCTGCTTGGGATTCTCTCTCTCTTTGCCTTTCCCCCACTTGTTCACATGCACGTGTACTCTCTCTCAAAATAAATAAACAAACTTTAAAAAGGGGATATGGTTAAACTGGTTAAAATCAAGCATGATCTAACAGTTTGTGGTTAAAAAAGATGAAACAAAAATATATAAAAATAGTGAAAAAATGGAAAAAGATGTACTAGCCACAAATAAATAAATAAAAGGGAGTGACAATCTTCATATTTGATAAAATAAAATGTAAGACAACTCTATCATAAGGCATAAAGAGGAATGTCATACACAGAAAAGAAACAACAGAACAAGATAATACAACTAATGTCAATCTATGTGTACCAAATAACATGGTGCCAACATGTCAGCAGTAACAACTATCTGAAAGTGGAGACTTCAACACATATCTCTTAGAAACTGAAGATTCAGACAAAAAATAAGAAGATATATAGAAGACCTAAGAAATGCAATAATATTGAACTAGTATTACTATTTTATATGTATTACATATATATATGTATATATATATATATTCAAATCCCAATGTATAATATATGCTATGTACTTAACTCTACTTGCAATAAGCAGAAACTATACATTTTTATAGCAATCATGGGATATTTACAAAAATGTACCATGTTCTAAAACATGAAAGGATACTCAATATTATACCAAAGAAAAAATATCATATGTGCCATATTTTAAGACCTTAATACAATAAAATAAAGGATGACATTTAAAACAACCCAATAATGAAAACCCAAAAGATTCCACTGAAAAACTGCTAGAAATGGTCCAAGAATTCAGCAAAGTGGCAGGATATAAAATCAATGCACAAAAATTGACTGAATTTCTATACACCAGCAGTGAAGCAACAGAAAGAGAAATCAAGGAATTGATCCTATTTACAATTGTACCAAAAACCATGAAATACATAGAAATAAACCTAACCAGAGAGGTGAAAAATCTATACGCTGAAAACTATAGAAAGCTTATGAAAGAAATCGAAGAAGACACACACACACACACACAAATGGAAAAATCTTCCATGCACATGAATTAGAAGAACAATTATTGTTAAAATGTCAATACTATCAACAATTATCTACATATTTAATGCAGTCCCTACCAAAAATAACACCAGGGTTCTTCACAGAGCCAGAACGGACAATCCTAAAATTTGTATGGAACCATAAAAGACCCCAAATAGCCAAAGCAATCCTGAGAAAGAAAACCAAAGCTGGAGGCATCACAATCCCAGGCTTCAAGATGTATTACAAAGCTGTAATCATCAAGACAGTATGGTACTGGCATAAAAACAGATACATAGATCAATGGAACAGGATAGAGAACCTAGAAATGGACCCACAAACCCAGGGCCAGATAATCTTTGACAAAGCAGGAAAGAATATCCAATGGAATAAAGACAGTCTCTTCAGCAAATGGTCTTGGGAAAACTGGACAGTGACATGCAGAAGAATGAACCTGGACCACTTTCTTACACCATAAATAAATAAACTCTTACATCATAAATAAACTCAAAATGGATAAAAGACCTAAACATAAGACAGGAAGCCATCAAAATCCTAGAGGAGAAAGCAGGCAAAAACCTTGCTGATCTGGCCACAGCAACTTCTTACTCAACACATCTCTGGAGACAAGGGAAACAAAAGCAAAAATGAACTACAGGGACTTCATCAAAATAAAATCTTCTACACACCAAAGGAAACAATCAGCAAAAAACTAAAAGGCAACCAATGGAATGGGAGAAAATATTTTCAAATGACATATCAGATAAAAGGTTAGTATCCAAAATCCATAAAGAACTTATCAAAGTCAACACCCCAAAAAACAGATAATCCAGTGGAGAAATGGGCAAAAGACATGAATAGGCACTTTTCCAAAGAAGACATCCAGATGGCCAACAGACACATGAAAGAATCCTCAACATCACTCATCATCAGGGAAATACAAATCAAAACCACCATTAATTACCACCTCATACTAGTCAGAATGGCTAAAATTAACAACTCAGGCAACAACAGATGTTGTCAAGGATCTGGAGAAAGGGGAATTCTTTTGCACTGCTGGTGGGAATGCAAATTTGTGCCACCACTCTGGAAAACAGTGTGGAAGTTCCTCAAAAAACTAACAATAGAAGTACCCTGCAACCCAGCAACTGCACTACTAGGTATTTATCCAAATGATGCAGGTGTGTGGTTTCGAAGGGACACATGCACCCCAATGTTTATAGCAGCATTATTTGACAGTAGGCAAAGTATGAAAAGAGCCCAAATGTCCATCAACAGATGAATGGATAAAGAAGATGTGGTATATATATACAATGGAGTATTACTGGGAAATCAAAAAGAATGAAATCCTGCCATTTCCAACAATGTGGATGGAACTAGAGGGTATTATGCTGAGCAAAATTAGTCAAAGACAAATATCATATGACTTCACTCATATATGGAATTTAAGATACAGAACAGATGGGGTCACCTTGGTGGCTCTGTTGGTTGTGTCCAGCTTCGGCTCCAGTCATGGTCTCACTGTTTATGAGTTCGAGGCCCACATCAGGCTCTGTGCTGACAGCTCAGAGCCTGGAACCTGCTTCAGATTCTGTGTCTCCCTCTCTCTCTGCCCCTCCCCTGTTCACACTCTGTCTCTCTCTCTTACAAATAAATAAACATTTAAAAAAAAGATATGAAACAGAGGTGTCTGGGTGGCTCAGTTGGTTGAGCATCTGACTTCGACTCAGGTCATGAGCTCATGGTTCATGGATTCAAGCTGCACATCATCAGGCACTGTGCTGACAGCTCAGAGCCTGGAGCCTGCTTCAGATTCTGTACCTCCCCCTCTCTCTGCCCCTCCTCCTGCTCTCTCTGTCTCTCTCTCTCTCTCTCAAAAATAAATAAATATTTAAAAATTTTAAAAGATACAAAACAGATAAACATAGGGGAAAGGAAGAAAAATAATATAAAAACAGGGAAGGAGAGAAAACATAAGAGACTCTCAAATATGGAGAACAAACAGACGGTGACTGGAGGGGTTGTGGGAGGGGAGAGGGGCTAAATGGGTGAGGGGAGTTAAGGAATCTACTCCTGAAATCATTGTTGCACTATATGCTAACTAACTTGGATGTAAATTAAAAAATTAAAATAAGGAATAAAAAATAAAGAAAAAAAGACAACCCACATGTCCAGCAAATATATAACATATTACTGAATAAGCCTTGAGATGAAAAGAAAACCATAAATTATTTCAGTTAGAATAAACTAAGCTATGCTAAGATAATGAGCAATGGCCAAATTTCAGTGGCCCAAAACAACAAAGTCTTGATTTTTGCATGGCTGAGGTCATGATCTCATGGTTTGTGAGATCAAGCTCCGCGTCGGGTTCTGTGCTGACAGCTAAGAGCCTAGAACCTGCTTCGAATTCTGTGTTTCCCCTCTCTCTCTCTCCCCCTCCTCTGCTCATGCTCTGTTTTGCTCTGTGTCTTAAAAATAGTAAATGTTAAAAATTTTTTAATGCTTTCTAATGGAAAGCACTAATAATTACCATATTATGGAAATAATAAACACTTAGAACTAGTCAACATTAGAAACACTATAAAATGTGTGAAATGCTGATAAAACTTTGAAAGATAAATTTATAGCTTTACATACAATTATCAAGAGATTTTTAAAAACTTAAAGCATGTTAACTAAACATTCAAGCCAAATACACAAAAAGGAAGGATTTAAGAAAGATAAAGATAAAAGTTAATTAAAGTGAACCAATGGAAGAATAGAAAAAAAGATAATAGATTAATAAAAGTAAGATGGTTCTTTGAAAGAATTAAAATAAAACTCTCTGAAAGCTAATAGGAAAGAAGGAAAAGTTGCAAAAAAGGCAAAAAATGAAACTATAGACCCAAAATTATTAAAATAACATTAAAAGGTATTATATATACGTGTTAATAAAATTTCTGGAAAAAATGTCATGGCTATATTAAGGAAAGAAAAATGGAAAACACAGTCTAATAGCATTAAGGAAAATGAAAGACCCCCTTCTACAAAATACACTGAGACTCAGATATCTCTACGGATGAGTTCTAACAAACTTGAACTGGATGGCTTATTCCTGTCTTATGTAAGATTTTCCAGAAGTTGGGAATAAAAGCAAACACCGTGCAGCTCACTTTATGAAGTTAGTCTTGATTCTAACACCTGAATAAGGAAAATCAAGGGAAAAGACCTATTTCTTAGGCACTTTTCAGCATAAACATAGCTATAAAAAAATCTTAAAGTATTAACTAACCGAGTCCAACAGTGTATTTTTTTAATTACCTCAACATTATGTACAATTTATCTCACAGAGACAAGAATGGTTTAACAACCACAAGAATACAATTTGTGAATACAATTTGCCGTATTTGCAGACCAAAGAGAAAATTCATATGACTATTGGTTCGGGAAAAGTATGGATTTAATCTCAACATATACTTATGATTTTTAAAAGTTTAAAAATTTAGAACAGAAAGACACTTTCTTAAATGTTAAAAGCTTATGCAGTGGAAATATGGCACCTATATTATTTTATACAGAAATTTTAGGCTTAGCTCATCAGTAGCAAGAATAGAATGCCAAATATCATTGCTACTATTATGGAACATGTGTAACTGATTAGATATTTACTGCGGTCCCTGGCAAATTGTAATATGAAGCAAAAAAGAAGCGAGAGGAGGAAGGATCAAAGGGAAGAAATGTAACAGTCATTGCTTGCAGAAGCGTCCACGTCATGGACGGGCCACCTTTGGAGTGGCCCGGGGCTCTGAACAGAGAAGGGTATCATGCTTGCCTTAGTGCTCGACTCATGCCTAATAGTTTTGTTTTTGGACTTTTTTTGGAAATGAAGTCTAATGGGACATGGAACATGCATGTGATCAGAGGGACAGGGGCCGATTACTCTTCCTTACCACTCCATTTGCCCATAGTGCTCCTGATTTCTCCTGAGCACAGAATTCTGGTGGGCCCAGGATGCAATGATGCTCGCAGCAGGAAGAAAGCAAGTGTGTTGCATCTACGACCAGGTACGTGGGGTCCTAACAGTAGGGACAGGACATGCCTTCAGTTCAAGCCAGAACTGACTCCAAATGCAGAAGGAAGACCATGGCATTTTTAGAAACGTGAATGGCCAAGGAAACCTATCACATCCTCTTACTAATGTTCTTTCCCTGTATTAACTAACCATTTCTGCTCAAAATTATGACACAGTAGAAAAGAGAAAGATAGGGCAGCCCATAGTTCCTTTTCTGTTGATGACGGTAAAATTCATTTAAAACAATTATTTTCAGGGGCGCCTGGGAGGCTCAGTCGGTTAAGTGCGTGACGTAACCTGAGCTCAGGTCATGATCTCATAGTTCGTGGGTTCCAGCCCCCTGTTGGCCTCTGTGCTGACAGCTCAGAGCCTGGAGCCTGCTTCAGATTCTGTTTCTCCCTCTCTGCTCCGCCCCTGCTCACGCTCCGTCTCTCTCTCTCTCAAAAAATAAAATAAACATTAAAAATTTTAAATAAAATAAAATAATTCTTTTCAGGGGCACCTGGGTGGCTCAGTCAGTGAAGTGCCTGTCTTCAGGTCAGGTCATGATCACAGGTAAGTTCAAGCCCCATGTGGGGCTTTGTGCTGACAGCTCAGAGCTGGGAACCTGCTTGGGATTCTATGCCTCCTTCTGTCTTTGCCCCTCCCCTGCTCATGCTGTGTGTGNAGATCACTGAAAACTTATAAAATTTAGTACCTTAACAGCCATTTTTTCCTGATTTTGAAAGAAGGGGCCCTGAATTTGCATTTCATGGTGGGATCTGCAAATTATAGCTGCCCTTATTTGCAGATGATATGATCATTTATATATAAACTTTTAAAAAGAGAATAGCCAAATTCCTAGCAGTAATAAAGGATTAGGAATACAGGATCCTTTTTTTAAATTAATGTGATTTCTTCAAACTATTTTTAATCAATTAGAAACAATTTATATTTTAAAAAATTATATTTAAATTTTATAAATTTATAAAAAATATAAGATAATACTTAAAAAACTAATAAAATGTCTTCTGGAGAAAATTTCAGCACCCTAATAAAGGATCTAAAAGAAAATCTAATTAGACAGTCCAAGTTCTTGGGTGAATGAAAAAAAATATTATGAAGGTAACAATTCTTCCCCTAATTCATCTATAAGTTTCACACAGTCCTCACTATAATCCTTGCTGGACTTTTTTTTGTCCTTGTTGCTTTTTTAAAAAAATTTTTAACATTTTAATTTACTTTTGAGAG
>NW_027527436.1:6931670-7105567 GCF_008692635.1 Crocuta crocuta | reverse complement strand
GTATTGAAGAAATTTTCTCTAGGGGCACCTGGGTGGCTCAGTTGATTAAGCATCTGACTCTTGATTTCAGCTCAGGTCATCATCTCGAGATTCATTGAGTTCCAGCCCTACATCAGGCTCTGCGCAGACAGTGTGGAGCCTACTTGGAATGCTCTCTGTCCCTCTCTCTGCCCCTTCCCCATAAACTCTCTCTCTCTCTCAAAATAAATAAATACATAAATAAACATTTAAAAAAAGAAACTTTCTCTAAAATTGTTTATGAAGAATACATGCCCATGAATAGCAAAGGCAAATTAGACAGAAGTGAGAACTAGTCAAGTAACAAAATCAAAAACAAAATAAAATGAAACAAATTACTGATCAATGGAACTGAACAGAAAACCCAGAGAAAGATCCATGCAGAACCTAGTATGTGATCAAGCTGGCACCATGAAACAATAAGGGAAGAATAGGTAGCTTAGTAGTTGATTTGGGAGAAGCTGGCTCATTCTACAAAGGAAAAAAATAAAAGCATTAAGGCCCTTATTTACCATTTTATACAACTGTATACTCTAGAGCGATTAAAACTTTAAATCTGAAAAGGAAAAGAGTTATATTCATAGAAGGTGCAGGAACACAGCTGGCTTCAGGGGTGTCTGACATGAACAGGGGCTGACACTCAGAAGAACTCACACTTGATTGAATGTTCTGCTATTGTCGTCTTGAAGTTCTTAATTTTACAGAGGGTCCTGTACTTTCATTTTACACGAGGCTGGCAATTTGCGTAGCCCATTCTGCATGGGACTCTGTCCATGTGACCTAGAAATAGGGAGACAGAGCACAAGTAGGGGAGGGGCAGAGAGAGCAGGAGACAGAATCGGAAGCAGGCTCCAGGCTCTGAGCTGTCAGCACAGGCCCGATGTGGGGCTCGAACTCACAAACTGTGAGGTCATGACCTGAGCTGAAGTTGGATGCCCAATCAACTGAGCCACCCACGCACCCTGGGAAGGACTTCTTATAAAAAGCCCAAGTTAGAAGGCAAACGTTGATTTTTGCCTGATAAAACACAGCATGGAAAAAGTCATCAGACATCATCACGGATTGGGAGACGTTCTTCGTGAAGTCCCAAACTGGTGACATTAATACCTGAATCATGTAAGGTACAAGGTAGCCAGCTACCTTAATTCTTTCCAAATTTTCAACTTAATTTTCATACAAACAACAATTTTGTTTTATAGTATTATTTATAATTGGTTTACATTCTATTTTAATATCGATTTTCAATTAAAATTACAACTGACAAAAACAAGTGTGCCAATAACCACAGTCACCTCTTGAGAAGTATCGTGCTTAACTGGTCAGAGGAGCAGAGAGAGGGCATCCTGCAAGGAGACTTACTACCTAGAAGTTCAGAGTATGTCTGGCTTCAGAGTTAGGTTTTACAGAGGGACAGAGGGCCAGTAATCCCATGAGTCAGTTAAGTGGAAGTTATTTTATTAAATGCTTCAATTATAGAGGAAAAAATTCTTAGATCTAAAGATCTAAAAGTTTGTGCTGGTTCCCAAAATCTCCCTTTGGAGACTTTGGTTTGTTGTCAATGTTCTTTAAGAGCATGTTGACGTCCAGTATGTTTACGTTAGACTCTAGGCCCGAAGGTCACTGTCAATTGCGTGGCTTTCATAGAGCGTAAGGGCCCTCAGAGACATCTGGTGATGCATTTAAGAGTGTTTTCCTACAATAAGACATGCACTTAGAGCCAACTGTTAATGTATTCACTATCACTCCTGTCCTATGAGCTAATGCTCCACAGGAATGTGTTTAGCAAATTACAATTATGCAAACAAGAAAAAGAGCATTGTCTAAAAATAACTTCGCTTCCTTAGAAGGGAGCATTTTTAAGCATGTTGCAAAAAGACAGGTAATTACTTTGTTTAAAAAATATGCACACGTTTCATCTGGAAGTTATGCATGAGGGAAGAGCACTTCATGGAAATACTGGCTAACTCCAGGCTTTTTCCCCAATCAGCAAGTTGTCTCCTAACAAATGTCATTTTGGGGATGTCTCATGCATTATCCTGTTCTTATGGCCAACAGGAAAGTTTCTGAAGTTGCTCGATTATTGTTTGATGTTTGCAGTGGTTGCCTGGTACATAGCCTTTATCAAACTAAAGATGACTTCTTTCTACTTTTTTCAAAGTGTTTTATTTTATTTTTGAGAGAGAGACACACCGTGTGAGCAGGGGAGGGGCAGAGAGAGAGGGAGACACAATCTGAAGCAGGTTCCAGGCTCTGAGCTATTAGCCCAGAGCCCGACGCGGGGCTTGAACCCACAAATTGTGAGATCATGACCTGAGCCGAAGTTGGATGCTTAACCAACTGAGTCACCCAGGCGCCCCGACTTCTTTCTACTCTTATTAGAAAGTTTTATTTGGTAGGTGTTGGGGGTCTCTGTTAAGATTGTCATGGAGTTTTGTCTCTTTGAATCTGGAAATGTATAACATTGCTTTAATAGATTTCCTATATTGAATCATTCTTGCTGCCAGATCTTACTTGCATATATTCATTTATGATTTTTATGATTATACCCAGGAGTGAGGTTTATCTTTAGCTTTTTGGTCCTCTCCCTGTCCAGTTATAGTGTCAGAGTTTTCCAGCCTTAAAAAGGGGGTTGGAAAAGATTCTATATTTTTTAATGCTCTGAAATGTTTAAATAACAGAGAAATAGCATGTTCCTGGAAGCTTAATAGAATGCCAGGGAAATCACTTCAAACTTTTCTATAATAATAGGCCTGTCTTTAATAATTACTTTGACGTCTTTTAATTATTGTTTTTTCAGGTTTTGTATGTCTCCTGCAGTCAGTATTCTTACTTTATATTTTTCTAGAAAGTCATTAATTTCATCTACATTCTAAATTAAATGATAAAAAAGTAATAAGTGTGTTCTCTAATTTTGAAATCATTTTTTATCTGGTTATTTTCCCTTTGTTGATTTACAATGTAATTTGGTTTTTTTGTTTGTTTGTTTTGTGGGTTTTTTTAGTTTTCACTTAAGCCCTTTATTCAAGAAAATAAAATGTAACAGGCGATTCATATGCAATTCCTTTTTTTGGATGATTATATTTTATTTTATTTTTTTTAAACATAATTCGTGGGTCAAGCTAGCTAACATACAGTGCATGCACTGTGCTCTTGGCTCTGGGAGTAGATTCCCATGATTCAGCACTTACATACAACACCCAGTGCTCATCCTAACAAGTGTCCTCCTCAATGCCCATCACCCGTTTTCTCCTCTCTCCTGCCCCCCATCTTCCTTCAGTTTGTCCTCTGTATTTAAATTTTTTTAAATGTTTATTTATTTTTGAGAAAGAGATACAGAAAGAGAGAGAGTAGGGGAGGAGGAGAGAAAGACACACACACATAATCTGAGGCAGGTTCTAGGCTCAGAGCTGTCAGCACACTTGGGGCTCGATCTCACTTGGCAAGATCATGACCTGAGCCAAAGTCAGATGCTTAACAGATTGAGCCACCCTGACGCCCTGTCTTCTTTGTATTTAAAAAGTCTCTTATGGTTTGCCTCCCTCCCTTTGAAGCTATTTTTTCCCCTTCCCTTCCCCCATGGTCTTCTGTTAAGTTTCTCAAATTCTACATATGAGTGAAAACATACAATATCTGTATTTCTCTGACTAACTTATTATTTCACTTAGCATAATACCGTCCAGTTCTATCCACATTGTTGCAGATGGAAAGATTTCATTCTTTCACATCACCACGTAGTATTCCATTGTATATATAAGCCACATCTTTATCCATCCATCAGTTGATGGACATTTGAGCTCTTTCCCCAATTTGGCTATTGTTGAAAGCACCACTGTAAACATTGGGGTTCATGTGCCCCTATGAATCAGACTCCTATATCCTTTGGATAAATTCCTAGCCGTGCTATTGCTGGGTCATAGGGTAATTCAATTTTTAATATTTTGAGGAACCTCCACACTTGTTTTCCAAACCGGCTGCACCAGCTTGCACTCCCAAAAACAGTGCAAGGGGGTTCCTGTTTCTCCACATCCTCATCAACAGCTGTTGTTTCCTGAGTTGTTCACTTTAGCCACGCTGACCAGTGTGAGGTGGTATCTCAGTGTGGTTTCGATTTGTATTTCCCTGATGATGAGCGATGTTGAGCATCTTTTCATGTGTCTGTTGGCCATCTGGATGTCCCCTTTGGAAAAGTGTCTGTTCACGTCTTCTGTCCATTTCTTCACTGGATTATTTGTTTTATAGGTGTTGAGCTTGATAAGTTCTTTATAGATTTTGAATACTATCTCTTTTTCTAAATATCTTATCTCTGGGTGCCTGGGTGGCTCCATCTATTAAGGGCCTGACTTTGGCTCAGATCATGATCTCACAGTTCGTGGGTTCGAGCCCCACGTCAGGCTCTGTGCTGACAGCTCAGAGGCCAGAGCCTGCTTTGGATTCTGTGTCTCCCTCTCTCTCTGCCCCTCCCCTGCTTCTGCTCTGTCTCTTTCTGTCTCAAAAATGACTAAACATTAAAAACTTTAAAACAAAAAATGATCTTATCTCATCATGTTGGTTGCCTTTTAGTTTTATTGATTGTTTCCTTTGCAGTGCAGAAGCTTTTTATCTTGATGAGGTCCCAATAGTTCATTTTTGCTTTTAGTTCCCTCGAACTTTAAATAGCTGAGTACTTATCTTTTCTATTGACCTTTTTTAAAAAAAATTTATTTAATTCAAGGTTGTATTATGCGTATTAATTTCATAGATTTTATATCTCATCAATTTCTGCTTTATTAATCCCTTTCATTTACTTTTTATAGGTTTATTTGTTTTTTAAATATTTTTAATTGAATGCTTAATTATTTTATTTTCAGTTTTTCTTGTTTTCTAAAAAATCATTTAAAATAATACATAGTCAGAGGACGTGGGTGGCTCAGTTGGTTGAGTGTCCAACTTTGGCTCATGTCATGATCTCGCAGTTCTTGAGTTTGAGCCCCACATAGGACTCGCTGCTGTCAATGCAGAACCTGCTTTGGATTCTCTGTTCACCCCACTCTCTGTACCCCCCGCTCTCTCTCAAAATAAATAAATATTAAAAAATAAATAAATAAAATAATACATAGTCTCTTGAGTACTGTTTTACATTTGAGGGCTATCATATTTTAACGTAGTAATTCCATTTTCATTTATTTCGAAATGGTCTATAATAATTCTAAGTAAACTCTTCTTAAGCCCTAGTTTTATTTAGGAGAGTGTTTATTAATAATAAGTAGATACAACACATTTGACTTTTTCCTTCAATAATCTAGTTTTATTACAGTCAGAGAATACACACCGATTGATTTGTATTTATGGAACTTATTACAGGGCCAGTTCTTAAAAACATATTCTATTTGAGAAAAATTCATTTTGCTGTTTCTTGGTTAGTAAGTTATATATATGTATATTTAATCAATGTGTTAATTCAATTTTTAAATTTGTATCTTTAACTATGACTCTTTAATTTAACAGTTTCTGAGGGACAGAGTTAAAGCAACTCACCATCACTGTATTTCTGAATTTTTCCTTGCATTTCCAGCAGTTTTTGCTTTATCTATTTTGATGCTGTTTGGAAAGACTCTTCTTGACTCCGAGCTTTTGCCCGTGTGTATTCATTGTGTACAGAGACTACATGATGCTGTTTACCCTGCCTGGGAACAGTTCCCCCCCCGCCACAAGTCACAGGACTTGCTCACTCCATTCAGGTCACCTCCTCAGAAAGGCATTCCTGACCACCCTGTCAAAAATGGAAGTCCTGTCTCTTTACCCCCTTACTTGTAGCCATAACCCTAATCACTACCAGTTATATTTACACATTCATAATTTTGTTAACTTCTTTCACTAGAATAGAAGCTCTCTGAAGGCAATAAATGTATTTCTGTAGAGCAATGTTATATTATATATTATTCCCAGCATTTTGACAATGGCTGGCACATTGTAGATGTTCAAGAAATATATATAGGTGTTCATTAATAAATAAGTGAGTGAATACACACATTTTCCATAAGATTTCTGTTTAGCTCACTTAATGATTTTTATTTGAGTTTTATTTTGTCTGCCATTAATAGTTTTAATATTTTATCCATGTCCAAAATTTTGGTGACACTTTGTTTCAGATAGATCTCTCATGAGCAGGCCGTATTTGGTTTTTGCATCTTTACTCACTTCAGGACTCTGTGTTTTAAAGTGGAAATCTAACACATTCACCTTTACTGTGATTGCTGATGTGTTTGGACTTACTGCTGTCATTTGCAGTTGTCTGCTACTATATCTCCCACCATTTGTAGCTAATATGTATGGATATCCTACAACATACGAATTCAAATTCCAAATGCTTCTTGGTTTTCATCTCACTTTATGTTCAAAAATATCCCTATGATTCATGTCACAGGTAAAAGAAACTGACGTTTAGAAAGCTTCAGTAACTTGTCCAAGATCCCATAACTGCTAACCTGCCAAACCAGGACTCAGATATTAGCAATTTGTCCCTAGAGGCCACGCTCTTAACCTCCAGATAACACTGCTTCTCTTGTCTTCTCTTCTTTTTTTTCCCTGTCTCTCTCATAGAAATGATTTGAACATTACATTATCTAATGACAATATACAAATTTTAATTAACCATATTTCAGCATATTTTCAAACAAAATGGATAATTATTCAGCATCTACAACCCATCTCTCCTACACAATACAAGGCTATTAGCATGCTTCCATTACTGGTCCTATGTGTAAAGAATTTTTATTCTAGTTTGCCATATTATTATTAATTTGATTTTTCATCATCTTTCTTCAAACCCCTGGCCAATAATTTCTGCCTTATCTTCTGAAAAGTTTCTTCCTGCTTATGTTCTATGTAACAATATATTATATAACACAATATATTCTTCATCCATATCCATTCTATTACTTGGCCCCTTTCATTTAATTTTGGGGAATTGATCACAAGGTCACTAATGTTTTAATTTTAGAATTTTTTCCCTTCTCTTGTGTATTCTCTGTCATAGCAATCTGTTATCGGTTAGAATGAAATAGGCTCCTAATTTTTCCAAAGCTACTTGGTAGAATTCTTTTCTGATTTTCTCCCTTCTTTTATGCATTATTTCTATTTCTTCCAATGCTGGTTGTTTCTTTATCTTTCTCTGATGTTATAGATTGCTCTCAGATAATTCTTCCTGTCCATTCAGATTTACAGCTAAGGTGATTAGTACTTGTGGAAGTCAGTTTTACCAACCTATACAAGGGAAGGATGCCTTTAGCTTTTGTGTGCATGGCTAGGTGTGCTAACGGGCAGGTTTCCCTTTAGGTGCCTGAATGAGGAGCAGGAAATCCCCAGTTACCAAAATAAAAAACACTTTCCTTGATGACTGTCATGTTTTATGGAGTATTTCACTGCTGAATATAATTGAGTTTACTTTTGTGGTCCTCTGCATCTTTTTGGATTTCTAAATTTAACTCCACTTTTCTCTTGAGTCTCCCTGGCATGGATGTACCTGGATCTCCCCAGATGATACATGCTATTAATCGTCACGCTGAAAATAATTTTTATCAAGTATTTTCCTTAGAGCATATGCTAAATGTTTTATTTGAATTATCTTGCTTTCATCTCAAAACGACTCTATGAAGTTGGAACTTTAATTGCCCATGTTTTACAGATAATGGGACCAAGGCTAAGGATGATATTGAATATGAAACTCATGATGACGAAATATCTCGTCCAAGGTTACACACCTAGTAAAGGATGGAGCCAGAACGTGGATCCAGACAGGCCGGCTTAAACACAGGTCCATAGTACCTCTCCCTGATAAGTTGTCACTTTTCTCTAACGTAGTACAGGATATGGAATCCTCTTTAAACCTTGATCGAGTCATGGAAGTTGGAGGGAAATTCCAGGAAAAAAAAAAAGTCTGGGTGAGACAAAGGGATGGATTATAGGAAGGTGTGCCTTATGCATTGAGGCATGGAATTCTTATATCTGAGAAGGCAGACTTCTCCTAATGGCTTACCCAGGCCACGCTTTGGAGATTTAAGGGTCTGTGATAGCTCAGTTTCAGGCTGTTGTTGCTATGATTTATAGCCAGGATTCAGCCCTGCTCATAGCAGTCATGTACCATGCCTTTCAGATTCTAGGGCTCAAAAGATTGCCCCCTGTCATTTCAACCCCGGTTTAACAGGAAACACAAGCCACCCTTGAGATGACAGACCTATCTTCTAGCCATCGACTGGATGTTCGGCTCCTGGGCTCTGCAGAACTTGAGCTTTCTATATTTAGGTTAGTGCAGTTGAAGACATGCTGGGAAAGATCTGTTTAAGGCCTCCTGTCAGAATCAGCTTGCCACGCAAACCAGCCAAAGAGGCAACACAGCAGGCCAATTAGCCAGTGGCTGTCTGTCAACTGAATAAACGAGGTGAGTGGACAGCAAGGGGCTGTCTTTGCCACAGACAGTAAGCAGAACTCTAGGATTAACTTCCCTGGTCTTAGAGCCCTGCAGGGAAACCTGCCATTTATGCTATCTATCTGCACGGTCAGACCCCTTGATCATCATCAGAGGCACTAAAGCAACCTATTGCTTGGCAAAGCAAGGGGATCTCACCTTAATGGCCACAAAGAAAGATTTGTTTTTCAGGTTGTGAAAAATAATGCTAACATGAACCCGTTATCAAAACTCTGGTTGTGGGAAGTGATTTTTATCAAAAGATGCCTGAATGTTGTATAATATTGTACAATAAAATGGTTGAAAAGCAAGGACTCTACAATCTGTTTGCCTGGGCCAGTGGTATCTTAGCTCCTCCCTTCTTCCTAACTCTGTGGTTTCAGACAGATTGCCTGACCTCTCTGGTCTCCCCCCCAACCCCAAGTTAGTTAACATACAATGTAGATTTGGCTTCAGGAGTAGAACCCAGTGATTCATCTCTTACAGATTATACCCAGTGCTCGTCTCTAAGAGTGCCCTCCCTAATGCCCATCACCCATTTAAGCCACCTCCATCAACCCTCAGTTTGTTCTCTGTGTTTAAGAGCCTCTTATGGTTTGCCTCTCACTCTTAGTACCCTAGTTGGTCTTAGTACCCTGGTTGGTTAGTGGGCATAATAGTACCCACATAATGGACCGGCTTTGAGAATTAAATCACATAATCCATGTAAAGTGCTTAGAACAGTCCTGGAATAGAGGGAGAGTTTAATGTATATTGATCATTGTTGTTAAATTTTCTCAATTTTAGCTAGACTGTAGAACCAAAAAGTGACTTATTATCATCACTAAGCTAAAGAAAGGAAGCACCATGAGTGAGTTCACACGTTTTGTGTTTAGCTGAACCAGAATTCAATCTTCAGCTGTTTGATTATGAAATCTTGGAACTCTGTGTAAGCTTCACTGAAATTTACTCCTCATAGAAGAGTTTCACTGAGTTGTTACTTGGCATTACGCCAACTACCTGTAGAAGAGGATATTATGAGACAACTCATTACGTCAATGATTGGAGCTCTGGAAGGGATCGTGTTAGGACTGTTGTCTGCTACATCACACAGCAGTTTCTGCATTCAGGGGAGAAATTCCTGGGAAATCAGTTTTCAATGGAACTGTGTTTCTTCTGAACAAGTGGTTTGTTTTATTTTTCTTATGGAGAAATGTGACTAATCATGACCCTTCTTTGTTTTGGCTGTGAAGAAGCTTAGAGTCAAATTTATTGCCTTTCTCTAGTACTTCCATGTACTAACCTTCTTCGAAATTTATGTTATTCTTTTTCTTATTTCCCGTCTACTCTCAGTCCCTTGACAACATATCGTATCCCATCAAACAGTGTAGATACACTTCTACAATGCCGTTTTGGAATAAAACAAGAATGAATGTATAAAATAATCTAAAAATACAGCTCACAACATTTCCTCTTTTTTCCTGTGTTTAGTCTTTGTTGGTCCTCCTGGTTCAGATGCAAATATTTTCCCAGGATTGGATAAGCCTTACTGGAACATATGGGCACAGTATTCAGAGCTTTGTGATATCTAGTATGTAAATAATAGAGGCTAGGCTCTGTCTATTTTTCAGAAATTTATGAAAAAAATTCATAACATACCATTTGCTAATTTTTTTCATACACAGTAATTGGCTCCTAGGGGCAGAGAGAATCAGGGGTAACAGACTAGAAGAGGAAGCAATTATATCAATTTATGAACAACCTCCTCAGAAAGCCCTCTCTATTCATTCAGTTCAAGTCTCATTCACATTCCCCTTCACTATGTCTTCTGCTATCTTTGTACTTCTTATATTCAGTGTAATAAGGATTGTTTCCTGTTTTTATTACTTTCCTGATGCCCAGGATAGTGCAATAGATAGTGCGATAGATAGATAGATAGATAGATAGATGATAGATGAATGGATAGATAGATAGATAGACAGGTGATATAGACCCAATTCATTTTTTGAGTGAATCAATCGAGGATTCAGAAGACAGACACTCAGCAGAGTGGAATACGTGGAAGACTTGGAGAATTTCTGGGGAAGTAACATGTATGTTGCATCTATTAAATAAAAATATGTAAGCCAGACAAAGAAGAGGAAGGAAACAGTGTGTACAAAGTTACAAAGTTGTAAAAAGCATGACCTGCTTGGGGAATTACAAATATTTCAATTTGTCTCCAGTCTGGGTTAAAAGGGAATAGAAGAGATGGATTTGGAATGTGAATTTTATCTTGAGCCTTATAGAGAGTCATTGATGAATTTTAGGAGGGGGAAGGAGCAGGTTATGAGATGATCACATATGTGTTTTAGAGAGATTACTTTAACTCTAGTGAGGACTGTGGGTTGATGGCAGACATTTAGGAGACCATTACATCAATCCAGGAGAGAAATGATGAAGGTTTAAATTAATTAGGTAGTGGGAGTGTGATGGAGAGGAGGGGTACGCTTGAGAGGTTTTAAGGTGGTAGAATCAACAGACTTAGTGATCAATTGCATGGGGAAGATGTGGGAGAGAGAGGAGTCTGTAATGCTTCCCACATTTCTATATTGGTGTGCAAGATGGATGTTGGTGTCATTTTCCCAAAGAAAAAGTAAGAGAAGAAAGCAAGGGGAATGTGATTAAGTCAACTTTGAATACATTGTGCTTGTGATGCCATGGCTACAGCCAAATAAAGCAGGCCTTTAGATACAAAGATCCAGAGCCCCAAAGACTGATTTGGCTAGACACTGCATCATTTGGGAGGCATCAGTGTATAATTGATAGCTGATGGCATGAGTAATATTTGTTTTCCAAGCAGATTAGAAGAGGGCAAAGGATAGAACACTGAAACATTGAACTTTGGGAGATGAACAGAAAAAGAGGGTCCCATGAAGAAGGCTAAGAAAGATAGATAGTGTGAAAGGGAAGAATTAATGAGGTCTCAAGCCAAGGGAGAAAAAAATGTCAAGAAATCAGGAGAATCTTGCATTTCCAGAAATTTGACAGATTAGATATCCTGAGCTATTCTCTTTCTTGTTTTAAATTTAGAAGCATCTGAGTTTAGTCACATGCTAAGGGCAATTGACAGGGAATAGCTGAAAATAGAGAAAGAAAGGTTATTGAAGAAGAAGATGGGCCAGAAAAGTGACATCTCTCCATCAACACAGGATACAAGGAGAGAAAAGACTCAAATAAATAAAATCAGAAAAGAGGAGACATTACAAATTCTACCACAGAAATGCATAAAGTTGTAAGACACTGCAATGAATAATTATATATCAACAAATTTGACAACCTGGAAGAAATGGATACATTCTAGACACATACCTTTCAATGATAAATCATAAAGAAATAGGAATTCTGAACAAAGTAATTACTTGTAAGGACACTGAATCATTAACCAAAAACCTCCCAACAAACAAAAGTCTAGGATAAAAAAAGCTTCATACTGAATTCTACCAAACATTCAAAGAATTAGCAGCAATCCTCAAACTCTTCCAAAAAATAGATGAAAGAACACTTCCAAACTCATTTTATAAGGCCAGCATTACACTGGTGCCAAAATGAGATAAGAAGTCCATTTGAAAATTACAGACCAATATCCCTAATGAATATAGATACAGAAAGCTTCAATAAAATGTTAGCAAACCAAATTAAATAGTACATGAAACGGATCTTACACAAAGACCAAATGGGATTAAATTCCAGGGATGAAAAGATGGTTTAACATCTTCAAATCAATCAATGTGATACCTCACATTAACAAATTAAGGATAAAAATCATATGATCATCTTAATAAATGCAAAAAAATAGTTAACATTCATCATTCACTTATGATAAAAATTCTCAACAAAATGGGCATAAAGGGAAGATTCCTCAACATAATAAAGACTATATGTGATGAACCCACAGCTAACATATTTAGCTGAAAGCTTTTCAGTTAAAATCAGGAAAAAGACAAGGATGCCCAATGCCAATACTTTTATTCAACATAGTATCAAAGTCTTAGGCCAAGCAATTAGGCAAGAAAAGGAAATAGAAGACATCCATCTTGGAAAGGAAGAAGTAAAACTGTCACGATTTGAAGATGACATGACCTTATATATGCAAAACCCTAAAGATTCTATCAACAAAACTTGTTAAAACTGATAAAACAATTCAGTAAAGTTGCAGGACACAAAATCAATATGCAAAAATCTGTTGAATTTTTATATACTAATAATGAACTATCAGAAAGAGATATTTTTTAAATCTCATTTACCATTGCATCAAAAAGAATAAAATACCTGGGAATAAATTTCGCCAAGGAATTAAAAGACCAATGCACTGAAAGCTACAAGACATTACTGAATGAAATTAAAGACACAGAAAAATGAGTAATCCATGTGAATGGATTGAAAAAATTAATATTGTTACAATGTCCATAATATTCAAAGCAATCTGCATACTTTATACAATCTCTATCAAAATTCCAATGGCATTTTTTGCAGAGATAGAGAAAATAATCTTAAAATGTATATAATTGCAAAAGACCCCAAATAACCAAAGGAATCTTGAGAAAGAAGAACAGAGTTGGAGGTATCACACTCCTTGATTTCAAACTACATTACAAATCTATAGTAGTCAAAACAGTCTAATATTGGCATAAAAAATAGACACATAGATCAATTGAACCGAATTGAGAGTCCAGAAACAAACCCTCACATCTATGGTCAATTAATATTCAACAAATAACCCAAGAATATACAATAGGGAATGGGTAGTCTCTACAATAAAGGGTGTTGGGAAAACTGGACAGCCATCTGCAAAAGAATGAATCATCCACTGTCTCATACCATAATGCAAAAATTAACCTGAAATGGATTAAAGACTTGAACAGAAGCCCTGAAATCATAAAACTCTTTTATTATTATTATTATTATTATTATTTATTTATTTATTTTGAAAAAGAAACAGAGAGAGCAAGCAGAGGAGAGACAGAGAGAGAGGGAGAGAGAGAATCCCAGGCAGGCTCTGCACTGTCAGTGTGGAGCCTGATGTGGGGCTGCAACTCACAGTCTGTAAGGTCACAAAACCAAGAGTTGGATGTTTAACTAATGGAGCCTCCCAGGCACCCCATCAATAAAACTCTTAATAGGAAAATATGGTAAGTTTCTTGACATAAGTCTTGACAATAATTTTTTTGAATCTGATATCAAAAGCAAAACAACAAAAGCAAGAATAAACAAATGGGACTACATCAAACTAAGAAGCTTCTGTACAGCAAAGCAAACCATCAACAAAATGAAAAGACAACTTACTGAATGGGAGAAAATATTTGCAAATCGTATGTCTGATAAAGGGTTAATATCTTAAATAAATAAAGAACTCTTATAATGCAGTAGCCAAATAGCTAACAGTCCTATTTAAAAGTTGACAAAAGAAGGGCACCTTACCAGTCAGTTAAGCATCTGACTTCAGCTCAGGTCATGATCTCACGGCTCATGAGTTCCAGCCCCGCGTCGGGCTCTGCCGATAGCTCAAAGCCTGGGGCTTGCTTCCAATTCTGTGTCTCCTTCTCTCCCCGTCCCTTTCCTGTTCACACTCTGTCTCTTTCTCTCAAAAATAAGTAAACATTAAACATTTTTAAATAAATAAATAAATAATAAAAATGGACAAAAGATCTGAATAGAGTTTTTCCAAAGAAGACATAAAGATGGCCAGCAGGTACACAAAAAGATGCTCGACGTCACTAATCATCAGGGAGATGCAAATCAAAACCAAAATGAGATATCTCCTCACGCCTGTTAGAATAGCCATGATCAAAAAGACTAGGAATAGCAAGTGTTGGCCAGGGATCAGAGAGCAGGGAGCCCTTGTGCACTGTTGGTAGGAATGTAAATTGTAGCTTCTGCGAACAACATTATGAAGATTCTTCAAACAATTAAAAATAGAACTATCATATGATTCAGTGATTCCACTTTTGGATATTGAACTGAAAAAAACAAAAACACTAACTCAAAAAAGATATATGCACCCCATGTTCATTGCTGCATTATTTACATTAGCCAAGATATGGAAACAACATAAGTATCTGTCAACGGTTGAAAGGATAAAGAAAATATGGTATATATGTAACACTCCATTGTTAATATTATCATTGGAACATTATTAAACCATGACAAAAAATGAAATTTTATCATTTGCAGCAACATGGATGGACATTATGCTAAATAAAATAAGTCAGAGAAAGACAAATACCATATAATCTCACTTACATGTGGAATCTAAAAAAACAGCAACAACAAAATCAAGTTCATAGATGCAGAGAACAGATTGATTGATAGTTGCCAGAGGAGGGGGTTGGGGGAGGGAGAAATGGGTAAATGACATAAAAAAGTACAAACATCTAGTTATAAAATAAGTAAGTCATGAGGATATAATATATGATTTATAACACTTTACCACCATGAGTCAGCATGGTGACTATAGTTAATAATACTTTATGGAATATGTGAAAGTTGCTAAGAGAGTAGATTATTTTAATGTTTATTTTTGAGAGACAGAGAGACCATGGGAGAGGAGTGGGGATGGGGGGAGGGGCAGAGAGAGAGGGGGACAGAGGATCCCAAGTTGGCTCTGCCCTGATGGCGGACAGCCCAATGCAGGTCTTGAACTCATAAACTGCGAGATCATGACCTAAGCTGAAGTTGGACACTCAACTGATTGAACCATCCAGGTGCCCGTGGAGAGTAGACCTTTTAAAAAAGGATACATGGTAACAATGGGTGGAGATATTTATATATAATTGTATACTAAATATATAATTATAAATTATGTTATTGTATATAAATATATAAGTATATTCAATATTTCATATATATATGATTTTATAAGGACATTAAAATGAGAAAGAGTGAAAGCAGCCAAGGATAAGTATTTAAGCACAGTGAGGAATGTTCACAACAGCTGTTTAGGGAAATAGGAAACTAATTCAAGGTCTGTAGAACCATCAGGCATGATTCACCGCCTAACTGAGGTTCAAAATGCCAGATTTGCAGGGAAAATGTCACGCATACTAGTATGATTTTTCTCCAGCAGTGCTCAGCAGGACGTCGATGGAGGAAAGAGAAGTTTGAATTCAGAGTTGGGATTTTGCTGGGTTTTGGATCAGAAGTACAGGGAAGTTGAGTAGGAGTAGAGGCATGTTAATGGTGAAGCAAACGAAATTTAAGCTGGGGTCCTCTGCCCAGCACTACTGGGAGGGCCAAGCAGAGCACTCAGGCGATCATATGGTTACATCAATTTTAGGAAAGTCAAGTGTTTAATTGGTTCAAGCCACTCTATTTTTCCACTCTAGCTTCAGGTCTGCCACCCTTCTCTTGTCAAGTCACCGGCATTTTTGTGATCCAGCTTAAGGGAAGTTGAGTGAAGGGTTGGGTTTAGTAGAATATGTTTATGTGATTTGCAGACACTTCCAGCTACAGTTAAGTTACGGTTCTATAGTTAATGTCAAGGTAGGGTCGGCTTTCAGAAAATTTCCATGGCTCCTCGTCACCTGACACTGTGAGATAGATCCAGAGCCAAGAGCCCTCCATAGGGTGTGCCTGGGTCCTATCGTGCCCAGCACAGAAAGGATGTGGGAAGTGGTTAATGGGTGCTGACAGTTCGAAGAGCAATGAAGATTAGTCATTGCACAAGAAAACCTGCTAACTGCCAGGAGATCTTAAAGTTCCTAAATGAAAGAAGCCTGAAGGAAATTTCCCCAAATTTAGCCATAATCCTAAAACTGATATGACACTACCATAACACGCTATAAAGCTGAAGGAAAGTTTTCTAAATTATTGATGATTAAAAGTAAGTTTTAATCAACCATACCAGGTCTCAGCCTGCAACTGGAGCCATCACGTTCATGGTGATTGTACCTGCTGGCCACTGACTGTGTTCTCTTCTAACAAACTTGTGTCTGCAGATTTATGTGTTGACATTATTTTATTATAAATGTTTCCCTTCGGGCACCTGGCAGGCTTCATCAGTGGAGCGTGTGATTCTTTATCTCAGGGTTGTAGTTTCGAGTCCCACATTGGGTGTAGAGATGACTTAAAAATGAAATCTTTAGAAAATAATAAAATCCAGGTGCTTGAGTGGCTCAGACTGTTAAACAACGGACTCTTTTTTATTTTTTAATGTTTATTTATTTTTGAGAGAGACAGAGAGAGAGAGTGAGTGGGGCAGGGGCAGAAGCAGAGGGAGACACAGAATCCAAGCAGATTCCAGGCTCCGAGCTGTCAGCACAGAGTCTGAAGTGGGGCTCAAACTCACGAACCGTGAGATCATGACCTGAGCTGAAGTTGGACGCTCAACCAACTGAGCCACCCAGATGCCCCAAACATCTGACTTTTGATTTCAGTTCAGGTCATGATCTTACAGTTTGTGGGTTTGAGACCCGAGTTGGGCTCTCTGTCAGCACAGAGCCTGCTTGGGCTTCTCTCTCTCCCTTTCTCTTTCTCTCTCAAAATAAACATTTAAAAATAAATAAATAAATTTTATTATAACTAGGGCATTGTGTTGATTCCTTTTAAAAATTATGTGTTCAGGGTTTGCCTAGGTGGCTCAGTCAGTTAAGTGTCTTACTTTGGTTCAGGTCAGGATCTGCAGCCAGTGTTGGGCTTTGTGCTGACAACTCAGAGCCTGGAGCCTGCTTCAGATTCTGTGTCTCCCTCTTTTTTTGCCCCTCTCCTGCTTGTGCGCTGTCTCTCTCTGTTTCTCAAAAAAGGAATAAATGTTTAAAAATTTTAAAATAAATAATAAGAAATAAAATAAGTGTTCAGATAAGTCACATATTTATGATGATTGATAATGAAAAGGATGGGGATAATAAAAAGGTTCTTATAAAATATTTGCTCTAAAAAGAAGCATTAGTCCTGGTCAGTTTGAGAACCAATTTTTCAGGCCAACCATGTAGGTGGTGCTTAGAAGCCTTTGTCAGGATTCTGCTCTGTGTCTTTCACCTCTATATATGCACCCTTCGATTTATGATCTTCAACAGCCCTCACCAACTTTGAGAACGCCAGAGCTGTGTCCCTAGCCACTGCAGTCCCTCATTCCAGTTGACATAAATCCACCTCTGATCGCTTTTCTCTCACTCACACTGGCTTTCTCTCCATTCCTCAAAGACATCAGTGTGCTCCTGTCCAAGGACTTTTGTGCACTCTCCTTCACAGGTGGTTGCATGGTGTGTATCTTATTTTCAGGTCTCAGCTCTAACATTACCCCCCTCAAAGGCCTTCTGAGTGCCCTGCCCACAGCTGCCTTCCTATATTCTCCATTACAGAATCCTGTTGGGTCTCCTTCCTAACACTTACCATTCTCTAAAATTAACTTGTTTATTACTTTACCTTTTTAGTGACCTTCCCCTCCCACTGAAACATAAACTCTATGACAGCAGGGACCCAGATGCTTCCTGAGCTCTTGTATTTGCCACTATCTAAACAATATCTGGCACATAGTAAATGTTCAACAAATAGTTGTTGGGTCAATGAATCCAAGCATACTGGTATGTTTGGAGGCCATAACAAAATATCACAGACTGGGTTGCTTAAACAACAGATATTTATTTTCTCACAGTTTAAGAAGCTAAAAGTCCTAGGTCAAGGTTCCTACAGGGTTAGCTTCCTCTGAAACCTCTCTGGTTGACTTGCAAATGACTGCCCACTGGATCTCTCCTCAAATGGTCAATCCTCTGTTCACAGGCACCTCTGGTATCTCTCCATCTGTGTCCTTCTCATAAGGATGCCAGGCATTAGATGAGGGCCCTACCTTAACAGCCTCATTCAAATTTAACTTCCGATACAATTACATTCTGAGATTGGGATTTGGGATCTAGGGTTTGGGATTTCAACATTTGAACATGGAGGGCACCCAATTCAGCCCATAACACCATTAATGGTCCTGTCCCTACCTTTAATGCACTTGCAGTGTGGGAATCAGGCATTATTTCAGCTAAGGAAGCCTTTAGGAAACAGCCTAAGCCAGCTAGTCATCAAGTCTCCCCAAGTTCCTAGAATAAGGACAATGGAACCTTTGGTTGGCCACTAACACACCTGAAGCATACAAGGAAAGAGTTTTCTAGAGCTGATTCTAAAGCATAAGAAACAGCATCACCACCTCCCCATCCAGTGGTTGTCTCCTGGGCTGGAGTCTATTAACGTTTGCCCCTGGGTGGCTCTGTGTGCTTGGCCATCTCTAAAACAGATGGGGCCAGCTTGCCNGGGTGAGGCGTAGGCGAGGTTGGGGGGAGGGAGCAGGATGCAATCAGCCTGCATCATCTGCAGCTGTCTGGGGGTCGGATTTCCAAATCACCTGCTTCAGCCCAGGCTGCAGGAACCTAGCTGTCAGACAAAGACTGGTAATTACCCCAGACTCATCTACACCTTCCCTGTCTATCGCCTAATTGAGGTTTAATGGCTCTGGTTCCAGGAGGGGTCCTTTCCTGCCTTTCTAGACATAGATTCTTTCATCTGAGCATCAAGCCAATTAGTTTTAGCATCTGAGGTAATTGACAGAAGTCAGGCCTGACAGCATGAACTTCTCAGGCCAGGAAGGTCCTTGTGGTTGTCGTTGTTATTGTTGTTGTTGTTGGTGGTGGTGGTGGTGGTAGTGTGTGTATGTGTGTGTGCGCACGCATGCGCGCATGTTCTCAATGTTATTCAGATGCAATCTAGTCGGTGGGGACCGAGGTGGAGAGGAAGAAGTCAGAGCATTTGAGACATCCATGATTTATCTGACACACGACCTTTATTTATACCTTCTATTTCCATCTTAAACACTTCTTCTACCAGGTAGGCAAGAGATTTACCATATAAGATTAAATATTAAGACTCATTTGAGTCTCCTTAGATCTTATCCTTTTAGCATAGCTTATGATCTATTTAGAGATGAATTTGAGACTTGCTCACCACACCGAGTGGAGTTTCTTCTTTTAATTACCTAACTTCATTATCCTGACTGCTTGCCTTTCCATTTTGTCCCCCTACCCTCTGTTGCCCAGTCACCCACGCCAGCAAAAGCAGTTCAACTAAACAGATACCTTGAAATGAAATGGACTGACCAAGGAGTAGGCAGCACCAAACTCTAACTAGCAGGCCTAAGGACAGAGACTGTTTTCTCCTTGGCTTTCTTACCTGCCAGCCGATAAAAACACTCAGCCTCCTAGAATCTTTGGAACCCCTTGATAAATGGAAATGTGGTCTCAGTCATTGGCAAGCACACCTTAGGGGTTCAGGCCAGGATGCTGGTCCCCCCTTTGTTTGGGTTGGATTGACCTCAAGAGGCAGGAAACAGCCAGGGAGATGGATTACTAGTGGAGAGATGGATGCCTTACAGCCAGCACCTGAAGGGATTTTAGCTCTGCTCTGGATTCTGGAACCCATAACATGGCTTTACGCAACCCCTGAAATATCCCATCAAGAGTGGGATGATTATTAGAACGTTGCTGTGGAGTAGCTGGTTATCTCAGATTTTCCTTAAGTATGAAACAGAAGATTATAACCTTCAAAAATACTCTTGAGAAGGGGAGGCATGCCTGTGTATTGAGTTATTAGGTGATGTTCTAGTACTTGATGGAAAAAGGAAGTGGGTTAGTGGACATTGGAAAGCCCATGAATGAGCATGTCATCTGCTGATTTGTATATTTCAACCCTGAGCCCAAGGTGGCCTTCTCATAGGTCATATTATGGGAGGAAATCAACAGACATGCACAAGACTTTTTAGGTATTCAGACATGCATGACTGAGAAACTCATGGGGGTCATATATAGCTCATTCTTGAAAAGATTATTCCAGTTAGTCAACCTACAAGTGCTTCCTAGCCTATTCTAACACACTCGAGCTCTAATACAGAGCACACAAAGGAAAACATCCCTTGACATATTTGTAACATCATTGAGGAGAAAAGAGGAGTGCAATAGAAAAAGAAAAAGAAAACCAGCCAGGGTCCATGTAAATGTTGGATTATATAATCTACAGCAAAAATACTCCCAGGAGGTCAGGAAGAAAAGAGAGACGAAGACCATTTCTCTTATCTATGGTCTGCTTACCATATGTCGAGCACTTCATAAATACCTGGTAGGCATTAGCTTAATTATTAACCTTCACAACTCTCTATGAAGTGGGTACTATTATCATTTCCATTCTACAAATGAGGTACAGCTTAAAGAAGTTAAATAACTTGTTGTATGAAGTACACACTTAATGAGTGAGTTACTACTTTTCTTTAGTTAAATAGTTCAGTCATACAAAAAGACTGTTATATTTAACACAAACAAACAAAAATAACCTGTATACACCCATTACCCGGTTTGAGGTATAAATGTTACCAATAGATGAAGCTCTGTGAATACCCCTCCCTAATCACATCTCTTCCTCTCCCTAGAGTTAACCCCTCTCCTACATGTACAGCTCAGATTTTTAACTTCTTTAATCTATATCCCAAAGAAATGAACAGAAATGTTAGCCATCAGAAAGATGTCAGGGGGTGGTTCATTTGAATGGTGATTGGGATTTGGATTAACAAAGAGAAAGGACTTTGGGGCAACAAGAAAGCATGATGAAGGACCAGAAGGCTCGGTTAGGGAAGGGAGATCTGGTCCAAGTCTTTCCTGGAAGAGAGGAGACACATTGGTGAATGCTCAGAATAAGTTATCATCATTACAAAGTCAGATCATAAATGGCCTTGATCAAGGCAGTGTGATAAGGAATGACAGAGCAAAATGAGGTAGTCATGCATAAATCATGCTTTTCAAACTTCACCAGTGAATCATTCTTGTTTAGCATTGTATAGAGGACCCTGCCCAGGGTCTGCTACGTAGAAGATGTTCAACAAATGTTTGTTCAATGAAAAATTACTCAATAAACTGCTAGAAATCCTAGTGCCCTCTGGTTCATCAGAGTTGCCAGATGTGTGTGTGTGTGTGTGTGTGTGTGTGTGTGAGAGAGAGAGAGAGAGAGAGAGAGAGAGAGAGAGGAAAGGAGAAAAGGGCAGAGCAGTGCAGAGAAGACTAGTATTATTGAACATGAGAAACTTTACTGGGCAGTTGAAGAGGTTTGCTTAGAGGCAGATGCAGAAAACCTGAAACATTTTACAGAAAACATCAGCACATCCCAAGAAAAATATGAAAGAGATAAATCATTGTTCTACTAATGAAAATGACTTGAGAGCCATTGGTGTCACATTGGTGACAGATACTCAGCTCCAAGAACTAGGCTTCTTTGCTTCCTGGAATAGAGGATGTAGCCATTCCCCCAAGGGCCTCCAAGTCCAGAAAGCTGCAGTCTTCTGATTGCTGGTACTTTCCTTAATGTGATATTCTATTATCAAATTTTCTAGCATGAGCTCTAGCCAGTACCCAGCCTTCATGACTTTCCATTGTTCATGGGCTAATGTCCAAAATTACTAGCATGACACGCAGGGAAAGATTTTTATACTTTGGCCTCTATTTACTATTCCAGTCTCATTGTCCATCACTACATTTATGCTATACCAGGGATCTTTGCTCTTCTCCAAGCAGGCTAGATACTTTCCTACCCCCAGACATTTGTTCATATGATTTTCTCTAGCAAACATGGAGAAAAGGGGGGCACTCCCTTTACCATCTACAGCAACCCTACATCTTTCTTAAGGTACAAACCAGATGGTACACCCTCTATGTAATCCTCCCAGTCTTCCCCAAAGTTAAATTAACTTCTCCTTCCTCTGGGTCCATATTTCTATTACAGCATATATCCCATTGTATGGCAATTGTGTGTCCATTTATCTTCACAGCTAGACTACAAAGTCCTCAAGAGCAGAGACTTTATCTCTGAAACACCAGCGGCTCTCAGCATAAAACATTACACACTTATTTATAATTAAATATCTTAATGGTATTTAATTATATGTTACCTATATATTTTATATAAATACCCTCAGTTCTAGGGCAGTATTGAAGTTTAGACATACACCGGGGGTCACTTTTTACTCACTTGATCAACCCTCAGTCTATTCCAAGGCCAACACCTTATTGATAGTACCAGCCTTGGAAGAATGCTAGCAGAGCCTGGGAGAGATTGCACCTGTGCATCTGTGTCAGAAAGTTAGTGCACAGACAGTGCTACCACCCCAATCAGACATCAGCAGAGTGGAGGCTGCCCTCTCCCTGAGCCATTACAGGAAAAAGGGAATTCTGTTCCACAGTAGTATTCATGATTCAGTTCTATAGAGCCATAATTCTGGGCCTCTAGAATCTTCATGAAGACGTGACATTTAATTATGATCAAACAAATGCCAACAAACTACACAGGCCAAATGCAACGATTTTTAAGAACGAATCTGTACATGATGTCAGGCAACTTGTGCTGTAGGTTTCCCCCCAGTGGGTAGACCTACATATCTATTTTTTTGAGGCTCTAGATGTGGCCACAAATTCTTAATTTTTTGTGAGGACAAAGTTTTTCAATTACAAACACATAAGATCTTCACGAAAGCAATTCAATGAAGAGCTAGTCTCCTTTTATATGCAGGGGATACATTCCAAGACTCCCAGGGGGTACCTGAAACCATGGAAAGTACCGAAGCCTATATATAGTATGTATTTTTCCTACACATATGTACCTATGGTAAGGTTTAATTTCTAGATTAGGCACAGTGAAAGATTAACAACAATAACTAATCGTAAAATGGAACAATTATAGCTGTGCCTTGTAATAAAAGCTATGTAAATGTGGCCCTTCTCGCTCTCAAAGTATTATTGTATTGTATTTACCCTTCTTGTGGTGACATGAGATGATAAAATGCCTGAGATGACATGAAGCAAGGTGAAGGACATGTAGCGTTAGGCTACCATTGACCTTCTGTTACGACAAAGAGGATAATCGGCTTCCCGACTGTGGCTGACCATAGGTAACCAAAACCGTGGAAAGAGAAACCACAGATAAAGGGTCTGTATTGTAATGGGAAGCACAAGGTCTGTAGAAAACTGATCACTTCTGATTTACCAATGACCCCAGTGAACATAGCGGAAACCATGAAACTCCCTTTCCGTTCTCTCCACCTTTGCCTACAGTTCTGTGCATCCCTCTATCCATCCCTCACCTCCTCACTATCTCAGCAGTCACTGAAACCTTAGAGGACTCCGGACTCAGTGCTGGGACAGAGGATTGCTCAGACAGATTAGTGGTTATAAACGATGAAACCTCAGCTTTGCTTTCAGTAGATTTTCACGGATGACTTCAGGAACCTAACCTGGACTTTTGGTACTGTCATTATTGGAAGATGCCTTTCCAGTTGCAACCAACAGACTTATCAAATAACCTATTACACATAACCCATTTCTAAGGCTGCCTGCATCCAACTCATGTTGCAGAACCAATGTAGGAAAATAAACCTGCATGTCTCTTGCGCTGTATACAAGAGGAAATCTTTCATAATAAGACATGAGGTAGCTGACTCCTGCGGTGCATTCCTATATGACAGACAGTTGTTCGTTTTGGCAGCAGTTAATACTTCTGCCCAGGAACAGATTTTTACATTGCTAATGTGACATATGATGCATTACTGAAGTTCCCAAAATTTCAGTAAGTCAATGACTTGTTATATAGCTAAGTATGGAGTAACCAGTTCAAGATAAATGACTCTATTTGCTGTCATAGAAGATATGCATCTTCACAGGAAGACAAATGGTCAATTAAAAAAGGATGAAGACATCTGGACATTTGGTTCCCTTTGGGAGCTTAGTAGCTTCACAAATAAACATGTCTTTTCATTTTCAATTAGCAATAATTTTGAGATAGATTCATCTGATTGAGGAGAGCACTAATGGGTTCAGAATCGGTCCCTCTGAATATTGCACTCTCTGTCAAAGGTCTTCCTAGACATCAAGGGAAAGACTGTCCACAGATTTGGAAGTTACTTACCTTAGGGGAGAGGAAGAGATAAGGTGACTAAAGCTTCTGCAATCATAATTTCCTTAATTGAAGTGGTCTTACTCAACTTCATAGGCCCACTGCTACTTTGACAAGTGTTTACAAATGTCTAACAAAGAGAAAGAAGAAAAAGGAAAGAAGAAGGAAGTAGTGAGGAAGCAGAGAGAGAGGAAGGAAGAAAGAGAAGAAAATAATGGACTATAAATAAAATGTTTAATCATAAGCTGCTTCACACTTTTCATCTAGGAGATGCCATGAAATAGCAATGTTCCTCATTTTTCAGGTGTTCTCTTATTTAAAATATTTCTATGAATTCAAAAATTTTTTTTATAATTCTCCGAAAGAGAATCTTGCCTTTGTGACTTGTGGTGTTCGGGTCTGGTGAGTTCCAACTCATCCGTCATTGGTTATAGAATAGTTGAGCCCTTCATTTAAAAAAAAGTTGTATGTGTATTTACTTTTGAGAGAGAGAGAGAGAGAGAGAGAGTGAGCAAGGGACAGGCAGAGAGAGAGGAAGACACAGAATCTGAAGCAGGCTCCAGACAGAGCTGTCAGCACAGAGCCCGACCCGAGGTTCGAACCCATGAACTGCAAGATCATGACCTGAGCCAAAGTCAGATGCTCAACCGACTGAGCCACCCAGGCACCCCCAGAAACAAAAATTTTTAAATTATATACATATATATAATATATCTTATATATGTATATTCTAATATATAACTTATAAATGTATGTATTTTATATATGTAAATATAACCTTTGCCCATTAGATGCTGATTGTTTGCATAATTTATGTTATTCATTCTTCACTTACTAGTTGACAGAGGCAGTAAGTGACATAACAAAGATTCAGAGTGAATACTGGCTCCAACTTCAGTCCCCAACCCCTAGGAGATATGGCCCCTCTCAATTGGTTAGTAGTTTGTGTCTTTTACTAACTCTGTCATCTCAACCACATTACCTAATCTCAGAAAGACCAAGTTTTCTCATATGTGACTTGTAGGTGGTAGAAGCTAGTCTATCATATTTTTATGAGAGTTCCATAGACTAAAGTGGAATAACATCCATTATGTAGAAGCCACTTAGCAAACATTAGTCCTCTTCCTTATAAATAAGACAGTTGAAATTCCTGAGCTTCTTATTATTTCCCAAGTGTCAGCCTCCATCTTGTTTCCCAACTGTTCTACCCAGAAAAAAATAAATAAATAGGAGGTTGCTCTTTTTAGCTTCTGAAAACATTCATCTCAATTCCTTTCTTGAATGTGAATTCAAAGGCACAGAGGCAGACTTTCAAGAAAGTGTGCCTCAATTGCATCGCTAAAGCAGGTGGCCCGTGAATCTAACTTATCCAACAGCCAAGTCATTCCTAAAGTCAGCAGTTGAATCAATGGGCCCTGACTCATCGATGGGTCAGGATATTCATTTCCTGGGTTATAACCAGCATTTCTTTTAATACAGTAAAAGACAAAGAAAACCAAATAGATTTTGAAATATCACTTTATTATACACGGATAGGTCAAAGAAAGTAAGTTTTATTTTGTGTGACTTATTTCAGTTGTGTTTCTTCTGTGAACACTACTTTACAATGTAATTGTTACTTCAATTCATTGGTGGTTTCTTGGAGGTAAGTGCCACAATCAAGGGGCCCTTAAGGAACTTCTTTTGTAACCTAGGCTAATATAAATTGATAATCTCATATTAACTTGGTTCAGAAGTTGCCTGAATCTTTTCAGCAGTACCAATCCACCTGTGATGGAGTTTGAGATCCAAAATTGATTTATCAAAGGATTGGAATCTAAAGGCCCTAGAGGACTGACATCTGGCTTCTCTTGTACTGATTTCTGGTCTAGTTCCTGTCACTTCAACCTCTGTACTCTTCCTTTATACGTTGATGAACTTGACAAAGGTGCTATGAGAACAGGTGTCTTTTTAAGTGATGCCTTAAGACCCACAACCATTAAGTTTCATGAGGAAAAGGCCCACGTCTTTCTCAGTCATCCAGCATCCCAACCCCCCACATTGGTTCTGCATTCCCAAAGCCCAGCACATTGCCTGGTTCAGCATGGAACCACATTAATAGATACTGATTGCATTAAGAGTAAGATCAGCTCCAGATGGCAAAACAAAATGACAATTGCCCCAATAGTCAAATCCATTTAACTACCTAAGTGTGTGTCTTGTTCACCTTAAGACTGAAGGACTCCACTAAAGTTTTCTCGGCCAGAAATAGCCCTAACAGTACAGAACAAGTGAAAATGACACCACAAAGAAGCAACCAGTAAAATCGACAGTGTGGGACATTTCTACAGACCACAGATCTCGATATCAGTGACGTCTTTGCCATGAAACTTACAAGGAAAAGGAGAGGAAGAAGATGAGCTGTAGAACAAAGGAGATTTATGGGTAAAACAACTAACACAAAAACAAGACCATGCTGGGATTCTGAACAATAAAAAGACATGTTGAGGAAATCTGGGGGAAAATATATAAGGACTGGGTATTAGAAGATTTTAAGGAATTCTCATTAATTTTGTTAGGAGTGATATTGACACAGTGATTGCAGTGAAAGTAGAAAGCCCTTATCAGTCAGCGATGCATACAGAATTGTCTACAGGGCAAAAGACGTAACATCTGTACTTGCTTTTAAACCTCCAAGTAAAGAAGATGTGTACATGTGTGAGAAGGATTAGATAATAGAAGATTGGTTGAAAGTGTGAAAGTTTAGGATAGATACACAGAGGTGTATACTGTTAGCTCTACTTTTGCATTCATGTAAAAATTTCCAAAATAAAAAGTTAAATGTAGTTAGCCCCGGCACAACAGAAACACCAATGTAAAACTTCAAGACTGCAATTTCGTGCTCTCTTGGATAGCCATGTTCCAGGGGGACCCAAGACGGCATTCACTGGGTTTTGTGCACTGACTTTGAATGCTTTCCAAATGTGATAATCTGGTGCTCGTTATTTTTGTTTTAAATAAAAGATTATACATGCTGTTAGAAGCATCAAAACTTCATTCTATTCATCTTGGGCAAAATATTCCTCCCAGCGCTGCCTTTTTCCTTGAAAGAGGAGGAGGGCAGACAGAGGCTGGGGGTGAGAGGTCGGGGAGGAGAAACAACCAGTGAGTTTTCCACTTTTGGGAGAATGGCAAGATCCTTGGGGAGACAGTAAATTGAAATTAAGGCTGTTTCAGGCCGTCTACAGGATATGCCTGCAAATGTAGACATATCTAAATGGTGAAAAAGTCTGTTTGTGCCCATTCATATGAAGTGAATGCCTTGTAATGTGCACCAGCCCCTGGGAATGGTGGCTGGATTCAGGAGCCGAAGCCGGAAGAACGGGATGGATTTGACATAAGTACTTTTAAGTGCTCTGGAGGCTGGGCTGCTCCCTGTGGTTTAATAGCAAGGTCCATTGGGAGCTACAAGGAAGGAGCCAAGTGAATCCCTACAGCTTTTCGTTTTAAGGATAACAAATCTTAAAACAGGTGTGAGCTCAGAAAGATCCTTTTACTTCTTGTTTTTAGTCTGTTGTGGCCGGCCAGCTCTCTGTGTATTATTATCATTCCACAGAACGAGGTCTGGGGTAAGGGAAGGGAGGAGAGGTAAGAGAAGCTGAATAAACAAAAATGGCTTCGAGTGACTAATATTCATTAAGTCCGCTGGTCATGCGCTATGAAATTTATTAAACTGTGGTTTCCAAGAGAATGTATTAGTGGAGCTAATGAACACAAATAAAAAAGAGGCCTCCAGGAAATGGTTTCCTGGGCTTGGATGAGACTGCTGAGTAATGTGACAAGAGATTATAACTTTAAAAGCTCCTATTATAGTCTAGGAGGCTGATTATTGGAAGGGGTTGCCCTGGTGGGGGAGGGAAGATAGGAAGGAGACTAAGATTCCGACTTGTCTGAAAAAAGGGGCCTAAAGCTTTTCATTTATATTCATTAAGGAGGGTGGCTTTGTTCTGAAGGCCTCTGAACCCCTGTGCTGCCATCTGGTGGAGAAGGTACTGGAGAGGTCATGGAATACAGACGGCAACCGCCATCTTTAGGACGTCAGGAATTTGAAGGTTGGCTTTACTGTTTCCTGAGTAATAGCGGTGGAAACCCTTTGGTGTCAGGAGCAGAAACTAACATTCACAGAGTAACCGCTGTCCGTAATCTGATTTAAATACGGTATGGAGAGAATTCATTCTGCTGTCCTATTCCATCAGGATCTTAACAATTAATGCTCTGTGACCTTGTAGTACCAGACTAGGGTGTTACTCTTCCTAAGGACATCTGTTTCACAACATGGTCCAGTTTCTCGGGCTTATCTTTGACTCTCCTCTTTCTCTCACACCTATCATCCAAACCAGCAACAAATACTGTGACCTTCCTAGTCACCGTATCCCAGGACCTCTTCTTATCATGTCACCCTGATTTGAAGTGTTGGTGTCTCTCTCCCCAAGTAACTGCAAATAGCCTCAAATGGTGGGTCTTGCCTCCGACCTTGCACTCCACAGCCTGTTCTCCCCTCGTCACTAGGTGAACCATTAGAAGATGTTAGATCATTACTCTGCTCTGCTTAAAACCTTCCCGTGGCCCCTAAGCTCACTCAGAGTAAAATTTAAAGTCATACAATGTGTTTCGGGCCCTAACAGATCCGACCCAGCTCCCTCCAAGTTCATCTCTTATGCTCCCCACTCGCTCAGTCTGGCCCAACCGCACTGGCCTCCTTGCCAGTCCTCAGCGAGGCCACACATCCCTGACTCAGCTCCCCTCGCCTGGAATGCCATTTCCCCAGACATTGGCATGGCTCTGTCTCCCGTTCTCCTAGGTGCCCTGTCAAAGGTTACCCTAGTTGGGAGGCCTTCTGCTTCCATTCTACATACCATAATACCTCTTCCTCTTCCTTCAGCATTTTTATTTCTTGTCTTCAACTGATTTTATTAGCAGCATTTATCACCTCCTAAAATGTTATATATTTATGTGTTTATGTCCTTATTTTTGAAAATCTTCCCCAAATCCCCTTACGGTGTAGGTTCCCTGGAACTAGGGGTTTGGAGGGACTGTAGTATATTTAACATTGTTTTTGTACTTTCGTTCCTGAAACATCAAAAGCTGGCAATGCCAACGTGCTCATAATCATTAAAGATGCTTACTACCTATAAGCCTCGTAGAGGCAGGTGTTTCGTCTGACTTAGTCTCCCTCTATTGCCAGTGCTGAGTACTGTGTCTGGTAAATGGTATACATAAAATAAAACTTTGTGTGGGTTTTTTTTTTTTGTTTTTTTGGTAGCATTTGGGTTTATGAAGCTGTGCCTTAGAAAGTACAGAATGCTTCCCAAATTCACATGCCATCCTGGCTCAGGGACCATGCCAATCTTCTCTTTGTCGTTCCAATTTTAGTACACATGCTGCTGAAGCAAGCACAAGCATTTCTTTATTTAATAGCTTTACGTATTAAATTCACTCATTATAAATATCCAGTTCAATCATATTTCACTCAGATTTTATGGCGTTGTACAATCACTTCCACAATCCAGTTTTAGAATATTCCCCCAAACTCCAAAAAGTACACTCATGCCTATTTGTACTTTATTCTCACAACACCCTCAGCCCCAGGCAACCAATAATCTGCTTCCGGTCTCTATAAACGTGCCTTTTCTGGAGATTTCGTAGATATGGCATCATACATATGTAGTTATTTATGGCTGCTTTAACTCAGTATAATGTTTTTGAGGTTTATTCAAGTTATAATCTGAATCAGTATGGTTTTTGTTTCCTTTTTATTGCTAAATAGTATTGCCGTATGTGGATATACCATGTTCAATCCATTCATCACTTGATGGACATTTGAATTGTTTCTAGTTTTTGCTATGAACATTCACATACATACCTTTGTATGAACATATTTCTCCCCCTTGGGTAGATTTCTAGCAGTGAAATTGCTGAGTCGTATAAGGTTATGTTTAACTTTCTGAAAAACTACCAGACTGTTTTCCAAAGTGGACGTACCATTTTGTATTCCCATCAGCGATGCATGACTAATTGTCAGTATTGTGTGTTCTTTACTTTATACCCATTCTAATAGATATACACAAGTGTATCATTATGGTTTTAATTTGCATTTCTCTTACAGCTAATGGTGTTGAACATTTTTTAATTCAAAATAATCATTAGTAGTTTTAATATGTTCATTGGTAAAATGCCCATTTGAATCTTTTACCGCTTCTATATCAGCTTATTTGTCTTCTTGCTATTGAGTCCTAAGAGTTCTTTATATATTATAGATTCCGGTACTTCACTAAAACTATGACTTGCAGATATTTTCTTCCTGTATGTGGCTTGTCTTTCCACTAGTTTAAAAATGTCTTTTGTAATGCAAACATTTTAAATTTGGATAAAGATCACAAAGATTTTCTCCAATATTTTCTTGAAGAAATGGTATAGTATTAGCCCTTACTCTTTGGTCTATAATCCACTTTGAGTCCACTTTTATGTATGGTGTGAAGTAAGGCTCTAAATTCAGTTTTTTTGCAAGAGGAATCCAATTGTCCAAGCACTAGGTTGAAAAGACCATTTTCTTCCCACTGATTGTCTTGGCATCTTTGTTGAAAATCAATTATCCTTTAACAAAATGGGTTCCTTACAGACTCTCAGTTCTGTGCCATGGATATATTAAGTGTTTATCCCAGCAAAATACCTCACTGTCTTTGTTACTGTGATGCTATAGTAAGTTTTGAAATCAGGCAGAGTAATGCCTCCAATTTTGTTCTTTTCAAAATTTGTTTTAGCTATCTAGATCCTTTGTATTTACATATAACCTTTAAGAATTTTTTTTAATTTTTACAAAAATGTCTGCTGGTATTTTGATAGAGATTGTGTAGACTTTATACACCAGTTTGCGGTGAATTACCATCTTAACCATATTGGATTTTTTTATGCTACTAAGTATCAAATTCTTTTGCTAATTTTATTTCAAACTGTTTATTGTTAATATATAGGAACACTTTTCTGTATATATATCACTCATAGATTGAATTCTAGTATTTTTGTGGATTCCGGAGGATTTTTTATATTCATATCACATCAGCGTCTTGAAAAGATGTATATTTTGCAAAACAGAGTAGAATATTCCGGATAGAGTGCTGTTAAATCAGAAGTTGAGTTGGTTGAATGTATAGCACAAGTCTTTCTTGTTTGATGATTGATTGTGGAATTGTTCTTTCAGTTTTGAAAAGTAAGGTATTGAAATCTCCAACTATTGCTAAATCATCAATTATTTCAATCCTAGCTGGTTTTGCCTCATTTGTTTTGAGATTCTGTTGTTAGGTATGCACATATTTATAACTGTTAGATATTCCTGATACATTGGCATTTTTACCATTATAAAATGTCCCTCTTTGTCTCTAGTTAGAATTCTTGTCTTAGACTCAGTTTTGTCTGACATTAAAATGATCACTTCAGCTCTTTCATGGTTACTATTTACCTGGCATATCATTCCCCATCCTTTACTTTCAACCTATTTCTGTCTTTGAATCTAAATGTATTCTTGTAGTCAGAATATAGTCAGATTTTGCTTTTTGATCCATTCTGATAATCTCTTCCTTTTGATCAGGGCATTTAGACCTTTCACATTTAATGTAGTTATTGATATCATTGGATTTATACCTGCCATTTTGCTATTGGTTTTCTATGTTTCCTATATTTTTGGCCCTCTGCTCCTCTTTTTTAAAAATTTTTAAATGTTTATTTATTTTTGAGAGAACATAAGTAGGGGAAGTGGGGGTGTGCAGGTGGAAGAGGATCCAAAGCAGGCTCTGCACTAACAGCCCAGAGCCCATCGTGGGGCTCAAACTCATGAACCACAGATCATGACGAGCTGAAGTCAGACACTCAACCAACTGAACCACCTCTGCTACTCTTTTAATACCTTCTTTAGTGTTAAAAAATATTTTTAGTGTATCATTTAAATTTCCAATGATATTATTCAATACTATTTTATTCGTGACTATTCTAAAGCTTACAATGTACATTTTAATTTACCATAATATAATTCATAGATCAATACTAACAAGTCTGGTAAAATATAGAAACTTCAGTAAACACATTCCTTTTCTCCTCATTTGTATTATAATGGTCATATATACTGCATCTAGCTATGCTTTAAAACTAACCATATTGTGTTCTACTTATGGCTTTATATATAACCATAGCAACGACTTCAGGCTACAAGAGACACAGACCCTTTGGATGGCTGCGGACCTTATCCCTCCCACCATGCTTAGCATAGTCATTGCTCACTATTCATAATCAAATGACACCCCTTCCACCTTGACAATGAAGCTGAGTGTTTTCTTGGCCTGCCTGAGGGCCAGATTCTGTATGCAGATGCAGCTGGGCTCTGGATGGGGTGAAATAAGTACAGCCATAGACAAGGAATTAGCAACTGTCACTGTTCTTACTTGAAGTTCAGCAGTGTTACGAGCATGAAGGATCTGCTGACTGTTGCCTGCTTTTGGCTGAGTTCCAGAAATAGTTGCTTTTATCAGTTTTGTCCGGCTTTATAGTTGCTTTTGGAGAAAGGATTTGCTGATCACCCTCACACACCCACATATGTGAATTCTGTAACCCCAACTAAATTCTAAGCTCTCAGAGGCAGCTACCACATTTTTTCACTACTTGCGCGCTCATTAAACAAGGTTAATTGCTTTTCCTTATTGTATTATATCTTGAGATGGAAAGGCCTGAAAACATTCTCGCAACATTGGAGATGATGTTGCTTGAATATATGGCAGGAAGAATCACAAAATAGGCATTGCCAGCATGCTCTCTTCTGAAAAAGAGAAATTTAAATGCCCGACAAACTTCACTGACTAAGTTTGAACAAGGCCCCGGGCAAAGAGAGTCATGGATACCAATCTAGTGTTCCAGAAGTTGCTCCCTTCAAAAGACAGGAAGAGAAAAAAATAAGTTTCTATAAAATGGAATTTTGTTGTTTTTATGGGAACTTCTATACAGGAGAAAACAGACATGTTTTTCTAAAGTATGTTGAAGAAAACTTTTCTAAGGCAATATTTAAGAAATGAGACTATAATTATGTTTCTGTAGTGTTTTATATTGAGATATGCCTGAGGCTTGGGAATGGGCTAGAGGGCTTTTTAAAAGTCCCTCCTAAGTATCTTCAAATCTTGATTTATGGATCCCTCTACCACATCTATATCCATAGTGGTATCTTCTGAGTTAAAGCACGGAAGATTTATCAGTTTTCAACATACAAGAACCTCACACATTTATCTCTCCAGTGTCATGACAGTAGACTTTCACAAGGCCTAAAAGCTTGGCACAGACTTTAAATTGTGCTTTTATTTTTATACCTTTCCTATATTGAAAGACAAATAGTAGAGGGAAAAGTGAACTCTGTAAGGGAAGGAACACAGCTGATACCCAGAGTGGGCCACCCAGAATGCACCAGGATTAATGACAACTTGGCCTGACAGCATCCTCTGACCACAAGAGATGAAGTCACCCTAGGAAGTGTTTTGTAGAAGAAAATAAAATCAACAGAACGAGAAAGAGAAGAAAAACCATGAAGTCTGAAATATACATTGCCCAAGTATTTTCCCCCATTAATTTTGGAAGCCCATGAGTGTTTCCAGAGAAATTTAATCTGCATGTTTCTGAACCATTTACACTTAACTCACCACCATGTTGTTTTGTAAGAGTCATTTGCTGTCCAAGGAGCCCTCTGAACCTTGTTCATAAAGATTTTTATACAAGTGATTATTTTCTTTTTCCTTAAAATGAAATCATGCATTTCCAGATCGAAAGGAACATTGAAGTGAACCCTGAATTTAAAACTTGTGAGGCACAAGACAGATTCGGTTTTGATCAAAGTGTATCCCCATACAGATTTCCAACCCAAGGTGTTCAGTTTTGGCAGCATCACAGTAAAGGGCTTAGTTTAAAAGACATAGGTTTATTACTCCTTAGGAAAGCCAAAGTGAACCCTCTTGGGCCTTTTTTTTTTTTAAGCAAGGCTTTTAAGGAACTCAGCCAATCTAACAATCAACTCTGCTTTAGAATCTGTCCTGCATAAAGCTTGAACTTGAGTGCATGGGTGAGACACTGGAAGTACTAGAAATGGTTCACCATTTGAAGGACTTTGTAGTACAAGGGACTAAGCTGTTAAATGAAGGCAAAATTACCTCCTACCTCAGAGGATCGCTGTGAGAATTAAATGAGATAATTGTGTAAGGTGCTTAGCATAACTAGAACACAGTGGTAAGACCTCAGTATATTTTAGCTAAGTGGGGCACCTGGGTGGCTCAGTCAGTTAAGTGTCCAACATCGGCTCAGCTCATGATCTCAGGGTTCTTGTGTGCGAGCCCCCCATCGGGCTCTGTGCTGACAGCTAGCTCAGAGCCTGGAGACTGCTTTGGATTCTGTAACTCCTTCTCTCTCTGACCCTCCGCTGCTCACGCTGTGTCTCTCTCAGAAATTAATATTATATATTAAATATATATATATTAACTAAGAAACAATTACCATAATTTATCTTTATGAATGTTTGTATTGGCAAACAGAGTCTAAGACAAGCATCCCAAGACATTCCTTAAGATAAAAAGATCACTCTACATAAATGATCATTCATGTATTTGCTCATCTTCAGCTTCAAATAACCCTTGTGAGAATGAATGACTTCTGAGGCTCAAAATATTTTTGTACTGTGTTTTTAAGCCATTATTGAAGGTCTAACTAGAAAACCACCATGAGAAAGGCCGTTTTTGTATTAGGATAATCAGGTTGAGTCTGGCTCATAAATTGACTGATGTAATATATATGTTGAAAGATTATAGGAATTTAGGGCTATTTATACCAGTTAATCTCTAATGCCAATAAAGAGTATTTGAGGTGCTCTTTGTTAAATCAACTACAGGATCCTGATGTATGCTTCTTGGCATATTTGTGATGGTTAAGTCTAAGTATCCACTTGGCTGTAGAATGACTTAAAATGACATAATCAAACTCTAATCTTGGTGTTGCTGTGAAGGTACTCTGTAGACGTGGTTAACATCTACAATCAGTTGACTTTAAATAAAGAATATTACCTTCAAAACTGTGGGTGAGCCACATTTAGTCAAGAGCAAAGAGCATAAACTGAGGTTTCCTGGAGATTAAATTCTGCTTTAAGACCTAAGCCTTAACTCTTGCCCCAGTTTCTAGCCTTTAGACTTGTTCGATGGATTTCAGATATACCAGCCCCCACGTTCTGATACCATACCCACCCATCTTTTAAACATGCTGATGAGTCAAGGCATGACCCAGAAAGTAATAGGCTGTTTTGCCCAATAATTTCTGAAGCAACCAATTGTTTCCCTCTTTCACCTGGACAAAGTTATGTTGTCTTTGCTGCCCCTCTGTCACCTTTGTGACTCAGGGTTTAGAGATGTGCCTACCCTAACTGTTGTACCGTATTACCAGGCATCACGTGATACAACATTTACTCAGTCAACAAATATTTTTTGACTGCCTGCTCTGTGCCAGGTGCTCATCCAGGCATGGTGGAATGAAACTGTAAAAAAAAGCAGAAAAAAAAAAAATCCTTCCCTCCATGACGCTTACATTCTCATAGGCATGGCGAAAGATAATACATAAACAAAGAAGTAAAATGTATTATAGATCTGACAGTGGCAAGTCAAGATCTTGGTGAAGAACAAGTCAAGAGATGAGATAGGAGATGCCAGAGGTAGGTGTGATTTTAAATAAGTTGGCCAATGGAGTCTTCCTAAAACATATAGCCTTTGAGAAAAACCAATGCATCAATTGTGCATTGACTATTGCTAAATATTTCTCTTTAAAAATGGCAGAAAATCCTGACTCAAAATAGTTGAAACAATGAGGAAAACTATCTTTCACAATAAAACTAAGAAGAGCTCGCATTTATTGAGGGTCCACTATGGATCAGACGCTCTTGCGAGCATTCTACATATATTCATTCACTTAAGGCTCCCAATAGCTTTATAAGCTAAGTACATTTTTTATCCCTGTTACATGGATGGAGACACCAAGGCTCAGAGAGAGTAAGACTTTTCCAGAAATTTCGTAGACTAGAAGGGGCATAGCTCTGCAAGTTTGTCCCTAGCCAAGTTTCTTCCCTGGCTCAGACCAACAGGCCAGATGGGAGACAGATTCCAGGTAGAAGGTATCAGGGCTCTGTCTCCAACCTCCGGTGTCTCTTCTAGTTCAGATCTTCTCTCCATATTGCCTCACCCTCAGCTGTAGTGACATGGTTGCGCATTTCTGCGGGCCACGCCAAAGACAAGGAAGAGAGAGCCAGTCTTTCCTGGGCCCCTCCTGGGCAGAAGACAGTACACTTCCCTCCACAGAGCACAGGCTCACTGTGGTCAACTGTTCTGAAACCATCCGATCCTAAGGGGAATGGGATTACCGGGTTTAGGTCAAACTAATTCTTTTCAGGGGAGGAAGGGATACTGAGGGTTCAAATGCAAAGACTACTCCAGTGAGGTCATGAGGACCGTGCTTATGTTACCGCCATCAGCTGAGGCCCAGAAAGGGAAGAGTAAATGTCAAGTCTTTCACAGCTGGAGTGCATGGCTCTCTCTTACTGCCCACCTTGGAGAAACTGAATGTTTGCTCTATTTACCCTGTCAGTGGATCTCAGACATGAATCCAGGGGTAGACAGAGAATGTAGTCTTTTAGAAGAGGCCCCAACTCTCTTTAGGCCACATCCTACAAATTCTGTTTTGAATCCTCAAGATTTCATGCTGACTCATTTTATAGCATTCTCTTTTAACTGACATCCCCAGAAGTGGGTGATGCCTAGTGAGAAGGCTGGTTTTGGTTTTGTGTTTACCTCCTGGTCCCAAGTAGTTAAATTTCTGATCAGATGTTTTCCAAAGCTTTTAGTCTAACTACATCAAGAGATGTTTGTCTGTACGATAAAAGGGAGAGCAGAGAAAGGCCTGGGGCACATTTCTGAAGCCAGACTTGAGTGCAAAAGCAGGAAGCATAGAACTGGAAATTATTTTGAAATTTATCTAGAGATAATCCATGATGATTTCAACAATAACTCATTTTAGAGCTGGTGCTCGATAATGTTTATCTGCTCCCTTATAAAGCCAATGAGTTAAAATGACTAATCACCCACCCAACTCCATTTGATACCAAACACTGATAGGGAGATTTTTTGTTATCAAACATGCTTGTGTTTTAGCCCTGTTCAGCATTTGTCTCCAATCAAACTTAGTATCTCCCTTTCTCAGTTTGGCATTGGAGTATGAGTATTACAAATATCTATATTGTACCAGCACCCTATAAGGGTATTACAATGACAATTTTATTAGGCCCATAAAAATTTTGCAACTTCCCTGCAGCACACTGTAATTTCACCAACAGTTGTAAAAGGTCTTAAATTATATTTGTGCAAAATTGAGATGAATGGGTTTGAGCATTAATGCATTTCTCATTGTGTAATAGGGACTTTTTCTTCCCTCTGTCTTTGCCAAGTACAGAGAAAATGCTATCCCACTCAACTATTTGTCAACTCCCATTAGAAACATTTAATACTAATAAAATTTATGGATTCAGTTTCCAAAGAATACTGCCAGAAGACTTCACGATTACTACATCAGTACTTAAATACAGCCATTGTTCACCTTATAAAAATCTATATGCAGCCTGACAGGTATAAAATGTAGCTTTGTATGCTGAGTCAGCATCAGAGAGTTTTTTGGTTGAAGTAGAGTTCATGAAATAAAAGTAAATGTGTTCTCAAGTCAGTGAGGAAAGATGGATCTGAAAGCATTCCCCTAATAAATATGAGACTGACAGGCTATAATGCGTATGCCCTTCTCAACAGAAAAAAAATCATAATAAAGTATGATTCCATTGACTCCATAGGTAGGAAATAGGTTCCTTCATTTTAAAGGTTTTATGTGCACTCAATCATAAATGTAAGTAGGAGCACATGAATTACAAATTTTAAGTAAAGAGCTGTATCTTTCAAATAGGAAGATTGTGCTGATAGGGCCTTTGGTTTGCCTTTCTAGAAGTTGTAAATGCTTTGCATATACACCTACACTCATGCATGGTGTCTTTAATGAAGCCTGATTCTTCAAGCTGCAACAAATTATTCCTTCCCAAACCCTCCACATGTATCATTTTCTAATTTGTACCATAGTTATTCATGGACAAGCTTTCTCATTCTTACAAATATGGTCTCCTCATTTTATGTATCTTTTATCTCTCACTGAGCCCCACTGACTTGCAGGTGATAGACGTTTATCATGTATTTGCTGAATTAACAAATGAAAAAACAAAAACAAAAACAAGTGAGTGAGCTGTCCGTCATACAAGCGATGCGATCTGCAACCTGTGGAACTAACCAGTTCATGAAAGTAAGGAATTTACAACTGTGCTGTGGCCATATATATCAGTGTGTGTTAAGCTAAGTGGTGAGGACACAGGAGCATAAGACAGTAGGCAGTCAGCTAAACCATGCTTTCCAAGGTGCAACCGGGATGGGTAATGCTAAGAGCATTTCGTTTCTCATCCTCAACTTCCGTATCTGTTCTTTTAAAAAGGCGTCTGCTTGAGGAAATGTCTGGAGTTGAGATTTCCTGTCAGTTCTCCTTTCCGCTGGCTGACAAAAGACAGACGTACTTCTGATACTGAACCTTAAGGTGGTGTGTTGTTCTGAGGTGTAGACCCCCAGCCCTTGGTGAGCAAACAGACCATTTGAAATACTGGCATCTGTGGAAGCAACTGTGTCCATCAAAGTCACCATAAACCACTGAGAGGGCTTCTTGTATTTCCCTATCTTAAGCATACGTTTATAAAAGCAAAATGTGGCATCTGACACAAGGTATTATCAACCCATTCAAGATGTTCTGAATTTAGATATATTTTAGAGTGGAAGAGCAAGTGGGGAAAAGAGTTTTATTTAATGATCTTGTCTTTTCCATTTTCCCACTGTTTGTTTTTTTTTTTTTTTTTTAAATTTCTAGGAGAGAGAGAGAGACAGCGTGAGCAGGGGAGGGTCAGAGAGAGAGGGAGTCACAGACTGAAACAGGCTCCAGGCTCTGAGCTGGCAGTCAGCACAGAGCCCGACGCGGGCCTTGAACCCACGAACCGCGAGATCATGACCTAAGCGAAAGTCGGACGCTTAACCGACTAAGCCACCCAGGCGCCCCCCACTGTTTTTAAAAACTGCATTGTTCTCATAAGAAATGTGATATGAATGTAAATGTATTTATAAATGTAAATAATATATAAATATAAATCAGCTGTACTCTTTTATACCCAGATGCAAACTCATGACAAGCTTTCATACCTTCCTAATACATCTTAAAATAAGAACTCATGAGTGAAATCGTTGTCAAAAGAAAGTGAATGAACATGTTTATTTGAATTGAAATATGAAGTTAGGCTTTTTTCAGTTAATCTGATTTGGAGATTTGGGGTCATGTGGAAGATGGTTCTCATAAATTAATAAAACTACACATGCAGCTCCAAGGTCTTGATAAAAGTACATTCAAATTTGTGATAAGATAAAGTCATCTTACGTAAAAATATTATATGGGATACAAGAGATATATTTGAGTTCACATTGTGTTTATTCTTCCAACATCTTCTAAATGTATTAGATTAAACAGGTGCCTCTAAGTGGAAGAGTAACAGGTATAATTAATAACCTTTTTTTGAGTGGGGATGCACTTCAAAAAAACTAAGAGACTAGAAAAAGACCTAATTGAATTGCCATCTGATGAGTTATTAAAAATCCTTTCTCATGATATATCTCTTATGTGACTTGTAGCACTTAAGTCAAAAGGAATTCACCCCCATAGAATTTGTTGTGTGAACAAGACATCTCATGTTAGTCTATTAAAATGAAAAATTGATGTAGAATTGATTCCAAGCTTTATTGTCTAGCAATAAAGAGAACAACTGAAAATTAAATATTTTCTATCATTAAAAAATGCACTGCCCATAAAATTTTGTATTACTGTATGAATAATAATTATGAATTGTCATAGTATATATTATTATAAAATTGTGAAATAATCATGTTTTTTTATTGACTAAGCATGAATAATGATTGTGCTGATTGAATGAAGATAATTCGATCCAGTAGAAATTGTTTCCAGCATGGATCCTTAGGGTCACAGACAATTTAAATTAAAAATTAAAATTAAATATTTTAAAGTATAATGCTGCTTAGAAGAATAATAGGGTGTTCAATAAATGACTGCCAAACACAAAACTATTATTTAGCTAGGATAAAATTCTCTGAGGGAAGTAGAACTGAAAATATAAGTTCAAGGGAAAAACAAGGAACAATGTAAAGATCCCAATCATTATAACAGGGATTACTTATGTATTTTTAAGTAGATGATGGTAGAATTACATTGCTATGTAAAATCCCATTGGACATCTTTGTAACAGTAATGTAATCACTTATATTAACTGTCAATACTGACAACATACAAGAAGTTTCCTTAGCCTCAAAAAGTTAAAAATAGAATGACCGTATGACCCAGCAATTGTACTAGTAGATAATTATCCAAAGGATACAAAAATACAGACTCAAAGTGGTTCATGCACCTTGATGTTGATAGTAGCACTGTCAACAATAGCCAAAGTATGGAAAGAGCCCAAATGTCCATTGACTGATGATGAATGGATAAAGATGTGGTATATATACATATATACATATATATATACGTATATATATATATGTGTGTGTATATATATATACGTGTATATATATATATATATATACACGTATATATATAATGGAATATTACCCAGCCATCAAAAGGAATGAAATCTTCCCATTTGCAATGACATGGATGGTGCTAGAGTGTATTATGCTAAGTGAAATAAGTCAGTCCAAGAAAGACAAATACCATATGATTTCATTCATACATGGAATTTAAGAAACAAAACAGATGAACATATGGAAGTGGGAAAAAAGAGAGGGAAGCAAACCTCAAAAGACTTAATGATAGAGAACAAACTGAGGACTGATGGAGGGGTGTTGAGTGGGGATAGGCTAAATGGGTGATGGGCACTAAGTAGAGCACTTGTGATGAGCACTGGGTGTTGTACGTAATGAATCACTAAATTCTACTCTTGAAAGTTAGTACGCTCTACGATAACTAACTAGAAATTTAAATAAAACTTTGAAGGAAAAAAAAGAAATTTCCTCAGTATTGTTTAACTTATGTGGAATTTTAAGTGTCAGTGTAAAAATAAGCAGAGGCATTTATTTCAATATTCTTTTTTAAAATGTAAGTTAAAAAGTTTGAAGTCCACTCACTGCAAGCCAGTCCTTACGCTCAGAACATATCCCATCCAGTGGGAAAGCAAAAACACATAGACAAAAATCAGCTGACAATGAAAAACGCTCGGCAATCTAGCTTTCATTTCTTTTTTCTCCTGGGGCCTGAAAGTGCAAATCAGACAATGATGTCTGGCCAATCCATTCCAGAGCATGTTCCTCAGCCATCTCTGGGCCGGTCTTATGCCAGACACTGGGGATATAAAAGTTAACAAGACCAGGATGTTACCCTAATAGACCTTCACAGGCTGATGGGTGGACTTCTAAGCATAAAAGAAAGGGACCGGGAAACAGCCTAAGAATTTGAGCTATTTAGGGGCTCCTGGGTGGCTCGGTCAGTTAAGCCTCCAACTCTTGATTTCTCACAGTTTGTGAATTCGAGCCCCGCATCAGGCTTTGGGCTGACTGTGCGGAGCCAGCTTGGGATTCTCTCCCTCCCTCTCTCTTTGTGCCTCCTCCACTTACGCTCTCTCAATAAATAAACAAAACAAACAAACAAACAAATAAATATTTTAGCAAAGAATTTCAGCCATCTAAATGGACCTAAAAATGTCTTATAATATTGGTCTTTCTGGGCAATGTTTCATCTCTTCAAAAGATGGTCAAGTTTATACCTTGTACCATGTTCATAGCAGCGTTATTCACAATAGCCAAATGTGGAAACAACCCTGATGTTCAACAAGGAGAGAATGCATACACAAAAGGTGACGTACACAATGGAATATTATTCAGTCTTAAAAAGGAATACAATTTAATACACACTAACTGAAATAATCCAGACGCAAAAGGACAAATACTGTCTAATCTCACTTACACAAGGTATGGACAGAGAGCGGAATGGTGGTTGCCAGGGTTGGGGCATGGGGGTAGAGGAGGAAAGGGGCATTAATGTGCAGTGGGTAAAAAGTTTCAGCAGGGGAAGATGAGCAAATTCTGGAAATGGATGGCAGAGCTGGTTATACAACAGTCTGAATGTACTTAATGCCACTGAACTGTGTACTTAAAATGGCTAAAATGATACATTTTACGTTATGTGTATTTTACCATAATATAAAAGGACAGTATAAATGAATCAGTCAGCTGTTTCAGGACACATTTCTTTCAAAATACATTCACTAAGCACCCATTACATTGAGGCCCTGTGCTGCTTAAACACAAATACTAAAAATATGATTCCCATCCTTGGGAGTCCCTTAATCTAGTCCTGTTTGAGTGTAAATCCAGATTCTACAGCCAGAGAATGTGAATTTTTAATATGGGAGCAAACAAATGAATCAAGTCCCTGAACTAAGTAAACTTGAGCCAGTCTTCTATAGCCTGATTATTCCTTTCAAACAAATTAACCAAAACACTAATAAATGCATACCTCGTGGTCAGATGTCTTTACCCACATGCAACATTTTTTCAGTAGAGATTAGCCTCACAACTGGAATTTTCAAGAACAACACCGGCTTCTGACCCTCGTGATACAACACAATAAGTCGTCTTTAAAATGGTCGATAATTGCATTAAAACCAACTTTCTGTAAAACTGTATGACGAATATGCAGTCAAAAATAAAACATAGAAAATTTGCCCGCGTTTAACACAAATCAAATGAATTGGAGAACTGCCAAGCCTTGCTTTGTTTTATGCTCTGTAGAGACAGGCTTATTCCCCCAGTCCCTCATCTTTTCAAAATTTGTGGGAAGTACATTGCTCATGAGTATTATTCTCCCCGCATAGATGAGGGGAAAACAGTTCTGCTCTTTGCCCCAGACAGAGGATAAAATGAAAATGCGGTAGTAAGCAACTCCTACCCAATTCTTAAACAGAACAACAGCAACAACAAACCGGGGCATCAAATGCCATCTCAGGAAGCAACTGCAGAGAGAATCAACCCTTTCAAATCACAGATTGGGAAACAGAGGCTGAGGGAAAGGAAATAACATTTGTGAAGGACCAGAAAGGCGGCAGCACAGTTGGTTTTTTAAAGTTTATTTATTTATTTTGAGAGAGAGAGAGGGAGGGAGATCGAGACCACAAGTGGGGGAGGCACAGACAGAGAGGGAGAGAAAGGGAATCCCAAGCAGGCTCCCCACTGTCAGCATAGAGCCTGATGTGGGGCTCGAACTCATGAAGTGTGAGATCATAACTTGAGCCAAAATGGAGTCAGACACTTAACTGACTGAGCCACCCAGACACCCTAACACAGATGACTTTTTTTAACCAGTCTCCTGGTACCCATTTCTGTGCTTTAATAACCTTATCGTCCTGAATCTAAGGGGTGAAAAGTGGAAAGTTCATCCCAACCATTCTATTGCCTAGAATTACATAGAGCAAAGCAAATAAGTAATGACGGGTTTCCATTGGTGCTTGATTGTGTTTTTGACATTTAGCATCAACACCAAGCCTGCTCAGCACCCACCAGTTGCTGTAACCTTGGTGAGGAAAGTCAAGAATGACAGCAACGAGCTGACCATCCCAGCATTTCAGAGGCCTTTCCCCGAGTGAGACTCTCACCCGACAGGAGTACATTGACCATCTGTGTGTCACAATCATTGGGGGAACAGCCTAGTCAACCATATTAAACCTGGATCTAAATTCGAAGAGGAGGAAAAGGACAGGACAGAAAGGGTTGCCCAGCACCCCCACAAATGCGCGCATATTAGGGAAAGCTAATTTCCAGAACACACTGGGGAGAGGGGAAGGGATGTAGAGATTTTCGACATGCCCTCCCAACCTAAATCCCACTTGCAAAATGGAGTGTTGTAAAAATAGACTTCAGGATAATGGGGGCCTTGTCATTGGGGGGACAGGAAGGTAGAGCTGACCAAATTTAGAAATAATAAAGACTTTCACAGTGAGGTTTTTCTATGTTTTCTGATTATCAATGACTACTCTGATTTTTTTTCCCTGCTCAATATTCTCTACAGTAAATCAGAAACCACATGACCCTTTTTTCTCCTGCTATAATTTACAGAGAAGCAAGAAAAACAAATGATACTGACTCGGATTCCAAAGGACCCAATAGGATCAGATTTCCAGGCAATGGCTGTGATAGCATTTATCCAGCCATATAATTTTGTTCAGTGTGTTACTGTGTGTGTGTGTGTGTGTGTGAGAGAGAGAGAGAGAGAGAGAGAGAGCACCAACAAATAGAGAATAGAAATAGGAGGCAAAGGGAATAATAATTTTAGTGATCTGAAGAGGGGTATTTTTCATGCCGAACACAAATGTTATAAATCCCACTAGGTTGACTCAGGGCTCAAGAAGGAGAAAAGGGAGAAAAAGCCAGAAAAGAAGGATGACCAGAAGGGAGAGAGGGGGGGAGGGGGAGAGAAAAAGAAAGAAAGAAAGAGGCTAAGAGAAAGAGAAGAAGGGAAAGAGGAAAAAGACTCGCACTTGGGTGAAAAAGTACCACTTCAGAGAAAAACAAAGTGGAGGCCACATGTGGGGGAGTAAATGCGTTTCCACATGTGAACGCCAATATATTATTGACTTACCCTGAGTCATAAATATGACAATTTGCCTCATTTCGTAGTGAGGTCAGCTCAGCCCAAATAAGCAGCTATCCTCTGCTTACTTAATGTTCCTAAATATGAGCTTTCCCCAAAGCTCTCCGCGCATATAATATAACACCATGTGCATATGCAGTGGGGAGGAGGGATCGGGGAGGTGACAGAAAGCAAGCTGTGAACACAAAGAGACTTTTAAGCTGAATACTTGTACATGATATATAGAACAGAAGATCGTCCATCATGGTTATTGAAACTGTGACCAGCGAAGCTATAAACCTGACACGAAAGAAGAGAAAATATGACTTGTTAGGTTGAAAAAGCACCAAAGAGGGAATTATAAAAGGGAAAATTTCATGACAAATTAGTTTGTATTTTTTGTTTTCATTTCTGACACATGGAAGGAAATGCTATATGTTTGCTTAAGGAAGTGCAAATTTCTCCACTTCATCCATTTAAAATCTTCACCCTTAGGCATCTGTACCGAAGCATAAAGTTTGGAGACCTTAAATAGTCATAATGCCTCCCTGAAGAATTTGGCCTCAGAAACATATTACAATTCAGAAGGGCTAAAAAGGAAAACCATTTTATGGCCATTCTGCTGGTGTCTGCTTAGGACGGCTCATAAGGAGCATCAGTTCCTTCTAGTGGTTTCTTTACCATATTTGATGAAATATTAGATGCAATTGGAACAAGAGACTTGAGCAAGAAGGCCATAAACTTGGGAACGGTGCTGTAAAACACAAGTGCGCTAATGTGTAATAAGCGTGGGATTTGGGAGAGGGATGTCCAGCAGCTTGCTCACGGAATCGTCGTGGGTCGTACAGTGGCCAGGAAAGTCACCGAGCCCGAGTGCCAGTCTGGTGTTTGGTACACATTCCCCTTCCGCAAACCACAATTTGGGGCTGATCAGTAACAATTCCTCCACTGTGGGGAGCATGTTAAAATGGAGCAGAAAAAGAAGAAAGCTCAAATTCAAGTGAAAGTCCTGATAATCCTCTATGTTACAGTGTTCCGCAGTCTCTGTGTGTGGGGGAGCGGGGGTCGGGGTGGGGAGTAGAACATAAAGTTAAGACAAGATGGTAATAAGAAAACTCCCAAATGCCCTATAGTTACGCTAACACTGTATTGGCAGTAAAATAGCACAACCTTTCAGTTATCACTTCAATTTAATTTTGTTTATTTAAAAATGTTTTTTAATGTTTATTTTTCAGAGAGAGAGAGACAGAGCATGAGCAGGGGAGGGTCAGAGAGAGAGGGACACCCATTATCTGAAGCAGGCTCCAGGCTCTGAGCTGTCAGCACAGAGCCTGACGCTGGGCTCGAACCCACCAACGGTGAGATCATGATCTGAGCCAAAGTCGGAAGCTTAACTGACTGAGCCACCCAGGCACCCCTTCAATTTAATTTTTAAAGATATCAGTCTTCCTAAAGATCTGCCAAAAATGCATCGAATTCTAAAATCAAAATCAAAATTGTAACAAAACATTGTAACCTGCAAAATAATTCAAAAATTTAGCTGAAAGAATGAACAAGCAGAAATAGCTAGGGAAATTTTGAAATGGAGGAGGAATTGGAAGAGGGGGTGTTACCCTAACAAATATTAAAATTAAGTATAGAATGACTTTAATCAAACTAGCCTAATTTTAGGGCCGGACTGGAATTGACTATATAGATAGTACCAAGAATATATGTAAATTTAGTGTATATCGCACATGGGATTTCAAATCAGGGCAAAGAAGGACAATGCATGCTTAAAATGATGTCAGAACAATGTGCTAGTCATTTATAAAATAAATTTTTACATTCCAACTCATTCCTTATTCCAATATAAATTTGAAATAACGCAAATATTTAATTATTTTAAAAAACACAAACATAGGGGTGCCTGGGTGGCTTAGTCGGTTAAGCGTCCGACTTTCGCTTAGGTCATGATCTCGCGGTTCGCGGGTTCGAGCCCCGCGTCGGGCTCTGTGCTGACTGCCAGCTCAGAGCCTGGAGCCTGTTTCAGTCTGTGACTCCCTCTCTCTCTGACCCTCCCCTGCTCAAGCTGTCTCTCTCTATCTCTCCTAGAAATAAAGAAAAACATTAAAAAAAAATAAAAAAAAATAAAAAACACAAACATAAAAGCACTAGGAAAATGTGGCTGAATAATTTTACACTTCTGTGATGGAGAGAACTGTTCCAAATATGACAAAGAATTCAGAAACCATAAAACATAATGTAATTTTGCTGCATAAAAATAAGATAAAATACTGTGCAAAAAAGTAAACACAAAGTTAGAATACCAATCACAAACCGAGAAATACACAAGAATATTATGTTTTGTATATTTATATTAAAAATTATATTTGTAAAAATACATTAATGTGTTTAAGTTAATAAACCTAATATACAAAGAGCTCTCAGAAATCAATAAAGGACAATACAAAAATGCAGGAAGAATATGTATAAGTAATTAACAGAAGAAACACAAACAGGCAACATAATTTAAGAAAAACATTAAACCTCCCCATTAATTAAACTCAAATAAAATGACAGAGAGACCCCATTTTTTTTTACCAACCTGATTAGCTATGCTTTTTTACACCAATTAAAGTATCATGGAGAACCTACTAGCAAATATTTCTTTGTGCCACCTCTCATCACTTTTACAGCTACCAACAAGTCCAAAAGCCTGCCCTTCCAGCCTCCTACAATAACCTGGGAGATTTCACCCTTGCCCTGCTATCGGTAATTCTTACAGGAAGATCATCTGAAAACATAAATCACATAAATTTAGAGACGTGGATACCGCCTGCCTGGGTTTGAGTTCGCTTCTGCTTGAGCAATTCATCTAATTGTTCTTTGCTTCAGTTACATCATTTGTAAAATCGGGATGATAGCAATGGTATATACTGCTTGCACTGGATGGATTAAATGAGCTAATTCATGGAACATGCTAGAACAACATCCTGCATAGAGCAAGCCTTACCACGTATTAGTAATAAGGGAGGTGCTGTCCTCTGCCGCTGGTTAATGATGATGGTGCCTGTCCCCTGCAGGTCATGTTCCAACAGCATCACATCAGACTCAGGATAAAATACAAAGTGCTCATCACAACCCAGGGGGCTCTGCTGGATTTGGCCCCTACCTATCTGCAACCCCACATCTGGGCCTCCTTTGTTCAGCTGCAGGTACACCGGCCAACATCTTATTCACCCTCCTGTCTTAGTCTCTTTGTATTTGTTTTTTTCTTGCCTGGACAGTTTTTTGCCCAGACATGGCTCACCACCTCAGACCTCTGCTCTAATGTCAGCTCTCCAGAAAAGACTTCCCTGACTGCTCAATCTGGAATAGTCTCTGCCTGCACCCCCACCATGATGGATATTCTTACACACAAATAGATTAAAGCATAAATTAATCATACTTTCCAGGGAGCAATTTCACTACATGGGCTATAACTTAAAATGAGCATTCTCCTTCCTCCGGTGATCTCACTCTTAGGCAATTATACTAAGGAAGTACTCCGACAAGTACGTGAAGATTTACACGTATGTTTTTCATCAAAGCAACGTATATAATAAAGAAAAATTAGAAATGATGTAAAATCTTGTCGATAGACGCATTGATGATCAATTTGCTGTAAAAAACAAGCCACCTCAAAATTTGGTGATGTCGAGGTGCCTGGGTGGCTCAGTAGTTAAGTGTCTGACTCTCGATTTCGGCTCAGGTCATGATCTCATGATTTGTGAGATGGAGCCCCATGTCAGTCTCTGTGTTGACAGCATGGAGACTGCTTCTCTCTGACTCTCTCTCTCTCTCTCTCTCTCTCTCTGTCTCTCTCTGCCCCTTTCCTGCTTGCACATGCGCACTCTCTATCTTTCAATAAATGAACATTAAGAAAAAAACAACTTGTTGGTGTCAATAATAACCACCTGTGAAGCTGGTGAGCTACAGGCTGGCTATGGGGGCGGGGCTTAGCTAGATGGTTCTGGTTTGAGCTGACCTTACTCCTGCATCTGCAGTTGGCTGTCAGCTAGGCTTGTTCCCATAGCAGTTTGATAGCATTCCTAGAGAACAAATAGAAGTATGCAAGGCCTCTTGAGACCCAGAGCCAGACCTTGCAAAATATCAGTTCTATTTTATTCTTTCAGCCAAAGCGAGTCAAAAGGTTGGCCCAGATTCAAAAGATGGAATAATGACCCTACCTCTTCACGGCAGAAGCGGCAAGATCACATAGCAAAGGAGCATGGGTACAGGAAGACAGAAAACTGTGCCCATTTTGCAACTTACCAAAGTAAGAAAATGGTTTAATTAGTTATGGTAATGATTACATTGGGCTTTTCAAGCTATTAAAAATGGTGATGTTGAGCTCTATGAATACATTTGGAAAGATGTTTATAGTGTACTTACAAATAGTGTGTATTACACAACTTCCAACTTATGTCCTACCAGCAAACATATTTATATGCATAAAAGATATGGGAAAGGATGTTTTTCAAAATATTTACAGTGCTTATCTCTCAGTAACAGAATTTGTTCATCATTCCTTCCTTCTTTCCTCCTTCCCTCCCTCCCTCCTTCCCTTCCTTCTTTCCTTCCTTCCTTCCTCCCTCCCTCCCTCCCTCCCTCCCTTCCTTCCTTCCTTCCTACCATTCATCTTCCCTCCCTCCTTTCTTTCCTTCCTTTCTTCCCTCTTTCCTTCCTTTCATCCTTCCTCCCTGCATTCCTGACACCCTGGCATTTTCCCCCCTAGGATAAGATCAACAGACATTACACCTAAGGCCTTCATTCTACAGCAGGTCAGTCTAGACATTTTCTTATGACAGCAGAAGAGCAAGAGCACTGGCAGAAACTTGCAGACATATTCCAACTCTATGCTTGCATCAAAACTACGGGAACAAGTTGCATGGCCAGATTCAGAATAAAGGAATGGGAGAATAATCCCCTCTTCCTGGTGGGAGGAAGTGAGAAGTCCCACTACAGAAGGTATGGATGGGAGAAGGATGAAGGAGTTGTGGCCATTAATGCCATCACGGATAGACTGGTGATCTACTGGAAGGAGAGGGCTAGAGGACTTTGAGGATTTTGTCCTGAAGCTGCACTTGCACAGCAAATATATTGCCTTTTCTTAGAAAAGGTATTTATTAAGGAGTTGATTGGAGATGAATGGGGAATTATGCGGGAAAGTATCCCCAACTACCACAGTTTGACATCTATGTCTGCTCCATGTTACTATAAAGATAAGTGAGATGAATTTCAAAGGGCTTTGAAAATCTTGATGCTATACACAAGCAAGAACTCTATGTTGATTTGTAATTGCCAGTAAATGTCTTCTGGGCTTCCTTTCTTTTCCTTTGAGTATCCAGGAAATGTAGAAAATCATTTCAATAATCAAGTAAGCCAAAGATGATTGGGTAGATAAATCTGTTGCTACAAAAACAAAGACAACATCACATAGCATCTACCAAAGCCAAACATAAATTACCTGGGGAAATTTACCACATTAGTGTCTATAATTGAAATTTGGCTAGATTATTATCATTATTCCTTCTAAGACTTCCATTTTATGCCTATCAAAAAGCTTGGTGATATTTAAAAGCCATAAATTGCATCAAACTATTGCTTTCACTAACATGAGTCTCTTTGCTTACAAGGATTCAAAAATGAGTCATTCTTCCTTGAAATGCATCCAGTTGCTGTAGCAGCTGTAAACTGTAGGAGTTGATACTCCTTAATATTGAGGTGAAAGAGTCACTGAGTCCCACCCTTTGGAAACTACTTTGGCTGCAACTCTCATGCAAAGTTCAAGTCTTTCATGATGAGGCCTAAAGCCTTTAATTAATCTATTTGCGTCTACAGCTCCTGTGGTCCCTGAGTATTCCACCACTGCATACAACAACACTTTATATTTACTAGTCTCTCTCTCTGAGTGGCGTTACACATTTTTAGATGTTTTACCCAGAGTCCAGCTGTGGGGGAAAAAAAACAAACAAAAAGACAAAAAAAGTAGCAAAAATTTCACCAGGAAGATTTCTGCCACCTAATAGGAAATATAGAGATTCTTTACAAAGCCATCCTAAGATGTAAAAAGTCTCTCCCTTTCTCCCAAAGAATCATCTAACCATCAACTGCTTATCTTTTCCGTTTATTTTCTGTCATTCATTAATTCAACAAATATTTCCTGAGCACTTCCTCCGTACTACACCTGGTGATAGGTACTGGCAATTGTCATGGTTTAATAAAAGCCCATGTCATGGTTTAAATGAAAGCCTAGGAAGACTTCTCAAATCAGCTCCATCCATCTTATAACTCAACAAAATCCATCACATCCCCTCTTCCCACTGCACTTTTCCTTCAACTTTTGCAGAATATAATCGGTAAGGTGTTCTACTCTCCTATACCTTGTATGAGTAACTGAGGCAAGCTCTGAATGAGACAACAGCAGAGGTGTGGTGTATCTCACATCTGTCTCTTTGGATTTGCTTGTGTTTATTAGAGTTGCCTTTTCAAGAAAGAAAGAACAAAAGAACGAAAGAATGAAAGAAAGGAAGGAAGGAAGGAAGGAAGGGGAAGGAAGGAAGAAAACATAATAAATTCAGGCATAGCCAGTAAAGGATGATAAATAAATTGAACAGGTTAGACTGCTTTGGGTTAAGATTATTTTAGACTTGCTAGCAAATAATAAAAAGAGCTTCTCACATGGCCTAATATTTCAATACAGTTTTGCCCTGGAGTTTTAGGGCTAAGTTCTAGCTGATAACAAAGCACTGCTTAATTTCCTTACTTGTCAGTTCTTAGTTCATATTTTGCCTACATACATTGTCTGAGATCTGAGGCATTTTGGGTTGTTGTGTAATTCTACCTGTAAAAGGTCCTAATCTCACTGTCATCTCTAACACTATAAAAATAATCTAGTCAACACACATACCCCCTTCATATCCATCAATACCTATATCTAAACTGTCTTTATTTTACCCTCACTACAATTGAGTGAAAATTTAGCAATGTGTACAATTCGAAGCAGTATGTTTTCCCTCCATTTTCCAAGTTGTGATCCCATCTCCTTCTGGCTTCTGTTAAGGTTTGTGAAAAGTCAGCTGCCAATCTCATTGTTCTACTTTTGTAGACAATCTTTTTGTTTTGTTGTAACTGTTATCAAGAACTTCCCTGAAGTTTAACCATGACATTTGGGTGACATGTACTTTTAATTATCTTGTTTGGAAGATTTATGTCTTTCATTCTTGCCTTATCTTTTAGAACATTGCCTCTCCTTTACAATGTTGACATTTTTCATCACATCCTTTAAATCTCTTCATTTGTAAATATATATTTTTTTCTTTTTCTTTTCCAATTTCCATTTTTTATCTATGTGCTGCCTCTGGATAATTCCTTCACATTTGTCTTTTAGTTTATGCATTCCCTCAGCAGTTACATTTAATCTGCTGTATTCTAAAGCTACTATTTTTATGACTTTTAATTTCTAAAAGTGTTACTTGGTTCTTATTTAGACTCTACTTTGATATTTCTTTATGTGTTTTTAATCCTTTCTCTTTAAGGTCTTTTATCATCCAAGACATATTTTCTTATCTCTTAAAGAGAGCTTTGTTATTTGAGTATCTTGGTGGCCTAATCCTTCTGTTTTTCTTTATATGCTTCTTGCTTATGGTGGATTGTGCTTTGTAATTTTGGATTATGAGCTGATCTGCAACAGGGATTATTATGGAAATATCAGAGAGCCTAGATTAAGAGCTTGTCCCTCCCAAGAGGTATTTTACCTTCTGCTAGTCAATCTGGATACATTATCTGACCATGTTGATATCTGGGCCACACTGGCTGTACAAATATTGAACTATAATCCTATGTGAGCACAGGTATCTGTTTTTTATGAAGGAGACATGTTGGGATTTGTTGTTACTGTTGGGTGTGTTTATTCCCTTGTGAGCTTTAAAACCCAGGCCTTCAGATCCTGAAGATCAAACTCCTTTCCACAGCCAAGGTAACTAGAGTGACAGTCCACATGTTTACTATCTCTTTGTTAGTTGTTTCCATTTTATTTTTTCCTGTATTTAATATCACTATACATTTAATGCCGTGATTATATTTTAACCTGTATTTCTAGATGTTTCTAGAAGAGAGGTTTCATTCCAGACTTCATCCAAACTTAATCCAAAATATGTCCAGAAACTGAAGCTCTCCACCATTTTCCTCATATGGTAAATTCAGCCTGACATATGTATGAATTTTAACATAGAGTATTTTCAAATGTGTATTAATGAGTAACTTTTTAGTAGTTAGAGGCAATATTTGTGTTCAATTATGTGCCAGGTAGGTGCTTACTACTACTTACTGACAGAATTAATTAATTAAAATGTTCTTATTGATCAGCTTTTTGTCTATTATGGCCACCCTTTGTTTCTTTACATAAAGAATATTTTTCATTGCTATTGTTAAGTTTAAACACATTAATGAGTGACTTCAAAGTAATGTGGTAGGGTGCCTGAGTGACTCAGTCATTAAGCCGCCAACTCTTGATTTCAGCTCAGGTCATGTCTCACAGTTCATGGGACCAAGCCCCACATTGGGATCTGCACTGACAGCAAGAGGCCTGCTTGGAATTCTCTCTTTCCCTCTCTCTCTGCTCCTCCCCTGCTCATCCTCTCTCTCCCCCCCCAAATAAATAAATAAACATAAAAAAATAAGACAATAAAGTAATGTGGTAAATTCTACAAAGTATGAATGAAAATTCATCTTAGTGATTTGTCTCTAGTCACTCCTTCAAGACCAGTCTTGCCAACAAATTCCTGAACTACACATTGTTGCTGCAACAGAGATTTGGAAATGAGGATCATATTTCCAGTTTTTTACCCTAAAGATAAACCTTAAATATATCCTGAAGAGTGATTGATTTTTTTTTTAATGATTTATTTATTTCTAGGAGAGAGAGAGAGAGAGACAGCGTGAGCAGAGGAAGGTCAGAGAGGGAGGGAGTCACAGACTGAAACAGGCTCCAGGCTCTGAGCTGGCAGTCAGCACAGAGCCCAATGCGGGGCTCGAACCCACAAACCGCGAGATCATGACCTAAGCGAAAGTCGGACGCTTAACCAACTAAGCCACACGGGCGCCCCAAGAGTGATTGATTTTGAAAACCCACCATAAAACTTGGATTCAGAAATAAATATTACTCACCTCTCTGGTAAAATGAAGACACTAAAACAAGATCTGTATACTTGATTCCCTATTGGGTGGAACCAAAATGAGCCAATCAATAGTCAAAATAAATAATTTTTAAGGTTTTTTTAAAATGTTTATTTATTTTTGAAAGACCGAGAGAGACAGAGTGTGAGTAGGGGAGGGGCAGAGAGAGAGGGAGACATAGAATCCGAAGCAGGCTCCAGGCTCTGAGCTGTCACCACAGAGCCCGACACAGGGCTTGAACCCACGAACCAGGAGATCATGACCTGAGTCAAAGTCAGATGCTTAAACAACAGCCACCCAGCTGCCCTTAAAATAAATATTTTAAAATCTATGTTGTCTTCACAGAATGTAGGCCTGTAACTTAGTCACTAAGCAAGCTACTGTTTAATTATTTCCTTACTCTACATATGTTTAAAAATAGATCCCTGTGTTTCAAGCAGGGTGGCAAGCAGAATGACCAATGTTCCTATTTCCCAGGGCTGTGGCCCGGCACTTAGTTCACTGCTTTCTTGCCAACAGGATGCAAAAGAGCATAAATTTCCTGCCAAACATGGATGCCAGGGAAACAGGGGTGCCTTGCAGGCTATGCCTTAGTCCAAGTGGGAAATTTCATTCTTTGAGGGAGGACCAAAAAGGCCAAATGAAAAGGGCCCAAGAATAGTGTGCATAGATGCAATGTTCAGCTCGCTGAACAACATTAAGGTTCAATTTGGCCACCTATTAAGATAATTTAACAGAGCTCATCTATCTCAACTTCATTGTCAAAGTCAAAAAGCATGACATGTCAAGTGAAGCTGGACTGGGCCACATCCTAGTGCTCACTCACCATCTGAGTGAAATTAAGCAGGTCTCTCATACTGTTTTTTTTTTTTTAATCCATAAAATGGGAATAATAAAAAATACCAACCCCCTGGGATTATTATCACATAATTAGCAAGATAATGTAAAACAATTAACAATGTCTGATGCTAATAAATACTCAAGTATTTGCTATAAGTATTATATCAACAAGCATTTGAATGCTTACTGATTTTTTGTGCTAAATACTTTGGTGCATGAAAAGACAAATCAAATGTGCTAGGAGCTTAGATTCTAACAGAAGAGGTAAGAAGGCATGGAATTATGAACTCCATGAGAGCAAGGACTGAATGTGTCTTATTCACATTATGTCCCAAGCACCCAGAAGTGTTCCTGGTATAGAATAGGTATCTAATAAGCATTTGTTGTATGCAAATATAACTCACTCTTTTACTTCAAGGAAAATGAAATGAATGTTAAAGGGGAATAGGAGAAATACAAGAGAAAATGTAGATAAGATCATGACCTTGAAGGCCAAAGAAAGAAATTATCCACAGTTTCTTGTCTATCAAAGGATGATAATTTATTACACTTGCCCTCCTTCCCTCACATAGGTTATTGTAAAGCTCAAGATTGAGACTATTCTAAGCATTTCACCCGTGTTAACTAAGTTTACCTTGGCTGCAACCTTGAGAGATAGATATCATTATTCTTATCCTCATTTTACAACCAAGGAAACTGGGACACAGAGAAGTTAACTTACCTGCCCAAAGTCACACAGCTAGTAAGTCACAGAAGAAGAACTGAGTCCCTGGCAGGAGAGCTCCAGGACTTGCATGATGAGAGGAAAAGGTGCCTTGGCCCCCACAAGTGCAGCCAGAGCCTTGGACCCTCCGCTCTCATTACTTACCAGAAAACACCGTTGTGGGTTTTTGTTTTGGGGTGGTTTTTTTTGTTTTTTTGTTTTTTGTTTTTTTTCCCAAATCTAGACCTTCTGAACTCCATGCTCAACATCTCTCTCTCTTCCTGGCAACTTTCTTCAACACCTTCGACCACAAGCTTAACTTCATTATCTCCACTGCTTCCTGGGAGGAGGAAGAAGGGGAAGAGTGTGCTATAAATATCCCTTCCTAAGTGCGCACCCCCCCCGCCCCCCGCAAGTGGAACCACCTGCTGCGCCTGGGTGAGGTGGCTGGCCCAGCAGCACCTGGCTGTGGAGAGAAGTTTGTGTCCCGTCTTTCAGCAGAGGTTTCCGAGACCTCCCGAGGGGCTCACTGCTGTGAAGTGGGGGGAAAGTAAACAACCCATAATGAATGGTGTCATTACAGGGTTTTATCATCTCCCTGCCTAATTCTATCAGTAAGAACTCCAAAGCAAGTGGTGGGCAGATAAAGCATCCTGAGGATGCCGGGCTCTAGATTTTTCTGGGCCCCCAAACGACACAGTACCTCCTGAGGTCCTGACCCCCAGCCATTTCTTAGGAATATCCTATCTTCTTTCACCCTGTATTTGGGTATGGGAACTCTTGGGAAACTGGACACGGAACACATGTTCTCATGACCAAACCACACCGAGGAACGGCACCGCTGCGGTGCAGCTTCCTATTAAACTGGACGAACAATTACATGTTCTGCAGGTGTAGAACCCTGTCCACATTTACCCAAGGTCAGAGAGTAAATCAGTGATTAAACTTGGTCTTCAAACTCCATCCTCGGTTCTCTTTAACCCGCAACTGTGTCAGGAGGGCTCGGCGATGAGCCGAGCAGCTCTGGTAAGGGTCTGCTGGGCCTGGGCCCACCGTCCTGGAGGTCAGCCCTCGGGCAGAACTGAGTTAGCAAAGGGCTGTTTCTGCCTTTGCCAACGAGCAAGATTCCTCTCCCAACACCCACACAGAACCACGGGCGCGCTGCACACGCACGCACAGACGACCGAGAGGAATTTTTATTTTCTCCCATCTCAATCCAGAGTCCGAAACAGCTGCCAAATGAGTCCCTCTGACAGCACCTCCTACACAATGAGACGCCGGAGCTGCACACCGCGCTCTGCAGGCGTTTTAATTGTGAATCCAGATGCTCTATCCCTTCGGTTCTCGGCACTGACCTTTCACTTGAAAGTCAATTTGTCAGTCTGCTCCGTGTGTCTGAAGAAATCATCAAAGCCGCCCCGCCGAGGAGCTCCCCGTAGGTTTTGCTCAGTGTGGCTGCGGCATAGCTACGTGATGGTGGGGGGAAGTGGGGGGGGGCACGGAGGGTTCGAAGCTCCCCTCCCCTTAGGACTGGTTGGGTGCGTTCCGTTTCCCAGGGGAGACTGCGTCACCGGGGGGCGGACCCTGAGTATCTTCGAAGAGGGAAGGAGGAAGCAGAGCCCGGTGCATTCTCCCCCCATTATCTTGCCCAACAGGACCCAGTGAAATGAGAGGAAAGAGAGACCCTCCAGAGATTGCATAGCCCAGGCATGTCTGATTTGCAGTCTGAGTTTCAATTTTCTGCCAACACAGCTAAGGGCTCAAGTCCGGAAAGAGACGTTCTTTCTCTCAGAGGGCCAAGGAGATGGGGATCATCAGAGGGGCAACAGGGGCTAACCCTAAATCAGGGAATACATGTTGGAACTATTCTCTGTTTACTAGAAAGAACTAGACAGAGCCAGTCCCAATAGCATCCCTCCGCCATCCCCAGGTTACTGAGAGCTCCCGTTCTATTTGCAGTCCACCCACAGTACCACACCATCTACACATCTTGCTCTTCTTATACCACTCACAACTACACCTTGCCTGCCACCACACACACGCACACATGCACACATACTCACACCATCACCACACCACCACCACCGCAACCAAAGTATAACTCTTTCTCAGTCCTACTGAACTCTGTTGAGAGACAAGTCAATCTAAGAATTGTAAATTGCTGCTAAGTGAATGCAATGGGGAAGCATCTTCTGTGAGTTCAACAGGCAGGATTATAGCTCATTCTGCCACTACCTTCTGGGTGAGTTAGGGTATATTCCTTAACAACTTGGATTAATTACCAAAACATACTGGAATGTACTTGTTTGGTTTTGTTTTCTTTTGCCCTAGTTTGGGCTAAGTTAGAGAATGGTCACGAGCCGTGTTAATATATGAGGGCAACTAAGCATCTATTGTCCTGGAATTAGTATTTGGTGGGGCCCTTTGTTGTTTTTTTATGTTGTTGGTCTGGTATACAGAATGGTGAAGAGGAGAGAGGTAGAGAAGAGGGCCAGTCCTGCATCGGAAGCCCAGGACATGCCAGGAGGAAAGGGACAAGAAGCCTACAGATTGAACACCATGATTTTCTGCTTGGAAGATTTGGGGTGGGTAACGATAATCCCAATAAAGGTCCAATAACAAAGAAGAGCTAAAAGGCTTACAACAATTTCCCACAGGAAAAGGAGAGGCTAGGGTGTCCAGATGCACAACCAGTGTCTAAGGCAGTGTGGTTCACAGAACTCATGCATTAAAAGCTTGGAGGAGAAGTGGGGAAATTTGCTTAAAAAGGGGATTCCTTTGCCTCTGGCCATGACAAAGTAACTGGTACCATGCTAGCCCTCACACCAAAAACGTCCATAGTGCTAGAAAAATATATGAGCAACTGTTACCAGGCAGCAAATAACAAGCAATGAAACACTGTGATTCCTGAGGAAAAGAAGAAGGTATACAACTGTAATGGGAATAAGTTCACAATCTTAGTGCATTAAGCCAAATGTACTTAAAACATGGTGGCCCCACTGAGTGGACTAAGTATATATCAGAGTTCAGGGTAGGGAAGTAGCTAGAATCAAAAGGACAGGAAACCAAGGAGTAGGGAACTATTCAAAAGCTCAAGTGAAGAAAACTGTCTGTCCGTGGCTGATGGCTGGGCTAAACATGCAGAGGACAAGTCTACTTGAGGGTGTCAAGAGAGGTGCTGCTATGAGTTTGTGGCCAAAACAAAGACATTAGACAGTACTTGGGGATGTTGGAGTTATGGTACAGCCAGGGTGGAGGCTCCCTGAGGTGTCAGAAAGGCCAAGCGATAGGAGTAAGGACTATACTCTAGAGTAATTCCTACTCTGTATCTGCCCTAAAAATGCTTCAAACTAGGCTCTAACACAATTCTCAGGGGAGAAGGAATTTGGAGATTGCTTCCCCCTGGCCTCAAGTGGGGATAGGGGTGGGAAACACTTCAGGTTCTCCATAAATCTGCCATAATAAAGCAGAAAACAAAGTCTTTAGAAATTTGTCGCAAGCCACTAGTCATTGAACTTCCTACTAAAACAAAACTCAACACCCTTCAGAACTGCTACACCGTAGCATTCACAAAGTGGGCACACAATGAGAAATAACAAAATATGCAAAGAAAAAGGAAAATGTGACCCACAATCAAGAAAAAAAAGCAAGCAATAAAAACATATACTGAGATGGCCCAGATATTGGATAGAACAAAGACTTTAAAATGATTGTTCTAATATATCGTCAAGGAAATAAAGGAAAATATGTTCAAAGTATTAAAGGAAAATATGACCAAAATGAATGAAGACATGGGCATATCAACAAAGAAATGTAACTAGAAAATAAAGAATTGATCTCGGCATTCAAGAGTCTCTCATGGTTTGCCTCCCTCCCTCTCCCCCACTATTTTCCCCTTCATCTCCCCCATGGTGCTCCGTTAAGTTCCTCCTAATCCTCCTATACATGCAAACATATGGTATCTGTCCTTCTCTGCCTGACTTATTTGGCTCAGCATAACACCCTCAGGTTCCATCCATGTTGCTACACATGGCCAGATTTCATTGTTTCTCATTGCCATATATATTATATACGTATATATATATATATATTCCATCGTATAGATAAACCACATCTTCTTGATCCATTTGTCAGTTGATGGACACTTAGGCTCTTTTGGGGTGGGGGATGGGGAAGGAGGGTGATGGTCATGGAGGAGGGCACTTGTTGGGATGAGCACTGGGTGTTATATGGAAACCAACTTGACAATAAACTATTTTAAAAAAAGAAAATAAAGAATTGAAAGCTTTTAAATATTTATTTATTTTTGAGGGAGAGATGCACACACAGAGTACAAGCAGGGCAGGAGCAGAGAGAAAGAGAGACACACACACAGAATCTGAAGTAGCCTCCAGGCTCTGAGGTGTCAGCACAGAGCCCTATATGGAGCTCGAACTCTCAAATAGTGAGATCATGACCTGAACTGAAGTCAGACACTTAACCAACTGAGCCACCCAGGCACCCCTAGAAAATAAAGAATTAAATAAAAATTATTAAACTGGAATAAGAACTTAAATGACAAATTCAATAGATGATGGAGATGGCAGAAAAAGAGAGACTGGAAATGGCAACAGAACAGAGAAATAACAATTGAAAAATAGAGACTCAAGTACCTATGGGACAACTAAAACTGGCTCATATGCATGTATTTGGAGTCCCAGAAGGAGAAGTAATAACTACGAGTTTCCCATATTTATTTCAAAATATCAACTTACAGATCAAAAGCTCAGTAAGCTCCAAGCAGACTAAATTAAAAAAGAAAAATTATATCTAGGCACACCACAGTCAAACTGTTGAAACCAAAGACAAAATGAAAAACTCTGAAGGCAGTCAAAGAAAAAACATGCATGATGCATGCGAACCAGTGATACAAATGATAGTTAACTTCTCATCAGATACAATGGCAGCCAGATGATAACAGAATGTCATCTTTAAAATAACAAAAAGGTAATAAAATAAAATAAAATAGAATAAAATAAAATGAAATAAAATAACAAAAAGGAATAACCCCACTATCAACACAGAATCTAAGCATATAACCAATTAAAACGTCCTTCATACATGTATATATGTACATATAGATGTGTGTATATGTATAATTCAGCCATAAAAAAAAGAATTAAATCTTGCCATTTTGTGACAACATGATGCTAAGTGAAATAAGACAGACAAAGACAAATCCCATATGATTTCACTTATATGTGGACTCAAAAAACAAGGCTAAAACAAATATCGTAGATAGATCACACTGGTGGATGCTAGGAGAGGGGGCATCTCAAATGGGTGAAGGGAATCAAAAAGTCTACACTTCCGGTTATAAACAAGTCACGAGATGTAATGTACAGTATAGTGACTATAGTTAGTAATATTCTATTACCTATCTGAAAGTTGCTAAGAGAGCAAATCTTAAAAGCTCTTATCACAAGAAAAAAATACTTTGTAACTATGTATGGTGATAGATGTTAACTGGACTTATTGCAGTGATTACTTCACAATGTGTACAGTTATCAAATCATTCTGTTGAACAATACACCTGAAACTAATATAATGTCAATTACACTTCGGTAAAAAAATGAACTATGGGTCTGTATATGAGTTGACTTTCCAAAGCATTATGCTGAGTAGAAGAAGCCAGCCACATGAGAGTGGAGCCCATATGATTATATTTAAATGAAATTCTAGAACAAATATAACTAATTTATTTTGATTAAAATTGGAATAGTGGTTTCCTGGGGGCAAGAACTGACTGGGAAGGGAAATAAGAAAAATTTCCGGGATGATGACAATATGTTTTATTTTAACGGAGGTGTTGGTTACCGGGGCGTATACACTGGCAGGTCCACTTGAGAATACACTGAAAATCTGTGATTTTGCTGCATGTAAATTTTGCCTGTTTTTTAAGAAAAATTGTACTTGTAAAAAAAAAATGTAGATTGGATAATATCATTCCTTGGTTCAAACCCTCAAATGTCTTTAAAGCCAAAACCTGGATCCTTCCAATGTGCTCAAGGTCCTTCATGCTCCGCTTCCCCACTATACCGAAAATTGCCCTATTGCTCACTCATATTGCACACTGGCCATTTCATAGTTTCTTGAACACGCAAACATGCTCCTGTCACACCCCATTGAGCACTGATTCTCTTTTTATCCATTTACCATCTGTATCCCCCCAAATAAGTGTAAGACACTTTATTTGTTCATATATAAACCTCCAGTGACTAGGGCAATGCCTGGTGCATAATAGCTGCTCAAAAAATACTTTCTGAGTGAAAAATTTAAATGAATGAATCATCTTTTTTATCCTATTAAAAACATTTTTGTGTTTCCTTTATTCTCAATGGGCCCTTTCAGATCAAGAGGTCTGTGCTAAATTATATTGCTGAGTGGACCTCTGTCTATCTGAAGCTATATATCAATGGCTAAGGCTCCCCAATTCCCTGTTTTTACTGGGGGAGAGCTTAAATGTGTCAGAGGAAGGAACACGAAGGAGATAAAAAAAATTTTAGTGTCCCAAAAGGCTGTCTGGGAAGAAGAAAGTTAATTGCCAGATCCAGGAAGTGAATTTACAGTATATAAATGAAAAGCAAACTAGCATAGCTTTACCCTGATGGGAAAGGAGCTTACCTTGAATCAAGGAAGCCTAAAGTCATCTCATCGATCCCCACAAACAGCTGGAATTAACTTGAAGGACAATTTTGCTTGCTTCACAGTGATGATTTCCTCATATTTTTCCTGATCTAGACCCGAGGAAAGAAACATGGCATGCTCTCAGAGGGAAAGATTCTTCTTTACCGATAGAGGAAGTATAGACAATCACAACATGGAAAGTTGGGGGAGTAACAAGACTTTGATGAAAAGAAGAGTCTTACAACAAGACAGTGACCAAACCCAAAGTGACTGCAGTGTCCTCCAATTTCCCCAGGAAGGGCCTACAGTGAGGTTATCTGGGTAGAACGAATAGCACCTCGAGCCAGTGTACATACAGTGAGAACTAACTCTGGCCATCTCAAGCAGGGAAAGAATTCATTGGAAAGATGTTGGAAACTCCCAATCAATATGAAGAATGGAAAACCTGACTCAGAAAATGGATAGAACTCAAACCAGAAACATAGCTGAGATCATAGTTTGGAACCAAGAGGTTAAAATGTCAGCAGCTCTCAGCTCTGTGCTCCTGCTTACATTCTCACCATATCTACCCCAGACACTAGTGGACCCCACCTCAGAACCTCTTCAGCTCTGATCTCCCTGCCATGGTAAATAGCTTCTTACCTGCCCCTTGGTCTACACATCAGCCCCTCAGGGTTCAAAGTCCTGCATGGGACCCTAAGGAGGTTTGCTCAAGTCTAGGCCAATAGACACATCTCTTTGATGTCAAGAGCAGAGAGAGGAAATGTCCACCTATTTTGTTTTCTTAGCGGAAAGTGGGGTCACACCTATTTGGGGAATTCCCTCCAAATAAAGAGACTGCTAAGATTCTGAATAGTCAAACCTACTTTAATTTATTATAATCAAGTCTCTTTGACGGCCTTATGACCTTATAAACACTTCCTCCCAAACGTACACTTCCAAAAATATTTGTGCACAGTGTAGATAACCCATTTCACTCAACCAGTAACACACTCATCCTTTCTCCCCAAACAGAGAAGATACAAAATTGAATTATTTTCTCCTTCCACTTTGTGTCCAAGTTCTCTAGCCATTGCCATTCTTCCTATTTTATTTTATTTTATTTTATTTTATTTTATTTTATTTTATTTTATTTTATTTTATTTATTTGTAGGAGAGAGAGAGAGAGACAGCATGAGCAGGGGAGGGTCAGAGAGAGAAGGAGTGACAGAATCTGAAACAGGCTCCAGGCTCTGAGCTGGCAGTCAGCACAGAGCCCGACGCGGGGCTCGAACCCACGAACCGTGAGATCATGACCTGAGCGAAAGTCGGACGCTTAACCAACTAAGCCACCCAGGCGCCCCAGCCATTCTTCCTATTTTAATCCCATCCTGAATTTCTAAAATTGAAGATTAAATAGTAATTACAACCACCACTAAAAGATGCTATGTGCAACAGGCATTTCAACATATAGACCATAGCTAGTAGTTGTAGCTTTCCCCCAAACTGCCAGTCCACGTTTTCTCTGCCTCAACAAACATACAGAAGGGCAAACAAAACGTAAATCTTCACTCTCCAGAAACCTCAGCCCTTGCCTTTCCTGCTTGGATAAGCTTCTAATAGTCTCTTATTCATCTTTACTACTTAAAATAATAGTACAAGAGATGCCCTTGGGTGGTCCATCCTTACCTTCTTTTTACTAGTCAAGATCATTCAACCCACCACAAATCCAGCTTTCTCCTCCTGATTTTCCATGGCATGAGAATTCCTGAACATCCAAATGGCTAGTTCAGCTCCCAATGTTACAGAATTACTGTAATTTCTTCGTGGAAACAATCCTCCATTGGGTACTAAACCAGCAGAGGCCAGAAACAGGATGCAAAAGTTTGATAGTGGGTCATTAGATAGAATTCTGTGTGGTACCCACATGATTCTTCCCCCAAAGCTCCTGAGTTTGCGTGTTCTAGGACAGGGAGAAAGAATTTCATTTATTTATCATTAATACAGAGCAAATTACTTCATCCTGAGGGACAGCATCACAAATTTACAAGGTATTGTCTACCATCTGGCTACCAGTACTGGATCAATAAATCATTCTGGCTTTCTGTAAGGTCAGTTGCTGCTGGATAGTAGGACACATGGCTAGACCAGTGATTTCTATGGTCATCAGCCCATTGCCTTATTTCTTTCTCTGTAAAGTGAGTTTCTTAGAACAACCTATTTGCAAGTTAAATTTTTATCATAGGTCAGTTTGTTTAAATTATTTCTAAAGTTTATTTGAATGGCATTATCATATATTAAAGGTCATCTTAACTGATATTTCAAGTGATTTGGAAAATAAATATCAAGAAAATCACAATGATTACAAAGTAAAAGAATCTAGAGTAGGGATTCTATTATGATGTTTAAGAATTTAAGTAAGATCCTCGGATGGAAGTGTGAGTAAACGCATGGTGGGGCAGTGAAAACAAACTTGAATTTAAAATTGCTGTCTATTTTAGTGGGTAATTTCTTGCCCTACCACAGTGGAAGGGTGCAATATAATCAGTTTCTACCAGGTAGTTGACTGACCCTCTGGGGTATAGTACCATCCTAGTATTCAGAACTGGTTGCTATTCTGGCCACTATGAGACTCAGCTCAGGAAAAGCAGGTCACAATGACAAGAGGAAGTCCTTGTCATTAAGTTCATGTCGTTAGGTTCATTCCTGCCACCTTGGCTGTTTTGTTAATGAGTCCTTTGATCAAGTACCAAGCAAAGACCAATGGTCATCTTTAATAAAAGTCTTTTTTTCCTCCTGATTATTTAAAATTTCTTTACAGTGACAGCATTTTGATGAGCATGCCGATTGGGCACAAAAATTCTCATAATTCTGGGCTCAGGTCAAGGAGTTTATCTAACTTCTTCCATAAACTTCCTCATCACCAATTCTCCAATATTTTTTTCTTCTAATCCTCTGATTTCCAACCAAATTCATTAGCTACTGCCCAAAATATTAGATCTAGATTGTTGCTATGGGCCATCTCTTTTGGTTAACTAGATGTACTACTAAACATCTGTTCCTAGGGGAATTTTTATTTTCCATTGTGCTTTGGGACCACCCTTGAGTGGAGTTAATGAACCACAGCAATCTACAGTCAAGAAAATTTGGCCCACTGCCGTTTGCTAGAGAGGGGATTTGACTGGCCATGGGAAGAACACTGAATCTGTCCAGGGCACTGCAGGGAGTCTGGACCTGGATGGAATCTGGGTGGGACACGGTCCTGGGATTCCTACAGTTGCAACTGAGGAAGCCCTGGCACAAAGCTACCAATGTCGCTCCTCATAATCCCTTTGGTTCTGTCCCTGCGTTCTGGTGTCACCAGACAACCCCACCAAACTACTCAATGCACTTGGGAGGTGTACTCACCAGTCTTTATCCCAGATCTACACTCCAACACAAACAGAGGCCGCCAAAATACATCCTGCCTCTGTNGGAATGCTTTAGAAATGGTTTTATTTCTGAGAACTTGAATTTTTAACACTGCCCCCTCCAATAACCACATTTTCTTGGAGTTCAAGATCAGAGATAGACTACCCTGGTGGCCTTTTAACCCTAATTAACCCACAAGCCCATTTGGTATCCCCACCTCTTTTAACTATGTGATGTAGCTTATGAAAAGATGTGGCTTCTAGTCTGTCAAATACTGCACATTCCACAGCTCTTGCTCAGGCCACTTCCTTCCCTATGGAGCTGCTGCCTGACTTTTCCAAAGCTGATATTAATATCACAGACCATTATAATATAGTTATTTTCATGGAAGGCAGGGAGGAAGTCACGTGGCATTAATTGGTCCCACGGGGTCCTGAAAGTCTCCATTTAGCATGTTGTTTTTACTCACATAAGCAGCAATGAAGTGGAAACAGTGAGGAAGTTGCTATGATTGTATTAAATGAGTATTTTTTTTTCTGGGACTTGTTTGGTTAATGAGTCATTTTTCCGTTTTTAATTGTATGAACATATGTAGTAGCTGGGTCAAAGGTACATGTGCATTTTCTAAATGCACCCCACACCCCCCCCATACACACACACATTATCTAGGCCACTGTCTGTTTGCTTTATTTTAGCGTCCATTGTGATGTCAGCTCATTGAAAGGCTGGGACACAGAGAAACTAATCAAAGTATATGAATTTTTACAGTTTTGAGGGAAAGGAATTGGAAAGCTCCTGAGCATTAAAAGATATATTTTATCTTCTTTAAGTTACTGAACCAGCAGGGCTTCATATCAAAATCTTGCTATCACCAGAATGCATTACTCTGTGTCTGTATCATAAACTTTATTCTTTAAAACCCCATCATGGGGGCATCTGGGTGGCTCAGTCGCTTGAGCATCCAACTCTTAATTTTGGCTCAGGTCATGATCTCATGGTTTGTGAGTTTGAGCCCCACATTGTGTTCTTCACTGACAGTGCAGAGCACGCCTGGGATTCTCTCTCTCTTCCTCTCTCTGCCTCTCCACTGCTCTCTTTGTCTATCTCAAAAAAAAAAACTATTAAAATAATTTTTAAAAAAACTTTCATATACATCATCCTTTTTTATCTTTATAATGGTCTGTGAGGTAGGGAGGGCCAAAATCATTGGTCCATTTTCCAAACTGAAACTGATGTCATAGAGGCACAGACACTTTTTAAAGATCATGTAGCTAATAAGTGATGGTCCACAAACCAAGGAACCCAAGAAATAAGATGGGGCTCTAAGGAGATTTTGTGGTGGGTTAGATGGTGGGCAAGGTGGATTTGGGAGGGTGAGCCTGAGCTGTTCTCAAGCACCACAAGCCCTTTCTGCCTCTCCAGGTAACTCTGTGTTCTTGGACTGTCTCTACTCACCACAGTGGTGAAATTCTCTTTTTCAGCTAACAGGTCCCATGAAGGTGATCATGAAAACAAACAGATGATAAAAAGCCCTCTTGAAATATTTTTTGCTTGAAAGTACTGATACTAGAATAATGCGTGGGTTCCTTGGACACAGGGAATAATTCTTTTGACAAAGATGTGCCAGGAAAACACGGACTCTCTCTCTCTCAATATGGAGGAGGTCATGGATTATGAATTCTACATTTCCCAAAGATTCTGAAACAAGAAAAATAAGATTCTGATAAGAAAAATTATGATTTTCTTCTCAGTCGAGAAGAGCTTTCTGTGACTCACCTTGAAGGCTAGATATTGATATGGAAAGACTTTTGTCATTCTTTGTACAATCTTGGAGAAACTTCCTTCTCACAGTCAATAGGTCATACAGACTGGCAGTAAACAAGTTCACTTTACTTAACGCAGTTAGATCAAGGTACTGAGAAGTCTATTCGGTTCACACAAGAGCCAGTTAACCTTATACAAGAACAATCCACAAATAGATGAAAACTACTCCACGAGACAGATGTAACACCTCCTCGAGGGACTCTATCACCCAACTCTAACACAACCACTCACATGTGTCCCCAGGGCCAGAGGAAGCCTAGCTCCGTGCGAGTCATCGCCATTACCAGAAGCATGACTCAAAGGGACACTCCTACAGGCAATTTTTGGCTACCTCATCTTTGCAGAATAGGGTGCATCACCACACTGAGGAAGTCCAGAATCTCCAGGGGACTGCTTGACATGAAGCTGTATATGAGCCACGGGGAACATAGCACAGAGTACTAATCCGGCTTGTGAATGGACCAAGGCCATTGCTTCTCTTCCTCTGTCTCCTCCCTCCTTGTCATTTGACTGCTCATAAAAGCTCTATGAGGTCATTTGGAACAGTAAGTGAAAAATGAGCTCATGCAGTCTATTTAGTTTCTTTTGAGTCATTCTAGTTCAAGTATGTTTAGAGGAGAAGTTTGAATCCTTTGGCTGGCTTGAGGTTTGGGAGTCATCCGCAGACTTCAGTTGCCCAGACTCTCCACGTCCGAACTGAAATGAGAGTCACGGAAGCAGAGACTGTGAGGAGCTACAGAAATGGAGTAGAATTATTTTTCAGTTCCTCACATTTTACAGACGTAGAAACGGATGCCTAGAGAGCTTCAGAGACTTGGCTCATGTCATAGAACTCATCGTGAGTGCTAGAGTAAAGTACAAAAGCCACTTAATATTTGATAATGAGCACTGATTATATTGAAGGTTATCTGTATCTATTGAATATACATTCAGTATATTTTTATTAAATATATATATTCAATAAATTTCCATCTTCGGCTCAGGTTTTAAATAACAGTTGTTTTCCATCACAGAACTGCAAGGACAATTTTTATGAGTCATCTGTTAATAATATTTTGTTTCAGGAGCACGCTATCCATCAGGTAATCCTAAAGCCCTGCTATGGGGTGGCATGGGGTTTGTTTTACAGAAAGGAAAGGAGTGAGATGTATCTGACGACTAAAACATGAAAATGCCTTGGAGCCATTAGCAAACCTGCTACTGTTTCTGTGGTNGCAGATGGCAATAAAAATAACGGACCTCTCCATCCACCCGCATTCTCCTCAATGTGCAAACTCTCCCCTCTTCCAACCGGAAGATCTGCTTTTAAATTTTGCCAAATCTTGAAAAAGCAGAGGTCCTCTGTTGATACTGGAGAGGTTAGCAGGGCTTGACCATTAAGGAAGATGAAATTCTAGTTACACTTGGGACAGCTTTCATTCCAATTTATAATAAATATAATATAATATAATATAAATTAAAAATATATNAGAAGCAGAAAGGCCTCTGGGGAACAGAGTGGGCACAGGAAGTACTCTCACACGAGAGGAGGCAGGAAGACTCTAAGAAGAGGAAAAAATATCAGCCTCCAGCAAATAAACCAGGCTCTCCTCAGACCTCGGAAAAATCAAGAAAGAAATATTAGCAGGACTTTGGATTGAGGAAGAGCCAAATAAACTATCCATAACGATAGCTTACCCTATAGATTCACAAAAAGGAACCACTGGAGAAAATAACAAGACCAGAGTAATTCCAGAGGAAACTGAAGTAACAAACATACTTTTCATTTACTCTCCCGGGCCCGGAAAAATATGTTCTGGCAACATCAAGTTGTCTCAGAAATCTTATTGGCTGGATGAATTCTTCTCATTTAAATTTTGATATGTGTGACACACAGTATTTTCTGTTAATTAAGCCTCTTCACATAACTTTGTGGGAAGAGTGCGTGTCTGGTATTTCAGACATTCCTAAGATTCAAGGGAAGAAGATTCTACAACCCAGCAAATTTCTAAGAAACTAATTACCTAGAAGAATTCACCAAACTGCGCTCACTTGGCCAGGCTGCTGCACTTCAGAGCAGGAGAGAAATGGTCTTCTGTTGTGTTTTTTTTCCCCTTCTCCTCACCCTACTTTGCTCTGTGGCAAGTTGCGGAAGTTTGGAGGGAAAGCTAAAGGGTGTGGAGGGACATCAGAGAGAGTGTGAAGGTGCAGGGGAGAGGGTGGAGAAAGGAAAAGGGCAGTTTGCAGGGTGTGAGGCAGTGGGTCTGCGCGAGGTGGGTCAGAGCCTCCTGGGAAGCCATGTTCACTCAGTTTATCACGTCCAGGAAAAGTGCTCCGAAGAAAGAACAAATAATGGTTCCAGTTTCCTTCAGGCTTAATATAGAAGGCCCCCAAAGGTCCAAAACAATTTTAGAAAGAGAGCTGCAGGGTGGGGAGGAAAAAGTATTGTGCACCCCTGAGGAAATGGGGCGGGGGGACAAACAATATTGTTTTAATGTGACTGCTACAATCTTTGTGGGCTCTCAGCTCTGACCAACCGCATCCTTCTGACCCTGAGACATTTATTGTTAAATTTTCTAAAGAAAAAAAAAACTGCTCTGGGCAGAACTCTCTGGGTTATTCTATTTTACAACAAACTATTTAAGGCTAAGCTATTAGCACTTTGACGTATTTGTGTCGTTGAGGGGAATGAATAGACAAAATCACAAGTCTCATTTCCCTGCTCCTTGAGTCTATATATAATTAAAGTGATTGAAGAAAGCCAATCTGACTTGACTTAGTACAAAAGGAATATTTTTTTAATGCTCAGAAAAAATGTAATTCTGGAAAAGCCATCAGAAATCAATTGTTTAAAAAAACTTCAAATAACGCTTTCCTTCCATTTATTGTTCAGTCATCTTTCCTCTTCTTTTTTATTAAAAAAATTTTTTTAGTTAAATTTTTAAATGTTAATCTATTTTTGAGAGAAAGAGAGAGAGACAGAGTGCGAGTAGGGGAGGGGCAGAGAGAGAGGGAGACACAGGTTCCAAAGCAGGCTCCAGGCTCTAAGCTGTCAGCACAGAGCCAGACAGGCTCGAACTCATGACCCGCAAGATCATGATGTGAGCTGAAGTCAGACGCTTCACCAGTGCTTCACTCAGGTGCCTCTATCTTCCCTTTGCTTATATAATTTTGAGAATGACCTAAATCTCATGTGAAATGAGGCACTGTCGTTTCACATGCACGGTACACACTTTCTTCTCCAGCTGGATGGGGGCCTGGCCTGTCACTCCTGCCAGAGAAGGGATTCTTTTTATTTAATAACTGCTTAGGAATAGTTGCTCTGTGATATCTAACCACCAACAAAGGTGGAAATATGTATTTGTTATCAATTGCTACCTAACAGATTATCCCCAAACTTAGCAGTTTAGTGGAACAAACATTTGCTCTCACAGTTACTGTGTGTTGGGGATCTGGGCTCGGCTTTGCTGAGTAGACTACGGTTCGAGGTCTCTCACAAAGCTACAGAGATGGCTTCGCTGGGACTGCAGTCGCCTCGACCGTTGACTGAGGGTGGATCTGATTCTAATCTCACTCTTGAGGCTGCTGCCAGATGCTCGCTGGCTGCTGACCAGTTCTTTGCCATGTGGGTTTCCCCATAGGGCTGCACCCAATATGGCTGCCGAAGTTTCCTAGCGTGAGGATTACAAGAAAGAGAGCGCATAAGACAGGCACCCAAGATGGAAGCCACGGTCTTTTTGTAACCTCATCTTCGTTCCAGCCCAAGGCTTCTGCCATATTCTACTCATTAGAAGTGAGTCAGTAAATTCAACCCACACTGAAAGGGAGAGATTTGCACAAAGGCATCAACACCAGGAGGCGGGGATCACTGAGGGACGTCTTAGAGACTGCCTAGCACACAGCGTGTGACTCACAACAGGAGCCTGAGACATCGGAGTTTCAGAGAGTTAACATATAAAACCAGGTAACTTCTATTAACATGGAAAAAATACCAGCTGAACTGAATTTACAGTGATTTATATACAGGTAACTTGTAAAGGCCATAATCAGAATGGTCTGCCAAATATCGGAAACAAAGTATGACAAATTCCCTGTTATCATCACTATCAAATTAAGAGACTAAAGAGAAAGAGTGTATTCGTTCTGATGCATTGGTCATGCTCCATTGGTTATGGTTACACTTCAGTCATTTGGTGAATGTAGCAACTTGACATATGAACTGCCTTTGAGGGAAATTTGGGTTAGAAGCCTCAAAACTTCATCTCAGGACAATTTATCATTGAACCTACACAGCAGAAATGTAACTAATCCTACCCCAGGTTGTGTGTGTGTGTGTGTGTGTGTGTGTGTGTGTGTGTGTGTGTGTGTGTAAGAAAAAGATGAAAAGGTTAACCATGTTCTGTATATGAGCTTGAAGATCTTTTCAATATATTGTAGCCAAAGGCTCCATATTACGAAAAAAGCTTGTTCACCACAATTCAGAAATTGTGGATCTTGGCCATGTCCTGCTGGATTAATGAGGACTGCAAAAACCAAATGGAATTTAGAAGTAGCTAAAATATTATTTTTTAAAAAGAAAGCAAAATAAACAGCTACAAAGAACGTACCAGCCTATCAGGACATGCTTTCTTAATCTATGAAGGAAATGTACTCTCTCTGATTTGATTTCCTACTCAGAGTTTGTGACTCAGAATCCGTGTTCTCATTATGCTCCAGAACATTTCAGGACAAGGCTAGCATAAGTAAAGTACACTTTCGTATAACTACAGTGATGTTTCACATTTATAAAGTAAAGCATAACGTACCGGGAGCTCATTGTATTATTTCAAAGAAACCCAAGTGCACAAGACCATTTAGCCAAAGTGACATTCTGGCTACGTGTGCTAAGTACCAATCATTTTCTGTAATCCGCACACGCACATTTCCTTCAGCCAGGAGACTGGCTGCCTCTACTTCCGCAAGTGTGACATGATTACAACTCAGAAGGCTTTTGTTCTCCAGTAGTTGGAATCCTTAAAATTATGTGAAATTGCACAGTTATGAAAATTGTTGGGAATATTAAAGTACTTGGCTCCTTTCCCCTGATCCAGAAGGTACTGTGTGTTCTTTGGATCCCAGACAACTTTTTGGGCAGTTCCAGATAAGGTATCCAATAACTTCACTCCGTGTCCCCGTTTTTCTTGCCCTCATTCCAGAAAAAGTTGGAGAGCTGCCTCCCAAATAATTTTATTGTGAAGAAAGTTATTATGAAAACGTACTCCACTGGTTTTCGCTGACCTCCAAAACACACTCCCTAATTAAGTGCAAATGGGAAACTGACTTGGAGCAGGTTGTCTCTGATTTTGGACTTGGGAGAAGTATTAAAGTTTATGAACTCGATACGCAAGCTCCTTCTGCCAAACGAGGAATTTCTTATTTCATTTGGTAACTGCACTGAGATTATATAATGCTTCTCAGAAAGCTCTGAATGCTGAAGATGCGTAAACCATCTGTCTCTGTTGAAAAGTCAGAAAATACACTACTCCCACAATGTGTCTCTGGGTATGACTATTTATCCAGAGAAATTTCATCAGAAAGTTGTTGTCTGTAAGCATTTTTTTTTTAAAAAAATATTGAGTCCTACATAACCATAAAATTTTACAGTAATAAAGAGGCAATGATTACACTCATGCTCTCACATCCTTTTATAGGAGGCTAAGGTTGTTCAGCTTTAATAGTTAAAGAAATCTGAAGACCTGGCAGAAGTGAGAGAAAGGGAGTAGCATGGAAAACAAATTCCATTTCACCTCCACCAGTGCCTCTTTCCCTCCCCAGCCAGCAGGGGGCAGTAGTAACAGAGGAAGTGATGCTTGCTTTCCTCTCTGAAAGTGAAGATCCAGAAACCAGGAGAGAGGGTTTAAAGTTGCCCGAGGTTCTCCTGCGCTCCCTCCAGTAGCCTCCTAGTGGCTGGAGTAAGCGGCAGGTGTAGCTCTGAATTCCAGTTCTGACAAGACCTAGCTTAAGTTGTAACAAATTTTTATAATAATAGTCACTAATGCTTTGAGACCATACTCTGAGTTGGGCACTGCACAAGCATTACTTTATCCTTTCCTTCAGCAAAGTAGGATGCAGTAGGCTTTGTTATTTATTTATAATATAAATAGATAATGTTTAACAAATGAGGAAACTGAGGCCTAAGAGATTAAGGAACTTGCTCGAGGTTACATAGTTAAAAACTATAAGAGCAAACTAGGGAGAATTGGAATATTCATCTTTAACCCAGATATCACTTCTTATCCTTACTTGATTTGTTTTGGTTTACTTTTTTCCCCCATTTTCTTAATGATGTACTTTTAGGTGTTTGGTTATTACTCAATTGTAATCCACGGAATACACAATTATCAGGTGAATTTGACCATGTCTGTTTTGCCAATAAGAGCAATTCAAGAGGACAGTTCTCCCCCAAAGTACCCAATTGGCTAACAACAGTGATATTGCTGAGTAATAATTTTAATTTAGATGTTATTCAGTGTCCCTTCCTTTAAAAGTTGATTGATTTATTTTGAGACAGAAAGACAGTGTTAGCAGGGGAGGGGCAAAGAGAGAGGGACAGAGGGAATCCCCAGCAGGCTCTGTCAGCACGGAGCCCAATGCGAGGCTCAAACTCACGAACTGTGAGATCATGACGTGAGCCAAAACTAAGAGTCAGACACTTTGCCGACTGAGCCACCCTGACGCCCACAGTCTCCCTTTCTCTAAAAAAGTGTAGCCACACACTTGTGGGGATGAGCGCTGGANGTAGCCACAAGTTGGATGTATTTGTGCTCAGACAATCTATAGTTGTTTCTGCAAAATGAGACGGAGTGAGCAGCCCAGAGTTTATAACCAAACAGACAATTCTCCTTTCAGCTCTGGGCTTCCCTCTCTGAGCCGCAGAGCCCTGTCTATAAAGCGACTGTGCTCGTCATAGAGGACGCACTCGATCCACATGAGGGTTAAACAGGCTGAGGCAGGTAAAATATTTAGACTGGCTGTAGCACGTGGGAAGGACTCCACAGCCAGGATTATTCTGACACGATGGTCACACTTGGCGTGAAAAAAAGTGGAGAACTCAAACCATCGTCCAGATGGTTGGCTTCTGGGTGCCAAACGTCCAGATGTTTGAGAAACTTCAGATAATTAATTGTCCTTGCTGTTCACTGGTATAGTTGGCCCAATGTGATCCCAGATCATGTTCGAGGGCAAATGCAGGTTAATATCCTCCCCCATTAATGCGCAGTTGTCCTTTGTTAGGAACTAAAAATACAAGGGTATAAAGGCTCTTCTCTTCCGTGTCTGCCAAAAAGATTACTGATAGTCAAAAGGAAGGTTTTTTTTCTTTTCCGCAGGCACTTAAATTCCTTTTAAAACTAAGCTTTAAAAAAGCATTTATTTATTTCTTATGCATACTTTCTTTTCAGCTTGCAAGTGTATCATAACAGTCTAACAATAATCCAATATTCTTTTCTTTATTCTTCTTTACTCCTAAGTGGCTCAACACTGAAAATAAACTTCCAAGATTTACTGGTTTTCCTCAGTTAAGGTTTTGTTATTTGTACATGTACACGTAATTTTAAATAGCTGGCTCCTACCTTGAAACTACAAAACTTGTTTTCTGTTTTGTTTGTTTGTTTTAGAGAGAAACAGAGAGTGATGAGAGAGAGAGAGAGAGAGAGAGAGAAACTTAAGCAGGCTCTACACTCAGAGTGGAACCCAAAGCGAGGCTCAGTCCCATGACCCTGGGATCATGACCTGAGCTGAAATCAAGAATCAGACACTCAGGGTGCCTGGGTTGCTCAGTCAGTTAAGGATTTGACTTTGGCTCAGGCCATGATCTCACAGCTCATGAGTTCAAGTCTTGCATGGGGCTCTGTGCTCACAGCTCAGAGCTTGGAGCCTGCTTCGGATTCTGTGCCTCTCTCTCTCTCTCTGCCCCTCCCCTGCTCACGCTCTGCCTCTCTCAAAAATAAATAAACATTAAAAAAAAAAAAGAGTCAGACACTCAACTGACTCAAGCCACCCAGGTACCCCCCAAATACATAACTTTTATAAACTATAACTTCTTTTAGGTAGAAAGTTTCTTAAAATTCTGCCTCATTTGATAAAACCTGACATATAAAAATCAGAACTTGCACAGTAGAAGGTAATTATGTACCTGATGGAAGAATTGGCCAAAGGAAATAATTACACAAATCTTTCTCTAATAGTTGTAAAAATATGACATTATTTCACACACTTGTTTCCTCATATTGAATTCTGGATTTTGGCCCTATTTCTATTTTCCTCAATCAAGGTTCTTATTTATTCCACATAATTTTATAATTTTCAGGACATTACATTAACTTCCCAAATTTTTCACATTCAAATGAGACAAATGTATTCCCTTTTTATAATGTCTTGAAGTATAGGAAAGATAAAATATAGAATTTTCCTAAAATCTATGCCAAATCTTGGATGATAGAGCTAATCAAAGGGAGGTGGGTATGCAGCTTTGAAATTAAGGTTTCAAAATAGTGTTTCTTATGAAAATGATTAAGTACCCAGTACCTACGAACTTTGTCTTTCAAGTTAGAATCCACTCCTGTTTCTGCTTTTAAATGTCTATGAAGGACTTTTCTGGACAAATCACCAGACAAACCGCTGTGTTGATCCTAAAGTCAAGCAATGAGCTGCAACCCCGTCGTAGAAGAACACAGCACCACTGTCGACCCCCAGATATCAGTCCTTAGTAAGCTGGCCTAACCTGGAGTCAAAGTGTTCACCTTAACTATCCTTCAAAATCACTTAATTGCTGATTTGCTTGATCAAGCCTGGAGAGGAAGGCTCAGTCACTTCCTGTATTTATGAGTTAGTCTAGAGGAAGAACCAACGAGGTGACATTGCAAGTCAATGGGGTATTAATCATAAAGAGTGTGTCTGAGGGAAAGCTCTCAATTCTTATATACCCTTAGCTTAGAATGCTCCGTGGGACTCTTTGTTAACTTGCTGAACCAATTTTTCAACTTGCAGCCAGCACCTAGCGTGTAATAGGTATTCAATAAAAGTGTGATGAATTAACAAATTGAGTCCAACCCTGTCATTTTTCTCTCTTGATGGCCTCAAAAGTTTATGTGAAGTACCCGGCCAATCATCTACTGAGTCATGTAATTATCTCCAGGCTTGGAGTCAAAGACTTGCAAACTCTTTCCCATGCCTCCATTCTTTCTCTCCTATTGAGAAGACTGGCAGAGAAGGATCTGGACCACAGGGAGGGCTTGCCAGCTCCCTGTGGAGGTGAGAGCCACATCAGCTCCTCTCTGGCCCATCTCTGGGTGGCTTCCTCCCATGCTGATGCAATTTTAATTTCCTTGAAGAATTTTAAAAACATTAGTGTCACTTCTGAAATGCTAGAATCTAAATGATCTGAAATGACCCAGAAATAAATGACAAAAAATACTGTGTCTAAAGATAATTTATATTGAAATCCAAATAATTCTATTATATAAGGAAGAATAATCAGAGCCATCAGCATGATTTAATATATAATGAGAAAGGGTGGGGGCGCCTGGGTGTCTCAGTCAGTTAGGCATCCAACTTTGGCTCAGGTCACAATCTCACAGCTTGTGAATTCCAGCCCCACATCGGGCTCTCTGCTGTCAGCATGGAGCCCACTTCAGATCCTCTGTTCCTCCTTCCCCTGCCCCTCCCCCCACTCTCTTTCTCTCTCTTAAAAATAAATAAATATTTAGCAGCTCCTGGGTGACTTAGTAGGTTCAGTGTCCAACTTCGGCTCAGGTCACAATCTTATGGCCCATGGGTTCAAGTCCCACTTTGGACCTGGAGCCTGCTTCGGATTCTGTGTCTCTGTCTCCCTCTGCACCTTCCCCTACTCATGCTGTCTCTCTCTCTTTCAAAAGTAAATAAACATTTTTTTAAAAACATTTTTTTAATATGAGAAAGGCAGTACATTTCCTGTAAGATTAATAATCATAATTTCATTGAGATTAGGCCACCTGTCACAGGAGAAAATTTCAATGTTAGCCAGCAATTTTATCCAAGTTGTTATAAGTATAGAGCAAGCATGAAAAACAAACAAAAACAAAAACCACAAACCATACCCAACAAATCAAACTAGCAAATAAACAGAAAGGTACTATTATTGCTATAATAGTTCCCACCACTTCTTTCCTAGCAAATATGTGCCAGAAGCTTTATAAGCATTATCTCTAAAGTCTGCATATGCCTTGTTCAAGGATCTTGAATCACTATTGAATTATTATTCAAGCAGAAAAACCAGAGGAAGAGACACTCACCCTTTGCAAAAGGTGAAACGCAGCAAATGTATCTCCGACTCCTTTGAACTTCTGGCCACAGGATGAGGAAAGAGCGGTGGCTGGTTTATACATATAACCTGCCTGCTCTCTGACTGGTGTCAGCACCGTCTACGCTATCAGCCATGTTGAAACAGAACTGGAGTCAGGAGATTCAGCAACTAGTCTTGGTCCTATGGCCTTAAACAAATCCTTCGACTTGTCTGGGCCTCTGCCTTTGCACACATAAGAACAAAAGAGTTAGATCATAACATAACTGCTGACAGGGTCCCCTCAAGCCCTTGTCTTCTATAACCAAGCCGTGTGGCTGCTGGATCCAGTACAGAGATGTAGTTGAAGTCAACGTGGTGTCTGCATTCCGTGCCTCTACGGATAATTCACAGAACAACATCAACTCTATGCTTTCCAATGAAGTACACATGCACCCCTGTGTCTTCGGCACGCTGGTAACAAATATGCAAGCCCCAGGTAAGCATGGAGTCTTCTCTTGGCACATTAATTTTTCCTGAAAATGTTTGAGGAAAATCCATTCTTTAACGTGGAAACAAAGAATTTACAGTGTAAAATTTAAAATTCTCACAGACGTGAAGGTTAAACAAGAGGCCGCAAAGATGTCCGTCACTCGGGGTATGGCTTCCGTCTATACCTCTGTGTGCTCTACAGTAGGGGTTTTTGGTGAAAAGGTGTGTTAAGTTGTCAGTGGTGATGTTTGCAGGGTAAATACACGATTGCTTAGCTTTCTTTCTGAGTCCATGGCAGTCATTGAGTGAGGATTTTGCTTTAGGGCAGCTGAGAATCCTAGGAGAGGATGGAGGTCTACCAAGTCCTGAGTAGTGTTGTTATTAGTAAAGGCCTAAAAATGGAAGAGCCCATCAAAACAGACTTCTTGATTTTGTTAAAGGCAGATCCTTGGGCAAGTTGTTTGGCTTGGAAACCCCATTCCCTGAGACTCTTGGCTAAAGCTTGATTTATCCTGACTCTGCTTTTAAATGGCTTTGGTCATCCTCGAGACCTCAATTTGGTATTTTACAAAACCATGGAAACCATCTCCTATAACTGAACCATGATCTTTACTGGAGAACTGCAAGCTCATAGGGTTATCCTTTCTCCATTCCGTTCTCACCATGCTAGGAAAAGATCCTACATCACCTGATTTCCAGCTTGAAATCTCCTAAGATCTCGGGCCTGTTTCCTTGCCTGTTAGGGATGGACAATGATAAAAATGCTGCTGTCAAGTGTGAAGGAAAAGAAGTGTGTGTTCCGCTGGTTGCCTCTAGAAATCTCTCAGTGGGAAGAGAAGGAAAGAGGAAGGTACAGGATGAGGTGGGGGAGGGAGCTGGGCTACAGGCAAGCAAAGTGATACAACCGTATACACCCAGCCACACTCATTCATAGGGTTCCAGTCCCGTACATAGGACTTGCTAGATTTCACCAGTCATTATAGGTCTGCAGCCCTTTACCCATTTTCCAGATCCACAATGTTTTTCATTACTCATTTGATGGCAATATTTAACCTCATCTAAACTCATTCAGTGGGGAAACCTGCCTGGTCTGAACTGATGTTAGGCTACTCAATAGCCTTTATTTGTGAAACGCAGTGAGAACATTAATTGATGCCACCACAGAAGTACCCGTGTATTTGATTACAGGCCTTTGCATCAACTCCCACTGAGGACTTTCATGCAAAATAGCATATATGCAAGCATGTTAGCTTTCTAAGACCCCAAAATTTTGAATTCTAAAACTCATCTGGCCCAGAGGTTTTGTGAGCCTCTAAATGAAGTGATGAAGCAAGCCTCTAAAATCCCAGCCACCCCCTGGTTTTGCGCAAATAGACAAACCATAATCCCTCACATTGCAAAGCATCTCATTTAATGCTAGGATGCAGTGTGAAGGGCAAGAGATAGAGACGCGAGCTGGAAGAAGTCATGATCAGAAACTAGCATCCTCTATCCATTTCATTCTCTCCCTGCAGCCAAATCAGCAGTGGGATTTTTTCCCCTCTTTTTTCCCCCTCTTTTTATTTCGTTAGTGAAGGAAACCAAGTAGTTCAGAAAACCTTTTTTTTTGTAATCAGACTTTAAGCTCTTTAGTCCCTTGATTCTAATAATAAAATAATGATAAGTTAGTATGTACCAGCAGACACTGGTCTAAGTGTTATTTGTACACTGCTGCATTTACCTCATAGCAATCATATGTAGCTGGTTGTACAGATTAAGGAAACTAAGACACACACTGAAATTACATCACATGCTCAGAGTTATCCAGAATTAGATTTGCACCAAGTAGTCTTACATGCTTACACACTTTGCCATGCTGCCTTTCCTGTTTTTAAATAGCAAAGAATCAGTGGTTCCTGGGTGGCTCAGTGAGTTAAGCATCCAACTTCAGCTTAGGTCATGATCTCATGACTCGTGAGTTCAAGCCCCATGTCAGGCTCTGTGCTGACGGTGCAAAGCCTGGAGCCTGCTTCAGATTCTGTGTCTCTTTCTTCCTCTCTCTGCTCATGCTCTGTCTCTCTCTGTCTCTCAAAAATAAATAAACATTAACAAAAAATTTTTAATATATAAATAGCAAAGAATCTAGGTTGCCACCAGCCAATGATGAGCTGGTAAATATTTAATAAATGTCTCTCACATAATTTACAAATAATGATAAAATATGCAACATTCCTTACTGTCATTTCCATATAGACAATTGAGTCTCACAGAATGCTTTCAGCGATTGTTGCTAAACTTTTTATCCCTAGCCAACCTATGGCTTCCATTGATCAATCAGTGTATTTTTCAAACGAACATTGGTTGAATTCTCCTGTATGTTATTAACAAATTATTAATGAGTAAAAGGAAACTGTGAGAACTTCCCTCATTTGTCAACAATTTGAGTGACTGCTTTGCTAACCTGGATTACAGTTTTCAAACCCTGGAATTGTTATTGAATCAACTTTGTGTGCTATTTATACTGTAATGGTGAAGACCCTTTGTACTCTTTCATATGAATTTATTTAATGTTTACTTAATGTGAAGTATGAAATTTTCTCCATCACTTTCCTAAAACTCGACAGTCAACCAGACAATCAATCCAATCCTCGTCTGTATCACATACCAATTTCCATGGTGAAAATACTCAAGCTTCCCCCATGATGTCACCAAATGCAGAGTCAGAAGATGTGCAGTTGCACATTCTATGGTATTTCCACCATGAAGTCAAAATAGACATAAGTAACTGCCGAGCTTCCATAATAGTGGAATGTGGTCAAACAATTAGGATGTAAAGAGTTTTGAGTATGTATTAGTTTGTTTTACATATAATTTATTCAAGTGTAAAGTTTTATCACTTACATTTTAACAATGGCGGTATTTAAAAATTGGCTCACAGAACCCCTGAAAATGCAACAATAGATTCTCATGAGCTGGTCTGCTCTGGCTCCCACGTAGCCACTGGACACGCACCTGGACCTGCCCCACTGGATATTCCCAGAAGCCACCGGACTTAAAGCAGCCTTTACTACAGCCTACTTCCCATTGGGAACTGTTTTTGCCTTTTCTTCTGATGCCAAGACCTTCCTGGGCCATTGTTTCTTTCTTCATTGATTATTAAAGCCTCTCTTAAAGACTGTTCTAATCTTTTCAGCATTTGGAATCTTATTATTTAAAATAAAACTCTTTGGAGGCGCCTGGGTGGCTCAGTTGATGGAGTGTCTGACTCTTGATTTTGGCTCAGCTCATGATCTCAGGTTTGTGGGATCAAGCCCCACATGGGGCTTCGTGCTGAGTGTGGACCCTGCTTAGGATTCTCTGTCCCTCTCACTCTTTCCCTCTCTTCTCTCTCTCTCTCTCCTTTCCCCTCCCCTGCTCCTCCCCCACTCACTTGCATACTCTCTCTTTAAAATGAAATTATATAAATAAAATAAAATAAAGTAAAGTAAAATAAGATAAAATAATTACTTGGAAGTCAGTGGAGGTTTTCAAATAACCCTCTTTGCTAGGATGCCTAGTCTTCAATAAGTTTGGTTCCCTGCTTGCATGTTAAAATATACAGATGGACTCAACAATAAACTGCTTCATTCAAATTTTCTCATTGCTAGAAGGGGGGCACTCACTGTTAGATGGGGGTTACTTGGAATATAATCTGGGCAAAGCTTCTTTCTTGTGGTAACTTTAAAAGGGCCTGACATCCTTAGTGAGGCCCCTTTACCACCCACTCTGAGCCATAAGATGTCACTAGAGCCAGCTTACTTTCTAATTCAAAGTCTCCTGACACCCTCACCCTTGGCTTCGTCACCTCATAAATGTGTCACTTCCAGCATCACCTTCCTTTTTAAGAAAATGTCCTGCCCACCCTGAAGTATCTTAGAAACACTGAACCTGAGCCAAGACAAAGGAGTTAATTTACTTGACCAACTTACATTAAGTGGCTCTGTACACCCCACCCCGACGGGCCTGGGAATAACAAGGAAAACCCCATCTTCAAAGACTTGACAGACTCATCCAGTGGTTCTCAATCCAAGCGGCACATTTAAGCTTTGAAACCCACCAATGCCCAGGCTCCACTCCATACGAATTAGGTCAAAATCCCTGTGGGTGGGACCTAGGCAATATAATTGTTTACAGCCTCCTCCTGTGATTCTAATATGAAGCCAGAATTGAAATCCACTGGAATAATAGTTAATAGCCTTCCCTTACATAAGCACAATCAGCCATATTGTGCTGGATCCTAAAAGCACAAAAGAACACACAGAAAAGCATTGCTATTTCTTGTGGGCTAAGAACCAGTGCCATCAGCATCATTATGGGAGCTTGTTACACATGCAGAGTACCAGGCTGGTTGGTGGAGCTGTCAGATCACAGGCAACATTTATCAATTAAGTTCGTCATCTTTTATGAGCACCATTCATGGCTTCCTGAAGCAATTCCGGTAGCAACACCAAAGATCATTGGTCAGAGATCATTTTAACAAATATTATAATAATAAAAAGTATTAAAATATTATAAGTATTATGAAAATGTGACACAAAGACACAAAGTGAGCAAATGCTCTTGGAAAAATCATGCCAATAGACTTGTTCAACACGGAGTTGCCACGAACCTTCAATTTGTAAAACTGGCAGTATCTGCAAAGTGCAATAAAGCAAAGCACAATAAAGTAAGGCACAAATTGGTGGTCGCCAGATGTGTGGGTTAGTGAAGGGCAACATGGGTGAAAAGAGGCAAAGGGTACAAATGTGCAGTTATAAAACAAGTAAGTCCTGGGGATGTGATATACAGCATGGTGGCTATTTATTAATACTGTACTGCTATTCGAAAGTTGCTAAAAGTGTAGATCTTAAAAGTTCTCATCACAAGAAAAAAATTGATAACTATGTGTAGTGATGGATGTGTTTACTAGGCTTATTGTGGTGATCAGTTCACTATTTATACAAATAGAGAATCACTGTGTTGTACACCTGACACGAATAGAATGTTATATGTCAATTATTCCTAAATTAAAAAAAAAAAAAGAGAAAAGAAATGCAGAGTTGAAGGCCCCACCACGGGCCTACTTTAACACTATCCCCAGGTAACCCGAATGCATGTTAATTTTGGAAAATACTGAAGGGAGGCAGAAGCTTTGTTCTTAGGAAGTTTCTGGTCCACAGGGGATGTTGTGTGTAAATACAGATAATTTCAAAGCATCGTGTAAGTTCCATGATGGGAGGGGTACAGGAGGACTTATCTCCAGGAAAATTGCCGCAGTGGGTGTTGTCGGAAAAGTTGTATGCAAAGAGTACAGATCAGTCAGGAAGACGAGCTGCTGGGAAACAGTCCTGTGCTGCCAAAACACGTGCACACAGGGAGTGTGGGAAAGGCGCGCCACACTCACCAGGCCCGACAGTAGGCCCCGGTTCTGAAGGAGAACCCACTTCCAAGCTAGTGATCCTCAAACCTGCCACGGTAGAGTTCGCTCACAAAATGCCTTGGAAGTAAAGAGAAAGAAGCTTAAATTAGTTTTAATTTTTTTTTTTAAGTAGTGGAAAAAGGAAATGGGTCTGGTACACCAGTGACGTTTTCTAAATATTTCCTTACCCTGCGTGGACTAGTCAGGTAGGGCCGCCATAACAAGATACCACAGACGGGGAGGCTTAACCAGCAGACACTTATTTTCTCCCCGTTCCAGAGGCTGGAAGTCTAAGATCAAGGGGCAGACAGGGTTGGTTTCTGATGAAAGGTCTCTCCTTGGCTTCTAGTGGCTGTTTTCTCACTGTGTCCTCACCTGCCCTTTTCTCTGTGTGTGTGAAGAAAGGGAGAGGTCTCTGGTGCTTCTTCTTCTTTTTCTTTTTTTTTTTTCTAATTTTTTTTTAANTATCTTCTGCCCATTTCTTTACTGGGTTGTTTGTTTTTCGGGTGTGGAGTTTGGTGAGTTCCTTATAGATTCTGGTGCTTCTTCTTCTAAGGATACCAGTCCCATCTATTGGATTAAGATCCCTTAAAGTCTATCCCCACACACATTCTCCAGATTTCTGCCCATGTAAAATAGAAAGCTCAAGTAGTTCTTTTGGGGTGTAGCATACCTTTTATTTGGTTCATACTTGGCTATAAAAATATCCAGTCATTCCTTTTCACTGTGGTGGAGGACTGTGTCTTATGAATGGAATGCATTTTGTTGAGCATTCCACTATTTATGGGTTAATTTACTAGTATTCTTTATAAAATCCTTACACTTGTCTTATTATACACATGTGTTACCAAAGGTTAGATACCAAAAAGAGAGGAATTACTGGGTACCTGTGTTTTTAATTTTAATGAATACTGCCAAGTTGCACTACAAAATAGTATACTAAGCCATGCTCTCATCAGAGATGACTTAGGGTACCTGGTTCTTAACACTTTTCCTAGTAGTTGTCATTTTTACATGTTATTAATATATTTGTGCATTTTTTTGCAAATTTGAAGGGTGAAAATGCTGTCTCATTCATTGTTTTATTTTTTATTTTCCTAATTAATACTTAAACTGAGGATCTTTTCACATGTTATTGACCTTTTGTATTTCCTCTTCTGTGTATCGCCCATTTCTATATTTTGCCCATTTTTTATGTTGAGAAGTCTGTACTTTTTGTATTGGACTGTTGATTTTCTTTATATATTTAAGGGGCAAATATTTTGTCTGTGAAACATGTTGCAAGAAACTTCTCTTTGTCTGTTGCTTGTATTTTTTTCTTCACTTATCTTTGGGTTATATAGAAGATTTTTTTTCTTTTTTTCTATGGCCAAATTTATCAATATTTCTTTTTATTTTTGCTTTTATAAATACATTCTTCCTGAAGTTTTACTAAATACATGTAAATATTCAGTTATATGATCCATTTAGTTTGGAGGGGGGTTCTTTTAGGTTTTTTGCATGAGAAGGTTGGAATTTTTCTTCTAAATGGAGAGACAATTGCCCTAGTACCATTCTCCCCTAACCCTCAAATGTCACTTTTTATTCCAAATTCCTATATCTGCTCCCCACCAGGAATAGGATGTGACCTATATATGCATAGATTTGTTTCTTTATTCTAGTTTCCATATTACTTATTCTGAACTATTTCTCTCATGGTAACCCATACCAATACTATAAACTCTTAATGCATCTTAATATCTAATAGGACTAGTTCTCTTTGCTCTCTTATCAATTTTATCTTTATTAAAATTCTTATACATGAATTTGAGAATCAGTTACTGATGTTCTATGAAAATTCTGTCAGGGGCTCCTAGATGGCTCAATTTGTAGAGCATGCGATTCTTGATCTCAGAGTCATGAGTTTGAGTCCCACATTGGGTATAGAGATGACTTAAAAAAAGAAAAAAAGAAAAGAAAGAAATACCACCTTGGGAGGGTCTGGCTGGCTCAGTCAGTAGAGTATGTGACTCTTGATCTCAAGATGGCAACTTCAAGTCCCACATTGACCATAAAGCTTACTTAGAAAGAAAGAAAGAAAGAAAGAAAGAAAGAAAGAAAGAAAGAAAGAAAGAAAGAAAGAAAGAAAGAAAGAAAGAAAGGAAGGAAGGAAGGAAGGAGGAAAGGGAAAGAAAATTCTGGCAATCAAATTCAATTTATAAGCTATTTTGAAAGAATTGACATTTTTACAATATTGAGTCAAACTCCCCATAACCAAATTATTTGAAATATACTCCCTGACACCCATTACACTCTGAATGCATCCAGCTAGAAAAACACTTCCAGACCACTTATATATTTTATTTCTCACTAATTGAGCTGAGAGCTTACACACCCTTTCAGGATATCTACACTAGTTAGTAGTGGTATTTGCATACCACTGGTTTGTGTAGTATTATTACACAATTTAACAAAATACTACACAAATAGTGATATGCAAAAAGAGAATTGTTCCTACCAAAGCTAAGTGGAGTGGCTAGGAGAGACTCATGAAAAGAAGTTGCTAAAATTATATGTGAGAAATTAGTCAAATATTTCGACAAGCAAATTGTGAAATTTGAGAAGGGTGCTTGCTTTTTAGATACGATTTATGCAAAAACATAAAAGTCAATGAGGAACTCCAGTCAATGACTTTGCTTAAGGAAAACACTTAAAGCTCAGCTCTACAGGAAAATGTTGATGAAAAAATGTAAATTTATATATTTAAATTTGCAATAAAATATTTTCAGTTTACATTTATCTTGTCTTTAATTATTCCAGGCCTTAAGAAACTTTTAACAACAGTTGACCAATTATCAGTCCCAATACTGAAGAGAGGCTTTCTACAATATTCTCTCTACTTACCCAGGCCTCCTCCAATGTTCCTCAGTAAAAATTTTTATTGTTTTCTTAAAGAGTTCCTGTGTATTTTTGTTAATTTTATTTGTAATTACTTCATAGTTTTGCTGCTATTGCAAAAGTGATTTTTATTGATCATACTTCCTAATTGTGTTTTGCTGATTAAAGGAAAGATACTGTTTGTTGTACATTGATCTGTATTGGTCTAGTGGTCATTCTGATTGACCATTTTGTCAGTCTTCATATTTTGCTGCTTAACATGGGGCATTGTTTTGGGTTACATTCCCTAGAAAGTTGACTCTGAGATGGAGATTTTCATGTAGACAGTTTATTAGGAAGATCTTTTCAGAATAACTCCTATTGAGGAGGGGGGCATGGTGGGACTGGGCAGCAGGAGAGGTTAGCCTATGGTGCTGTCACTTACATGGGCCACAGGGCTCTCCCCTGGGGACATCTAGAGCTGGAATGGCCCTGCATAGTTACAAAGCAGAGGCAGTAGGACCAGGCCTTTATATCCTGACCTTATCCAGTCTTTGCATATGAACCATATACAGGGACGGGTTGTGACTTTGAGTAAGGCAGCTGTCTCAGCCAAGACTCATCGCCACAAGAAGAAACTCAACCATAACATGTCATCCTTCAACACTATTCGAAGCTTGGGAGAATATGTGTTTCAGCCATGAAATGGGGGGCATCTAAGTGGCATAGCACAGCACTCACTACAGTATGAAATGAAAACTTTGTTCTTTTTTTTTCTCAAATATTTACATTTCATTTAATTGTTATGGACGTCTAGAATATGGCTAGGCCTTCCAGGATAATGGATAATGTTGAATTAGTAAGTAAGGACAGCTACTCTCAGCTTTCACCTGGGCTTTGATTGGACTTCTGATGTTTCCTTGTTACATGATATTTGCTGTGAGTTTCTAGAAGTCACTCTTTTTGGATTAAGCAGGGTGTCTTTTATTCTAGAAAAATATGATAAAAATTATTGGATTGTTAATAGGTGTTGCATCAAATGTATTTGTGACATCTCATGCAATGAATGGGTAGTGTCTCTTCTAATCTGTGATTGGTGGTCAATTATACTGATACTTTTTAAAAATATAAAACAGGGGTGCCTGGGTGGCTCAGTCAGTTAATCATTGGACTTCGGCTCAGGTCATGATCTTGTGGTTTGAGAGTTCGAGCCCCACTTCAAGCTCTGTACTTACAACTTGGAGCCTGGAGACTGCTTCAGATACTGTGTCTCCCTCTATCTCTGCCCCTCCCCTGCTCACACTCTGTCTCTCTCAAAAATAAATAAACATTAAACATTTTTTTAAATATCAAACAATCTTTGCAATCTAAGATAAACCTTACATGGTCATAATTTATTCTATTAAAACACTGCTAGATTCCTATTTCCTAATGAACTCATTTAGGGTTTTCATGCCTGCCCTGTAACTGAGATTGAACTGTAGTTTTGTTCTCCCTCCTAACTATCTTTGGATTATGGTCATATCAGTCTCGTTAAGATATTTTTAATTAATTTTTAATGTTTATTTATTTTTGAGAGAGAGAACAGAGGAGGTGCAGAGAGAGAGGGAGACAGAGGATCCGAAGCAGGCTCTGCGCCAACAGTGCAAAGCCTGATGTGGGGCTCAAACTCACAAACCATGAGATCATGACCTGAGCCAAAATCAGACACATAACTGACTGAGCCACCCACGTGCCCCGGATCACAAGTTTTTAAGTTCTCCTTGGGACAATGTGATCTTGTGTGTTTTCCTAAACCGTTAATTAACACATCTAGGTATTCAATGTATGGTGTAATTTTTTTTAATTCTTAGTAAACTCAAGAGGTTTTTAAATTTTCTTTTGGATGTAGAGGTATATATTTTTCATTTATTTCTTGACATAGTTTGTAATCTTCCTTTTCTTTTCTATTTTTTTTTCCTTATCACAGTTGCCACAGGCTTTGGTTGCAGAGACCCAGCTTCTGGGATATTGATCAACTCTATTTTGACTCTTTTCCTTGCCTTCCGCCCTTACCTTTACTATTCCTTCTTTTCAACCACTTTGCGTTTGTGCTTATTTTGTTGTTTGTTTGTATTTTTCTAACTTTATAAATTAAAATCCTAGTTCATTTATGATTTTTTCACTTGTAAATGCATTTCAATGTATAAAATATTCCCTAAGAGTCATTTGGCTTCATTTCCACAGATATTAGAAACTCCTTTGTTTCTTTTACTTTTATATATTTTATAACTTCCATTTTTCCTCTTTGTTAATAATGTATTAATTTTTTAATCTATAAATTATGCTATAATAAATATCTACATTATCTTCAGATAAATCATGGGAAAAACAGATTCGGGTATCTCCCTTATTTACTTCTGAATGCTTTCAGTCATAATTTGTTTTGTAATTTTTGTGACTTTCATGACCTAGGACACATTTGATTTATGTAAATGATCCATAGAGGTTGAAAAGACTATGTATTCTGGCTTGGATGCAGAAATGGATACACACACACACGTGCAAACACACGCACATACGTGTTTACATAAATACACTTGCACAACTGAGTACATATACACACACCTACATTGGTCAAAGCAAGAGTGAACCCTTGCCCAGAACAATGATAAAAATGTGCCATGATCTGAAGATTAAGATTAATTCCTCCCTTTGCCACTAACGTCAGAAAAAAGAAAAAGAAACATCATCTGAAGGCTTCCTTTCTCCTTATTCCAGTGGACACTCTGCCACTCACCCTGTCTCCAGGCATAATCCAGGCTTTCTGAGATCCCCACCATCCCTGTCCATTCAAAGAGAGGTTTTCCTCAACTGCCTCCGACCACTGGACTTCTTACACAGTGAGCAGAATCATTGCTGCTGGGTTTCCTCCCCTTCACCAGCTTGGAAGTGGATTACTTCTTGACCACTAGGAGGTATACCTTTCCTGCCAGTAAAAGCCCCATGACTAGAACGTAGAAGCCGAGAGAGGGAGGTGAGAGCTGGAGTGGACGAAGGGAAGCAGTGGATGCCAGCTCCAAGGGCCTGCCTGCAGGCTGCCTGCGTGGCTGTCTCTGACTCCACAGGGTCTTTGCACACACTGCCCTTCTGCCCACCTGCGTAACTCTACTCATCCAACTTCTCAGGTCCATTGTCACTTCGCAGTAAGAGACATCTTCCCTTAACTCCTTGACGTTATTTACTGCCACTCTCTGCATACACACATGTAAATCCTCCTTCAAAGAACTCCTCAAGGTTCCACATTTACAGCTTCATTTTGCGGTTGTTCGAAATTTATCCTACTAGGCTGTGAGCTCCATGAAGGTGGAGACTGTGTTTTCATTGCTATTGGGTGTGCAAGCGTAGCCTAGCACCCTGCACTTAGTTAACACGCAAAAAAAAGTAATTGACCTACTGAAGGAATTTATTTGTTGCTGGTTGGTTGGCTGCTTGATGAGTTTAAGTTCATGGCACAGGAGAGAAGTAGAAAGTTGGATTCACTGAACGCAGACTCTTAGCCACCATTTGCATGCCCGTGCACAGATTCAATTCAGATGTCCACATTCTAGTGCTGGGCTTCGTTGTTCACAAAATTACTGACACTTGTGAAATCGGCACCATGTTCCTCTCTGTATGCTTTCCTTTTTTCTTCCTTTCACCCCTTCCCTTTGGTCGTGCTCCTCTCCTCTGCACAAGACGATGAAGACGTGATGCAATTATTTTGTTAATAACCCTTCAGGCTATGGAGACTAAGCCATAGTCGACTGAATACCTCTCTATCCAGGAGATGAGCCACCTATTAACAATCTTTTCTAGACACATCACTTGATGACTGCATATCACTTCTTTACTGTTCCTGCTAAGAAAATTACAAATGAAATCCCTCTTTGTTAAAAAAAAAAAAATCAGTATTTCACTAAGCCTGCTGTTAAACTGAGATTAATGTTCTATATCTAAAGTATAAATTACCTAATAATTCCTCCCACCACACAGCTCAGGAATTTAGAAATCCCGTATCAGGGTTTTCTCTGTAAATGCATGTCATGAATCTCTGCTTCCTTAGGACACATACCAAAATGGCATTTTAGGGTTGTCGAGTAGAGCAAATTCCATCCCAAGTGTCTCAGCTTTGATAAAAATCACAGGTATACACACCAGGATCTTTCCTCCCCACGTTTCCTTTATTCTCCCTCTTCTCGTTTATTTCTTCAGGGCCCAGAAAAATATTATACATCTACGTATTTTCAGTTTACCCCTTCTTTTTAAAAGTAGTTCAGTATAAAAAAAAAAGTAGTACAATATCCACATTTTTCAAGTACTTCAACCTATCAATCATTTCTATGTAAACCAGATTGTAAAATAAAAAAATAATAATAAAAACAGAAAGAATCACTTTCCACCCTTGGTTTTAAGAAATGTGAAGGCATTCCCTGGACTGGATTCAAATCCTACATGCAAGCCTTCAGGGATTTAGGCTAAGAACTCTACTATGATCTGCGAGAAACAAATCAATATAATTTCACTGAAAATATGAGTGTTAATCCTATCAAAATACATATTGTCCTGTGGTGACCCATGCATGTTTTTACCAAGATTGTCTTTTATTTAGCTTATTTCTACACCAGGACAGCTTGCTTTGAAGGCTGGTACAGAATCATCTGGTAAAATGAGGAAACCCCAGGACACATGGCCAAGTGTCGCCAGGCTTCCTCCTCGGGAACTCTTCAGGCCCTCGGTGGCTGTACAGGAGGGGCTTTCCTCTCAGCTGAGCTGAAGCCTGGTCCCTCCACAGGATTTCAACAACTGTAAATAATTTTAAATAACCTCTGGCCCTTGGACTAAAGTTCTGTTTTCTGTTAAAAAAAAAATCATTTTTCAAACACGGCCAACTGTTCTATTGATTGCTATGTAACAAACCACCAACAAAATGATGTGGCTTGAAACAAAAATTTAATATTATCTCTCAGAGGTTCTGTGGTTTGACTGGGGCTCAGTTTCATGGCTTTCCCTTGGGACCTCTTGAGGGGCTGGTTGAATCAGATATCAGTCGGGCCTGAAAGCTCAACTAAGCTGGGCACACAAAATGGCTCCCCTGGAAGGCTGGCAGTTGACACTGGTGGTTAAATGGAAACACAGCTAAGGGGCCTTGATCTCCCCTCATGTAAGCCTCACATCAGAACCTTGGACTTTCTCACAAGAAGAGGAAACCCAAGCCGCCAAGTGGTCCAGAGGAAGTTGCAAGACTTCCATGGGACTTGACACTAGAAGTCAGCACTGGACAGTAATTGTGCTGTCTTCTATTGAATCATGAAGAGCAGTTATGACTGATGGAGAGAGGAATAGATTGTCTCTCTACTGAGAGTGGCAGAGCCCAGAAGAACATCTGGGAAGGGAGATGCTCTCACAACCATCTTTGAAAACTAGAACCCCCTCACCAATCTGCTTCTGCACATCTTAAACCTAAATAAGGTAGAACTTCTTCCCAATAACAATACAGACTGATGGATCAGACACAGTGTGACCACTATATTTTACCCCGGATGACACAGAAGGGTTATGTTATGAGGTAAATTGTATGCCTCAAAAATTCATATATTGGTATCCTAACCCTCAATACCTCAGAATGAGACCTTATGTGGAGGTGAGTCTTTACAGATATGACCAAGTTAAAACTAAGCCATTAGGTTAAGCCTAATCCAGTATGATGGTATCCTTATAAAAAGGAAATTTTCACCACAGAGATGGATGCACACCCCAGGGAGCTGTGTGCAGCTGTGTGCAGCTGACGGTGCAGCCAGGGCTGATGCATCCACAAGCCAAGAAATACCAAAGATTGCTAGCTCATCACCAGGAGCTGGGAGAGAATTGAACAACTTCGTCCTCACCGCCTCAGAAAGAACCAACCCTGGTGGCACCTTGACCGCAGACTTGTAGCGCCCAGAGCTGTGACAGAATAAACTTCTTCTGTTGGTTAAGCCACTTGGTGTGCAGTACTTTGTTACTGCAGTGCCAGAAAACTACTACCGGTAACAACAGGAGGTCACAGATCTGACCTTTCCCCAGGAAGTACATAATATTCACTAACACTGACACTTCTCTGTAGCTGCTAATCACAGGCAAACTTAAAACGAAACACGATACTTAAAGGAGTTTTCTCCCAATTCTTTTTAAATTGTACAACTACACTTGTACGCTAATCCTGAATTGTATGATTCCATTTTAAATTTCTCATCCTTTCTTTCTTTGTTTCAGTCTTTCTCTTTTCCTGTCTCTTCCTTCCTTTCCTTCTTTCCTTCCTTCTCTCCCTTTCTTTCTTTCTTTCTTTCTTTCTTTCTTTCTTTCTTTCTTTCTTTCTTTCTTTCTTCCTTCCTTCCTTCCTTCCTTCCTTCCTTCCTTTCTTCCTTTCTTTCTTTCTTTCCTTCTCTCTCTCTCTCTCTTTCTTTCTTTCTTTCTCTTCCCCTCTTTCTTTTCTTCTCCCTCCCTTCCTCCTTTCCTCTCTCTCTGTTTCTTTCTCCCATGTGTTCTTAGGAGAAACTCTTCTTTTTATAAGCTTTCAGGCTGTTGTCATTAATAGGACCTTTTTGGTTTTCCTAACTGCACGTCACAAGACAACTGTGAACCACAGTTGGCCAACCTGTAAAGCGACTCAAAAAGACTCAGCCTGGATTTTGTACACCAAGGTGTGTGGAATCAGCATTAAACTCTGGCAAAGATCAGAGCCTCCCAAGAACGTACATTTAGTACCTGGCGGTTTCCTGAGGGTGAGTCGTTTGGATCTGTGTTAAAGTTGAGATTCCTCCCAGATGTTAAGGGGGCAGCATTCTCCCAGGACCCGGCATCATTTCAGCTGGAGATTATTAAAAGTTGTTGGCGTGTGCGTTGACAAGATTTTGCAGGTGTGTTGATTAGCACCTGCAGGCGATTGCGTAGACATCCTAAGGAAGACCTCGGCGGGATGCCTTCCAAACCCTTCCCCCTAAAGCATGGGAGAAAGCTTGTCTTGGCATAGATGCCCCAGAGGAAGACCTTCCTTCTCCTTAGCCCCACTCCACTATTATGTCAAGGGAGAACGGCTGCCTTCTGATAAAGCAATCCTTGTCATTCATCCATCTATAGTATGGGATGACCCAACTACTGGAAAACCGTATATTAAGGTGCCTCAGGTAACCTTAATGAACCTTGTGTTACCACTTGTGAACCTGTTCCTTATAGTTAGTCATTGAACCCAATAGGACCTAAACTAAATATTCCAAGTAGGAATGACAATTTTGCGGGGCGCCTGGGTGGCTTAGTCGGTTAACCGTCCGACTTTCGCTTAGGTCATGATCTCGCGGTTCGTGGGTTCGAGCCCCGCGTCGGGCTCTGTGCTGACTGTCAGCTCAGAGCCTGGAGCCTGTTTCAGCTGTTTCAGTCTGTGGCTCCATCTCTCTCTGACCCTCCCCTGCTCACACTGTCTCTCTCTTTCTCTCTCCTAGAAATAAATAAAACATTAAAAAAAAAAAAAAGGAATGGCAATTTTGCATGTTCAGATGAGTAAAGAGACCTCTCTCACCCGGGAAGATCATTTCTCTCCAGTGAACTGGCAGAGGAGCTCCAGCATGAATCAGATCATTGTAGACTGTCAAAGAGCCTCACAGATGCTCTTATCAAACACCCCCCCCCTCATTTTCCAGATAAGGACACAAAGACCCCAGGAATGAGATTATAAGGTTACAAACCAGTTGATAGCAGAGTCCCGAGGGCTGGGAACTTCCACATGTAATAAGATCTTTCCCAGATAAACTTGGTGGTTAGAATCCCATAATGTGCATAACATCTGCTACTTTTGAAGGTCCTGTCTGGACCAGCTTGGGTGGCTCGGTCTGTTCAGCAGCTGACTCTTGATTTCAGCTCAGGTCATGATCTTATGGTTCATGGGATCAAGACTTGTATCTGGCTCTGCACTGACAGTGTGGAGCCTGCTTGGGAGTCTCTCTCTCCCTCTCTCTGCCCCACTCACATGAACGTACTCTCACTCAATAAATAAACAAGCAAACAAACAAACAAACTTAAAAAAAAAAGTCCTGTCAGGAAATTCAGGCTGTTTCATTATGCTCTGAGAAGCTGCTACAATCACCCTAACGTGAAGTGTCAACCCTGTAATAGGGTAGAAGGTGGCTTGTTGTGGCCATGACAATGTGGACCTTTGAGTTGGAACACCCATTTGGCCTTCCACCTCGAGCAAGAGCCAAGGGTACAACCTCATCAGGAGGAAGCCATATCCTCAGACTTTCACTGTACTCATTGTTTCATTTGAGGAACATCACTCATGGGTAAATCTCAAAGATGAGCCTTTCAGAGCCCCTAATGCTATGGAGAAGATGGACATGTGGCCTTTGTCGTTTTTCATAAATGGAGAAAATGACACCCTTCAACTGCCAGGATGAAAGGAGGCAGGATAATTTTGTAGTTTGTGCTTGTGTTATTTTAATTCCTTTGAAAATCCTTGGTCCCGGTGTCACCCCTGGGCTGGGAATCCTCCTCCACCTTAAGCATGATGCTTCTTTCTCCCTGGCTAACATTCTCCTCCAGAGTCAAAATCAGTGGATGGTTAAGAAAATATTGTTGGTCCAGAGCAGTGGCCCCTCAACTTGAGCTGAATGTCCGCCTGGAGGGCTTGATAAAATGGGTCTCTGGGCCCCACCTCCAGAGTTTCCATTTCAGTGAGTCTGGGGTGGAGGCCAAGAACTTGAATCTTCAATACATTTCTAGATAATGCTAATGCAATTGGTCTCAGAGCCACACTTTGAGAACTGCTGGTGTAGGTGATAAAACCAGAAATCACAGGTCAAACTATGCTTTTATACACAGTTATCTGTTTCCTACATAGACGTAAACCTGAAAATGGTACACATTCACTAGAGCTCCTTTTTTCTGCATGTCTAATATTTTTCAGTTGTCTCTTAAAGAAACAAATTTGGAGAAAATGAGAGAGAACCAAAGAGAAAGAGACACTTTGGAAGCCTTCCTGAACCAGGAAGGTCAGACATCAATTTGCTTTGTGTCCTATGAGAGCATACTGCTCACCCCTTAAATAGTCCAGTCCAGATCACAAAAGAAATATATTCCAGGAGCAGATTTATTCCAAGAGATTCTACGATCCTGCATGAATGTCTAGTAGAAAAGAGACAAGAAGGAGAGGCCACACAGACTTAACTTCTCCCAGGCTGACTTCCTCCATGACGAGCTGAGAGTCAGCGAAGCCTTGGGCAGGGGGCACAGGACCCACCTTTTGTGTCCGTGAGGAAGTCGGTAAAGAGCAGGTTGTCTTTGCCCTTGAACCTCAGCAACAGTAGAGAAGGCCTCTGCCCACCTGCAGTGCACACTGGCTGTTTCTGGGCCTTCACCATCTTCCTGATATTTGCCATTTGGAATCACCCTCTGCAGCAGTGCCTGGGCCAAAATCGGACTTAACAGGCAGCAGGGCCCAAATGGAGCTATAAATAAAATAAGAACTCTATTTCAAAGGGACTTAATTCTGCTTCTGCTCGTATCCTGATAGAGTAATGTGAGCTCCGTCTGGGCCAGGGAACTGCACCGTCTGTCTTTCTGTGCTGCCTTAGTAGAGGAGCCCTGTGCATATTACAATCCAACAGGTGCATTGCCTAGCTTGTTTTTCTTCCTTAGCTCCTGAGGAAATCATAAACCAAATATATTACTAGAGGATGGTTTCTGGGGTGCCCTGTGAGCAAACGGAGAGGAAAACTGGATCAACAACCGGCCAACAGGGACAGTAAATCAACAGACGAAAGGAGGAGTTTGAATAGACTCTCACGGGCCTCCAGGGCTCAGCCAAGGACAAGTCCCCTGTCAGTCAGGGCCTGAGCACTAATGTCAAAGCCAGCTGGTGCCGGGAGCCCACTGGCCCTGAGGAAATGATTGAGCCGTCTGTCAGCTGCTTGTGAGCCACCAGAGGCCAGTGCGATGCTGATGCCGAGGGAGGGTGGCGGTCCCTGGTCCTGCGCTGCCCTGCTCCCCTGAGCGCCCAGTCCACATTCTCATCCGTCCCCTTTGCTCAGTGCCTGTTACCCTCAATTCCTCAAAACTCAGCTGGAAACTCAAAGGATCATGATTCCTACATCAGAGACTGTGACGGCCCGAGATTGATGTTCAGGTCACACACACTCCTTCCTGGCAGATGAAAACCATTTTCCTTCCCAATTGTAGGGGAGCTCGGCACAGGGGGTTCCTGGAATTAAGGGAAATTGGGAAGACAACCAGAAGAGGGCCTCCAGAAAACTTCCCTAGAACATGGCGTGAGATCTGCCTACGTGTAAGGGGCTGGCCTCCTTGGAAAGAACTTTCACATTTGTCCTATCTGCAGAGATTCTCCCCCAAATGTCTGAGAAGAGCAGATGACGTATGAGTCAACCTGGTCATTTCTTTCATTCTTTTTTTTTTTTTTTTTAATTTATTTTGAGTGTGAGTGTGAAGGCAAAAAGGTGTGTTCTGGGTTGAATCTAAATTTGGTCGTAATGTGTGCATGTCTTTGAATCACTCACTATTTTTCCTGTTTTACTCAAAGTTTTTTTTTTTAAAGTAATGATCTTATGATGGATGGATAGCAACCTCCTCTTTGTCATGTTGATAGAAGTCAATTTCAAAGTGAAAGAAATGGTGAAGTATGATGAATTGGGGCACATCAGGAACCCTAAAGGCATTGCTTCCTGGTGTAGCAGTGTAAGCCGTGTGTGTGTTTGTGTGTGCGTGTGTGTGTGTATACATCTCAGACATACACACATACACATCACCATGTCACACACATCATACCATGCCACATACACACCTCGTACACATAAAAAGCACCACAGTACATATACACACAAAACACACATGGACACATGCATACACATATACACACACTACATACCATTTCACACACAAAGAGCACACATATGTGCACACATGTGCACGCTCACCATCACACACATCACACCACTCATACACACACAAGATGTGATTCTTTAAGCCTGCCCTGTCGGCATTAAGCAAGTTCTTGAGCTGTCTGTATTATTCCAGTCACAGTACTTTGGGGGATCAGGAGATCATAATACCAAGGGACCATGTAAACATCACCTTTAGCAGCCCCCGTCTTTGTCTCATGTCCATTTTGAGAAAGTTTTTCAATAAATAGGAGCAAATTTCTCAAAAGCCTGAAGGAACTGAACCCAACTGTCCAGGTCTCCATTCTTCCATTGTGTGTGGGTGTTTAGGGGAACTTGGTTATAAGTAGCTGTCAGCAATAAGTCTAAAACTAAGAAAAGAAGGAAGTTCTTGATTTATGACCCAAAGTGTAGAGTCTCATTTCAGAAATGTAGAGTGCAGGCATACATGTACCACATTTCATGTGCACATGTGCACACACACCCCACTCACATACTAATACACACAGACAGTCATATGTCACTCCCACACCCACCCACATATACACACACAGACACATCTTACATGTGCTCATACCTCCATATATATATACATATACAGACATACTCAAAAATACACTCTGATATATTAAAAAAATATTTAGAGTCAGTTAATATTTTTTAAAAAATGAACTATTCAATGACAGGAATGCAGAGCTTAGCCTTAGTCTTTCTTTGTGATTCCAAGTGTGATTTGGAAAAGGACTATATTAGAAGACTGTCTCCATGAGACCCTTCTGTCTGTAATTACTAAAACAATATCCTTTGGCGTGAAAACTAAAACAGTAGTTATCATTTATATAACCACTTCCTGTGTGCCAGAAACCACTAAACTGAGCTAAGTTTTTTCTTGGTTGTTTGGAGATTTGTGTTATATAAGAAGGAGTGTTGGACAATTATTTTCAAGGACTTGCTGAGGTAACTATCTTGTAAGCAGGATAAAGAAGATGTTATGGTATTATCTGATTCCTTGGGGCTCACAAGACCCAGACCATGTTGAGAACTACATTACTGATCAAAATCAGGGAAGAAGCTTGAGAATAAGAAGGAGAGATCTCTACCTTTTTGCAGGTATCAGTTGTGTTGTGAGATACGGAAATCCTAAATTTCTTCTAGGTCACTTTTTATGGTTTCCTATTTTCTATGGATATCTTGAAGCTTCTTGTTTAGTATTATAACTTTGTGAGCATAGTTGTTTTATAATCTAGGTCTGATAATTACAAAATTTGATATCTGTGCTGACCAATTTCTGCTGCTACCTGCTATTTCTCTAGTTCTCCTTCATTGCCTTGGTTTGTTGGGTGTCTATTTATCTTTGACTGTGCACTGACCATTGCTTTTGAAAAATAATTTCCAACTTAGGATAAACAGTTCCCTCCACTAAAGTGGCTTTGTTTTGCTTCTTCAGATATGTGGGGAGCTTTTACACAGGAACCACTTCAAACCAAAGCTTTAAGTTCTAAGGTTCACCCAGGTTTTATATGTCCAGAGTAATAATCTGTACCAACCTATAGCCATCTCTGGGATAAGTATTTATTTATTCCCTCCTTCCCTTCTCTTCTCTTGCTCTGCTCACTACTGATGAAGTCTTTTCTATACTCCCTAACATTAAGGGAAGAAAATGGGTTTAGTTCTGGTTTAGCCCTAAGTATATCACTCTTCGGGTCCCCACTTAATTAGTGAGGGAATCCCATAAAACTCTTACTCTTGATATTGGACCTTCACTTATGACCCCCTTCCTCCATGAAACCAGTGACCACAAATCCAAGTGTGCTGCATATGCAAATACTTTAAGGTCATAAGCAGCCTGGATGTCCTGATATTCTACCTACATTTCTGGATACTGGCTTTCATTCCTAAGTGAACCTGCAATTTCCTCCTTATTTTTTTAGATCTTCAAAGATTTTTAAGTTGATTTTCAAGTAAAACTTTTATCCAGTTTTTATTAGTTTTAAAAAGAAGATACATTTGAATAACCTAGGCTATAATTACCAGAAATAGTTTATAAGAGGGAATTTTCAATTTGGAAGCTACATGGGGAATCTACTATTTAAATGACTCTAAACTGTATGTCTTCAACAATATTATGGGTCTCATCAGAGAGCTTTATGATATACTACACATAAGTTTACATTGGTGTCGTACTTAAGACCCTTAACTATACTTATTATGAATTATTTATAGATAGGGGCACCTGGGTGGCTCAGTTGATTGAGCACCTGACTCTTGACTTCAGCTCAGGTCATAATTCCAGGGTCGTGGGATTGAGCCCAGTGTCAGGACCTGTGCTGAGTGTCAAACCTCAGATTCTCTCTCCCTCCGCCCCTCTCCCTTCCCCACTCTATCCTTATATCTCTAAAATAAATTTTAAAATGAAAATATATATATATTATTTAGAGATAGATGGATTGGGAAAACCAAAATGACAAACCTCAGAAAGGGTCTTGCATTTGCTATATTTCACACATAGTGCATCACTCATCATGCAATATCTAATTATATTGACAAAACCCCTCCATTTCATTTTCCAATCTGGGAGAGTTTTGAAAGCACAACGTGAGCATTTTACAAAGTGCCCTGTTTTAGGGCAACTTATCTGTTCAAAGTTTTCCCTGGATTTATCTTACATTTTCTCATATAATCATATGGTTCACTTAGACTCAGTTGACTAGTAATTCATTGAAAAGGCAGGCACTATAATTTTACCTTACAAGGAAAAACTGGTGGAGTTGTCTGGTTTCTTTAAAAATAAACTAATTTTGATAATTTGTTTTTTTCCCCAGTTCTAATGTCAAAAATAATAGCCCCTGAATAAAGAAAATGCCAAAATGTAAAAACAGGCCAATGCATTTAAATTGTAGAATTACTTTTTAAAAATAAGACTAGACTGGACTGCAATTTTATAACTGAACCACATTTTTAATTCTATCATGCACAAGGTCATTGCACACATGATTTGAGTTCTCCTTAGAGCTTTCTCATCTCTTCCTAGGAGGCTAAAGAATTTATGGAGACAAAATAGGCAAGAACATTTCTTAGAGAATATGCAATGCAGTTCATCCAGAATGACATCTTGGAGGTTATTTTGTCCTCCCTGGTCTCATATAAGTCATTCTGATGCAGTAAAATATTTGTAAAATTCATAACCAAAGTCTTCTGATATATATAAAAAAAAATTAAGTACTTCAGCCAAAGTCCTAATGAGACCAGTCTCAACTTCATATTCCCCGTGAATAATGAAAATGCTTCTCTTGAGAAAGTATGAGATTTTAATTTTATTTGTCCTGATGCTAGAAAACACCCCTGATGTACTAGTCCTCACTTTAAAGCACCTTTGTGATTATCATTAGATAACTCAGGACCAGCCATTTGAAAATACAGTGCTTTTGCTTTTCATAAAGTAACACACTCAGCTCTTTAATCTGCCCCAGTTCTAGCTTCTAAATACGGCAGTCACAAAAAGACAGATCCCGTCAATATGTCACATTAGAAAAAAAGAAACTGCTTTTCTTTTGATTTACCTGCTACCACTGAGCATTTCCAGAAAGCCATGCTTTTACAGAGCACATTAGGATCATAAATGTGTTAATGCATAAAACATCCCATTATTCTTGCTATCTCTTCCAGAGAAGGAAACGGTGATAGAGAGAGATTAATGGATGGACCAAAAGCCATCCAGGAAATTAGTAGCAGGTCTGGGATTAAACTTCGGAGTTCCTGCCACCCACTGTTAAGTAGAAGTCAATAGTACACTCAACCTCTCCAGATTCCATTTACAGCCGTAGTGGAAATGTGGGACGGGAGGGCACTGCTCATTAGCCCTGGCAACTAGGTATGCAAATCATCAGCTAGAACACAGTTGTGAAAACCGCCACAGAGCCTGTTTTTATTCCATACTTAGAAGCCTCCTGCTGTCTGGAAGATGTCGTCCCAACAAAGGAATCTGAAAGCAGAACAAGGAGAAATGCTGGGGTTATTTGACCTGCAAATCCCCAAACTATATTATTTCCATATCTTGCAGAATAATGCTATGAATTGTCTCACAGAGGAGGAAGTGCCCTGAGAGTCACATTAAAGTCATAAACAGAGGGTAGGATGGGGAGATAGGGACCTATGATTGCTTGAATGGCTTCTTTATTTACTTTTTTTTTTTTTTTAATGTGGAGACTGATGGCTGACAATGGACTCCTATCAGTCTTCAGGTACATGGGCCAAGTGTCTTACACTACACAGAAAGCTGTTTATGAAATAGCAAAGAATGGGAAGACCTGGAAGAGATTACACTTTCCAGCGAAATGACCTTGGACAAGTTACTTGTCTTTCCATGACCTCATTTTTACCCTCTTTGTCTGGAATCCAAATTACACAAGCTTATATACTATAAAAGGCTATAATGGAGATAAAATGAGATGGCAAAAGGTATAGTTGTTTATCAAATTAAAAGCCTTAAGTTCATAAAAGAAATTATAATAGTCGAATATAAGAGTATTCAGAATAATTCTTTAAAATTTCATCTCTTTAGGGGAGCCTGGGTGGCTCAGTCGGTTAAGCATCCGACTTCGGCTCAGGTCATGATCTCACTGTTCATGGGTTCGAGCCCCATGTCGGGCTCTGTGCTGACAGCTAGCTCAGAGCCTGGAGCCTGCTTCAGATTCTGTATCTCCCTCTCTCTCTCTGACCCTCCCCTGCTCACGCTGCCTCTCTCCCTCTCTCAGAAATAAATAAAAAACATTTAAAAACGTAATAATAAAAAATAAAACTTCATCTTTTTAAGCAATGTGTATTTATAAGTATGTGCGTGTGTATGTATGTATGTATGTATGTATGTGTGTATGTATGTATACACTTTATATATACTTTATACACTTTATATATACTTGTATATCTGTGATGAACTGAATGTTTTATTATTAGTTGCTTACTTTTAGAACAGCAGTGTGTTTAGGGGCAGGAGCCAAAGAGTGTGTTTGGCCTTGGAGCCAAAGAGACCAAGTTCACATCCCTATTCTGCTACTTCCTAGTTATGAGTCCTTTGATTACTGACTTAGTCCTTCTGAGACTTAATTTCTTCACTTGTAAAATAGGAACACCAATACCTACCATAAAATGTTTTGGGAGAAAAAGTGATAATTGTATCTGAACATATGCTTTGGACCATTGCATACAGTAGGTACTTAAAATATGTCAAATATGATTATTATCAAAACGAATTACATAGAAATGTATTCGCTCTGCACACATCAACATGTCAGTGTAAGTAGCACCATAGTCCATCCAGCTCAGGGTTCTGGATTGTGTTCAAGATTCTGGTTTTGATGGTCTGATTTACACTGGCCTGCTAAACTAGACATGTGAGTGCAAAGCTCCCACACTGCGTGATGGGAGATTTACTCTGGGGTACATCTGAGAAGACAGTACTGTGGGCACAAGGTGTGGGGACATAGTGAGTGCATGCTAGCTTGGACCCTCTGGGAAGTGAGGTTATGACCTCAGAGCCTCCAATCTAAAGACGTTTTTCTTCAATTCATTAAATATGCCATACGTACCTTTTATATACTGTGCCAGGTGCAGAGAAAGATTTTTTAAAGAAGTATCATAACTGTTATGCATAAAGCATGTCCCTACCTTCCAGCAATTCATAATCTAGTTGATCAAACAAGATTAATACCCACGAAATGGCTACATAACAGCCTTCTGCTGTCCTTTGCCAGCAGAATGAGACCTGGCAAACCATTGGTTCCCCTCTTTTTGCAGGCCAACTGCAGAGTTCAGACGGTCATAATTATGCTGTTCTTGTAGTGCATATCAACATCTCTCCTAATCCATGGACCTAACTCCAGCTCCCTGGGGGAGTCGGCAAAATCCATATATTCTTACCACGCCACCAGTGGGTTGTACAAAAATTTCCACTTTATGTCAGTGACCATCCAAATAAAGAGCTTCTGAGAAGTGTGGGCATCATTCCAAATCAGGTTAAAGCACACAAACGCAACATATAAACACACACACACACACACACACACACACAACACACACACTTCCAGCTGCTTCCTTCAACATGACTCAGTACACGCTGGAACACTAGGGTTGAGTCTCCCCAGTTAAGTGCTTTCTCCCCACTCAATGATAACCAAGCACCTCCCACTACTTCAATGGAACACATGCTTGGCCTTCAAAATAAGTGACTCCCCTGTATTTTAATTACATGTTACTTATTTTCTGTATCAATGGCTGAAGCTTTATTTGAAACTTCCCAGTCACAGCTGCTTTTCCCCCATCTGTTTGCTAAAATTCTCTTGATTTCCCTTAGTTGCTCTTCTTGACATCGAATTACTTACCCTTATCAAATACCAAAAAGGGGCACTGGGGTGGAGTAGAAAGGACCAGAGCATTTGGGGAAGTATATTCATTTGCTAAGCCTTACATTTTAAAGTGATTAGCCAAGGTTTGAGAAATTTCTCAGAGTGACTGTAGTGTGGAACCAAATAAAAAACCACAGAGATATTTGTAGTTTAAATGTTCTTTAAGTAACTGCATTATTACCACAGTACCTCGGAGGCTTCCCCTTTCTGCAGATTGCACATTGTCACCACTTCCTAAATAGCTGGCCTTATTAAAACACTACAGGCTTTTATAAAAATATCTCATGCTTTGAATAATTGAATGACTGTGTTGCAAGGGAAAGGCCTAGTTTTGTCCTACAAAGTTCTATCTTTGGTTTTACCAGCTGAAGGAAAGAAATCAATTTAAAACATGCACATGGAGTTTGTGCTGTGTGCCCAAGACCATGATTGACAGAAAGGCAAGTAAAGAAGAAAACTTACAAAGAAGATGGCAGAGATCATCCTCCAGATGATATAATGAGAGGTGCAGGGATTGGATTATTCAAAGGGTCAAAAGAAGGAGAAGCCCTTGAACACCAGCCTCCTTCACAAGGTTTTGTTCATTATTATTCCTTTTAGTTATTAACTTTACCCTCAACTGTCCTTATGAAACCGAGTTATCACAATCTGTAGTGGGATAATGTTCTCAATCAGCTCAGTTGTGTTGTTGTTCTTGTGTAAATATCATTTTGATACTTCTTGGTGTCCCACCAAGATCTAAAAAGGTGGTCAGAATGCTCAGTGATGTCCTTGCTGTGTGTGGGTCCAGCACTGTCTATTGGAAGGTGGACACCCATCGATACACAGAGAAATGTAGGTCCTTTCTTAGATAACATTGTGCCCAAGTTAAGGATTCTACAAGGCAGATTGGTTTCCTAGAAGAAAGTGTCCCCTTAGAGCAGGAATTAAGGGCCACAGGGATATTTTCCATCTTCATAGAGTATTTTGCAGTAGGCTTCCCCCCACCCCCCTTCTACTAACTTTTGGCCTCAGCAGACAAGTAGAAATAGTCTCAGGTAAGTAAAAAACAACTTTAAGCACTTCTCCCAGGGGTAAATGCTGCCTAACAGGAGACGCAACCAGAATACTTATGCCTGGGTCCTGGCCTGGGTCTCGGTTCCATAGCATGCTAGTTAAAATTCTTATCGTCACCCGATGACAATCAGTCCCTGGGAATTCTGGAATGGTTGCAAACCCTCCATTTCCTGCAATTCATCAAAACTTAGTCTCCAAATGCTTTTGACTTTCTTCAGAAATATCATCATATATCACAGTCATGGGAGGCCCCTTGACTCTTCCCCACCATGGCTGGGTCACCTTTCAGAGCACTTATTTTCACTGGAGGAAAATGGAGGATGTAGTGACCTCTGATGAGACATGTCTAATCTAAGAGAGATGGTTGTTCATGATCGAAATCGCAGATAAATTGAATGAGCTTATCTCCCAGAAGAGCTAGAGCAGGACAAAATAATACAAAACAACCAAAGACCTCAGTGAGCATTCAAACAGTCTCTGGGTTAGGATAGAAAACAATGAGAATTCGAGATTGAATGGGAACAGGATAAAGATTAAGGTCAAGCAAAGCATCCTTAGTGCAATGTGGCAAACGGGACATTGGACTGGAGAACTGCAACCATCAAGATCTTGTTCCAACTTGCTGATAACTTCCCTCTGCTCTCAGCTTCCTCAGCCCCATGGCCTTCCTGTACTAACATTCTGTGATTCAAATTAAGAGATCACTGTGAAATCTGCCCAAAAGCTCCACCATCTCTTTCCCCTAATCAAGGGAAAGAAATAAGACAAAAGCAGAAGCGACACCGACTGGCTGGATTCTTCCCATTGACTTGGCCATTGTTTCCATCCTGTCTGCCCTCATCCTTTCTTGTGGTTCAGAACTTACTTGGGCTTCACTTAATAAACAAAAAGCAATTCAAATCCCTACTCCTTCAAAAGGGTGCAGAGCCACCTCCCTTTAATTCCAAGCTGAGAACAACCTTTAGCTCTTTTATTCTTTCATCCATTCTGTACACCTGTTCTGTTTCATTCTCTCATGTGGGTCCATGGTCAGAGGTCAGATTGGAGACCTGTTAGAGAAGCATTCCAGACTTTGTGGATAAAGGTCAGTCCATTTGGCCTTTTTACATTTTCTGGTCCAGAACAGAGACTCCATTTCTTTGCTCCAGGAACCCTCTCTTCTGCCCACTGTGTGCAGAATCTCACCAGACTCACTGGAAGGCTTAGAACGCATCAGTAAGAGGTCGCCATTCAGTGGGAGGAAGCAAAGTAGAGGAGATAATGACCTTTGTACAAGTGGAACACGGATGCAAAATGCCAGTTGGAAAGAGCAAAAAGCCATGAGGAAGTATGTGAATTGTACTTCTATGTGTTTGTATTCCCAAGGCTTTTAAAAGTCATTAGATTCAGTGAACTGGAAGGGTCCTCAGAGATCATCTAGTCATCTCTTTCAAGTAGGAATTCTAATTATGGGATCTTATTTATATGTTCTTGCACAAATTCGTAACATTTTCAAATATGCTTGAATTTAATACTTCTAATTCACACCTGGGAGTCAAGTTGGGTGATGATTTCATGTACTCAACTATAATGTAATTAACAATAATTACACAAACTACTATTTCAGGTTCAGAATAGAAGTATGGCTAGAAACTCAATAATTATTGGTTTCTGCTAACATAAACGATAGGGAATATTAGACTCCAGAAAGAAATGACACTTCCTTGTATGAAAATCTGTGAGTTCTATGAAAATTAGATCTCTTTAGCTGCTTCTGCTTTATTTAATAATTGTCTGGGCTTTTCAAATTGGCCTTACTGCTCATATTTTAAGTGATCCCTTATTTCTTCTATAAATTAATAGGCATTCTGATTAACAATTTATTAGCAGAGTTCAAAATTCCAGTGTCACGAAAGAGAGCTTTAAATGTTTTATTTATTTTCATGGAAAATGGTTTTTCCCTGCTTGACCTTTTCATATTCACATGTAACGCTACCCAAACTGTGAGTCACATATCTAATCCGCTCTGCTGGGCCCCCCAGGAGCCCCCTCTCTCCCTGTGTGGAAAATCCCTGGCCTACACAAGACCTTTGCTGTTGTAATTTACTGGCTGATAAATTAGAAAGCCGAAGCTCTGACTTGTATAGTCCCTGACTAGGAAAGGGGAAGTTTTACTTGATTAAACCAGTTCTAAAAAAAGGAATACTATCTAATCTGTATTGCCGCGGGGCCCTAAACCCAGCTGGGGGACTCATCCACCACAAGGCTTGTTTCAGGAAATCACATCACATACCATAGCAACACTTTGGTTGGGATTTCATTGCTGTCATTTTCATAAGGCAAGCTGTGAAAAAATTGAGCATTTGTAGCTCAGAATAAAATTGTCTAGGAAGACAGTGATCCACTTAAGAACTTTCAGGGAATACCACCATAGGACACACTACTAGTTGTTGGGGATGATACAGAGATGAATCAGCTATGAACCCCAGGGGGTTCACAGCTGAGGGTGTCCACCCTCTCCAGGAAGGTAGGCACATGCCTGAACTTATCCAATCAGAAATCAGTCCTTAAGCAAGGCTAGGTCTCCTCGTCTCTTGGAAGAGTGAAAACAAAGATTCTGTAAATTGAGACCAGTTAACAGAGAGCAAAAACTTATCAACCAATAAAACTTGTATCATCTTCTTTTTCTTAGGATATCCCTGTGTATTAAAACTTAAAAACAGAAATACAGGGGCACCTGGGTGGCTCAGTCGGTAAGTATCTGACCTCAGCTCAGGTCATGGTCTCACAGTTCATGGGTTCGAGCCCCAAGTTGAGCTCTGTGCTGCTGGCCTGTTATCAATTCTGTGTCTCCTTCTCTCTCAAAAAGGAATAAATGTTAAAAAAATTTTTTAACATTTATTCCTTTTTGAGAGAGAGAGTCCAAGTGGGGGAGGGGCAGAGAGAGAGGGAGACACAGAATCCGAAGCAGACTCTGGCTCTGAGCTGTCAGCACAGAGCCCGACGCGGGGCTCGAACCCACGAACCCTGAGATCATGACCTGAGCCAAAGTCAGGCGCCCAACCAACTGAGCCACCCAGGCGCCCCCAAAAAATTTTTTTAACTTAAAAACAGAACTAGATTTATTTTCCTACCTCTACAGAATACATTCTCATTCAACCATGATTGAGTGAGACCTTTTTTGCAAAGATGAACCACATAGGTTGAAACCTAAACATTTTAATTCCCTTCTCAATTTTGGCTGAGCCCTGAGGAGATACAGGTGTGTGTTGATCCTGCAGATGCTTTTCAGTTTCCTTATTTGGAAAGCAGAAAAATGGTAATAAAAATATAATTACCAAGTATTCTCTACCTTCTACTGGAGGGTAATGTCCTTGGGAGACTTCTGAACTTGGAACTGAGAGCCGAAAGTTCTAGGTCCATCCCTGTTGCTAACTGGCTTGGTGGCTTTTTAATGAGNTCTCTCTGACCCTCCCCTGCTCACGCTGCCTCTCTCCCTCTCTCAGAAATAAATAAAAAACATTTAAAAACGTAATAATAAAAAATAAAACTTCATCTTTTTAAGCAATGTGTATTTATAAGTATGTGCGTGTGTATGTATGTATGTATGTATGTATGTGTGTATGTATGTATACACTTTATATATACTTTATACACTTTATATATACTTGTATATCTGTGATGAACTGAATGTTTTATTATTAGTTGCTTACTTTTAGAACAGCAGTGTGTTTAGGGGCAGGAGCCAAAGAGTGTGTTTGGCCTTGGAGCCAAAGAGACCAAGTTCACATCCCTATTCTGCTACTTCCTAGTTATGAGTCCTTTGATTACTGACTTAGTCCTTCTGAGACTTAATTTCTTCACTTGTAAAATAGGAACACCAATACCTACCATAAAATGTTTTGGGAGAAAAAGTGATAATTGTATCTGAACATATGCTTTGGACCATTGCATACAGTAGGTACTTAAAATATGTCAAATATGATTATTATCAAAACGAATTACATAGAAATGTATTCGCTCTGCACACATCAACATGTCAGTGTAAGTAGCACCATAGTCCATCCAGCTCAGGGTTCTGGATTGTGTTCAAGATTCTGGTTTTGATGGTCTGATTTACACTGGCCTGCTAAACTAGACATGTGAGTGCAAAGCTCCCACACTGCGTGATGGGAGATTTACTCTGGGGTACATCTGAGAAGACAGTACTGTGGGCACAAGGTGTGGGGACATAGTGAGTGCATGCTAGCTTGGACCCTCTGGGAAGTGAGGTTATGACCTCAGAGCCTCCAATCTAAAGACGTTTTTCTTCAATTCATTAAATATGCCATACGTACCTTTTATATACTGTGCCAGGTGCAGAGAAAGATTTTTTAAAGAAGTATCATAACTGTTATGCATAAAGCATGTCCCTACCTTCCAGCAATTCATAATCTAGTTGATCAAACAAGATTAATACCCACGAAATGGCTACATAACAGCCTTCTGCTGTCCTTTGCCAGCAGAATGAGACCTGGCAAACCATTGGTTCCCCTCTTTTTGCAGGCCAACTGCAGAGTTCAGACGGTCATAATTATGCTGTTCTTGTAGTGCATATCAACATCTCTCCTAATCCATGGACCTAACTCCAGCTCCCTGGGGGAGTCGGCAAAATCCATATATTCTTACCACGCCACCAGTGGGTTGTACAAAAATTTCCACTTTATGTCAGTGACCATCCAAATAAAGAGCTTCTGAGAAGTGTGGGCATCATTCCAAATCAGGTTAAAGCACACAAACGCAACATATAAACACACACACACACACACACACACAACACACACACTTCCAGCTGCTTCCTTCAACATGACTCAGTACACGCTGGAACACTAGGGTTGAGTCTCCCCAGTTAAGTGCTTTCTCCCCACTCAATGATAACCAAGCACCTCCCACTACTTCAATGGAACACATGCTTGGCCTTCAAAATAAGTGACTCCCCTGTATTTTAATTACATGTTACTTATTTTCTGTATCAATGGCTGAAGCTTTATTTGAAACTTCCCAGTCACAGCTGCTTTTCCCCCATCTGTTTGCTAAAATTCTCTTGATTTCCCTTAGTTGCTCTTCTTGACATCGAATTACTTACCCTTATCAAATACCAAAAAGGGGCACTGGGGTGGAGTAGAAAGGACCAGAGCATTTGGGGAAGTATATTCATTTGCTAAGCCTTACATTTTAAAGTGATTAGCCAAGGTTTGAGAAATTTCTCAGAGTGACTGTAGTGTGGAACCAAATAAAAAACCACAGAGATATTTGTAGTTTAAATGTTCTTTAAGTAACTGCATTATTACCACAGTACCTCGGAGGCTTCCCCTTTCTGCAGATTGCACATTGTCACCACTTCCTAAATAGCTGGCCTTATTAAAACACTACAGGCTTTTATAAAAATATCTCATGCTTTGAATAATTGAATGACTGTGTTGCAAGGGAAAGGCCTAGTTTTGTCCTACAAAGTTCTATCTTTGGTTTTACCAGCTGAAGGAAAGAAATCAATTTAAAACATGCACATGGAGTTTGTGCTGTGTGCCCAAGACCATGATTGACAGAAAGGCAAGTAAAGAAGAAAACTTACAAAGAAGATGGCAGAGATCATCCTCCAGATGATATAATGAGAGGTGCAGGGATTGGATTATTCAAAGGGTCAAAAGAAGGAGAAGCCCTTGAACACCAGCCTCCTTCACAAGGTTTTGTTCATTATTATTCCTTTTAGTTATTAACTTTACCCTCAACTGTCCTTATGAAACCGAGTTATCACAATCTGTAGTGGGATAATGTTCTCAATCAGCTCAGTTGTGTTGTTGTTCTTGTGTAAATATCATTTTGATACTTCTTGGTGTCCCACCAAGATCTAAAAAGGTGGTCAGAATGCTCAGTGATGTCCTTGCTGTGTGTGGGTCCAGCACTGGCTATTAGAAGGTGGACACCCATCGATACACAGAGAAATGTAGGTCCTTTCTTAGATAACATTGTGCCCAAGTTAAGGATTCTACAAGGCAGATTGGTTTCCTAGAAGAAAGTGTCCCCTTAGAGCAGGAATTAAGGGCCGCAGGGATATTTTCCATCTTCATAGAGTATTTTGCAGTGGGCTTCCCCCCACCCCCCTTCTACTAACTTTTGGCCTCAGCAGACAAGTAGAAATAGTCTCAGGTAAGTAAAAAACAACTTTAAGCACTTCTCCCAGGGGTAAATGCTGCCTAACAGGAGACGCAACCAGAATACTTATGCCTGGGTCCTGGCCTGGGTCTCGGTTCCATAGCATGCTAGTTAAAATTCTTATCGTCACCCGATGACAATCAGTCCCTGGGAATTCTGGAATGGTTGCAAACCCTCCATTTCCTGCAATTCATCAAAACTTAGTCTCCAAATGCTTTTGACTTTCTTCAGAAATATCATCATATATCACAGTCATGGGAGGCCCCTTGACTCTTCCCCACCATGGCTGGGTCACCTTTCAGAGCACTTATTTTCACTGGAGGAAAATGGAGGATGTAGTGACCTCTGATGAGACATGTCTAATCTAAGAGAGATGGTTGTTCATGATCGAAATCGCAGATAAATTGAATGAGCTTATCTCCCAGAAGAGCTAGAGCAGGACAAAATAATACAAAACAACCAAAGACCTCAGTGAGCATTCAAACAGTCTCTGGGTTAGGATAGAAAACAATGAGAATTCGAGATTGAATGGGAACAGGATAAAGATTAAGGTCAAGCAAAGCATCCTTAGTGCAATGTGGCAAACGGGACATTGGACTGGAGAACTGCAACCATCAAGATCTTGTTCCAACTTGCTGATAACTTCCCTCTGCTCTCAGCTTCCTCAGCCCCATGGCCTTCCTGTACTAACATTCTGTGATTCAAATTAAGAGATCACTGTGAAATCTGCCCAAAAGCTCCACCATCTCTTTCCCCTAATCAAGGGAAAGAAATAAGACAAAAGCAGAAGCGACACCGACTGGCTGGATTCTTCCCATTGACTTGGCCATTGTTTCCATCCTGTCTGCCCTCATCCTTTCTTGTGGTTCAGAACTTACTTGGGCTTCACTTAATAAACAAAAAGCAATTCAAATCCCTACTCCTTCAAAAGGGTGCAGAGCCACCTCCCTTTAATTCCAAGCTGAGAACAACCTTTAGCTCTTTTATTCTTTCATCCATTCTGTACACCTGTTCTGTTTCATTCTCTCATGTGGGTCCATGGTCAGAGGTCAGATTGGAGACCTGTTAGAGAAGCATTCCAGACTTTGTGGATAAAGGTCAGTCCATTTGGCCTTTTTACATTTTCTGGTCCAGAACAGAGACTCCATTTCTTTGCTCCAGGAACCCTCTCTTCTGCCCACTGTGTGCAGAATCTCACCAGACTCACTGGAAGGCTTAGAACGCATCAATAAGAGGTCGCCATTCAGTGGGAGGAAGCAAAGTAGAGGAGATAATGACCTTTGTACAAGTGGAACACGGATGCAAAATGCCAGTTGGAAAGAGCAAAAAGCCATGAGGAAGTATGTGAATTGTACTTCTATGTGTTTGTATTCCCAAGGCTTTTAAAAGTCATTAGATTCAGTGAACTGGAAGGGTCCTCAGAGATCATCTAGTCATCTCTTTCAAGTAGGAATTCTAATTATGGGATCTTATTTATATGTTCTTGCACAAATTCGTAACATTTTCAAATATGCTTGAATTTAATACTTCTAATTCACACCTGGGAGTCAAGTTGGGTGATGATTTCATGTACTCAACTATAATGTAATTAACAATAATTACACAAACTACTATTTCAGGTTCAGAATAGAAGTATGGCTAGAAACTCAATAATTATTGGTTTCTGCTAACATAAACGATAGGGAATATTAGACTCCAGAAAGAAATGACACTTCCTTGTATGAAAATCTGTGAGTTCTATGAAAATTAGATCTCTTTAGCTGCTTCTGCTTTATTTAATAATTGTCTGGGCTTTTCAAATTGGCCTTACTGCTCATATTTTAAGTGATCCCTTATTTCTTCTATAAATTAATAGGCATTCTGATTAACAATTTATTAGCAGAGTTCAAAATTCCAGTGTCACGAAAGAGAGCTTTAAATGTTTTATTTATTTTCATGGAAAATGGTTTTTCCCTGCTTGACCTTTTCATATTCACATGTAACGCTACCCAAACTGTGAGTCACATATCTAATCCGCTCTGCTGGGCCCCCCAGGAGCCCCCTCTCTCCCTGTGTGGAAAATCCCTGGCCTACACAAGACCTTTGCTGTTGTAATTTACTGGCTGATAAATTAGAAAGCCGAAGCTCTGACTTGTATAGTCCCTGACTAGGAAAGGGGAAGTTTTACTTGATTAAACCAGTTCTAAAAAAAGGAATACTATCTAATCTGTATTGCCGCGGGGCCCTAAACCCAGCTGGGGGACTCATCCACCACAAGGCTTGTTTCAGGAAATCACATCACATACCATAGCAACACTTTGGTTGGGATTTCATTGCTGTCATTTTCATAAGGCAAGCTGTGAAAAAATTGAGCATTTGTAGCTCAGAATAAAATTGTCTAGGAAGACAGTGATCCACTTAAGAACTTTCAGGGAATACCACCATAGGACACACTACTAGTTGTTGGGGATGATACAGAGATGAATCAGCTATGAACCCCAGGGGGTTCACAGCTGAGGGTGTCCACCCTCTCCAGGAAGGTAGGCACATGCCTGAACTTATCCAATCAGAAATCAGTCCTTAAGCAAGGCTAGGTCTCCTCGTCTCTTGGAAGAGTGAAAACAAAGATTCTGTAAATTGAGACCAGTTAACAGAGAGCAAAAACTTATCAACCAATAAAACTTGTATCATCTTCTTTTTCTTAGGATATCCCTGTGTATTAAAACTTAAAAACAGAAATACAGGGGCACCTGGGTGGCTCAGTCGGTAAGTATCTGACCTCAGCTCAGGTCATGGTCTCACAGTTCATGGGTTCGAGCCCCAAGTTGAGCTCTGTGCTGCTGGCCTGTTATCAATTCTGTGTCTCCTTCTCTCTCAAAAATAAATAAATGTCAAAAAAATTTTTTTTAAATTTTTTAACATTTATTCCTTTTTGAGAGAGAGAGTCCAAGTGGGGGAGGGGCAGAGAGAGAGGGAGACACAGAATCCGAAGCAGACTCTGGCTCTGAGCTGTCAGCACAGAGCCCGACGCGGGGCTCGAACCCACGAACCCTGAGATCATGACCTGAGCCAAAGTCAGGCGCCCAACCAACTGAGCCACCCAGGCGCCCCCCAAAAATTTTTTTTAACTTAAAAACAGAACTAGATTTATTTTCCTACCTCTACAGAATACATTCTCATTCAACCATGATTGAGTGAGACCTTTTTTGCAAAGATGAACCACATAGGTTGAAACCTAAACATTTTAATTCCCTTCTCAATTTTGGCTGAGCCCTGAGGAGATACAGGTGTGTGTTGATCCTGCAGATGCTTTTCAGTTTCCTTATTTGGAAAGCAGAAAAATGGTAATAAAAATATAATTACCAAGTATTCTCTACCTTCTACTGGAGGGTAATGTCCTTGGGAGACTTCTGAACTTGGAACTGAGAGCCGAAAGTTCTAGGTCCATCCCTGTTGCTAACTGGCTTGGTGGCTTTTTAATGAGCCACTTTGCCTCTTGGTGACTCAGCTACTTTATCCGTAGAATAATGGGTTATTTTATACAAGTTTGTCTTTCTTTTCTATCCTGTGTATTTGTAAATTTTAAAACAATTTGTACTTTTTAAAACAAAGTACAAATGATCTACTCTCCACACTAACATATCAAGTGGTGGTAGACAGGGACAGGGGACTTTTAATCTCTGTTCATATTATAAATAGACAAATAATTAGAATTCTTACCTTGGTTTAACTTATCAGAGCTACCACCAGTTTTTTTTTTTTAATAAATACTCCTAATGACCAAAGAGTCCCAGTCTGTCCCTCTCCATTCTTCTTCATTCCATAAGCCTCTCTGCTAACAATTTTCTTATTTTTGGTGTTTTTTTGTTTGCTTCAAGCTTTTGTTCAAATTCTAGTCAGTTAATATATAGTGTAATATCGGTTTCAGTAGAATTTAGCAACTCATCACTTACATATGACACCCAGTGTTCATGATTACAAGTGCCCTCCTTAATGTCCCTCACCCATTTAGCTCATCCCCCCACCTACACCCCTCCAGGAACCCTCAGTTTGTTCCCTATAGTTAAGAGTCTCTAAAAGTTTGTTTCCTTCTCTTTTTTTTTCTTCCTTTCCTTATGTTCACCTGTTTTGTTTCTTAAATTCCACATGTGAATGAAATTATATGGTTTTTTTCTTTCTCTGACTTATTTCACTTAGTATAATAGTCTCCAGCTCCACCCACATCATTGCAAATGGCAAGATAGCATTCTTTTTGATGTTTAAGTAATATTCCATTATACATATGTGTATATATATACATATATATATATATTTATATATCACATCTTCTTTATCCTGCTAACAACTTTCTGACTCTGTATTACATTTCAGGCTTCAGTTCAAAAGCCCTCCATCCCACCTCTACCTGCCCCCCCAACACCCCTGCCAGGAACCTTTCTATGTTCCCAGTCAGGAAAACAAAATCTCCCTCCTTTGCATTCTTCACCCATTGTGCTACCAGCTTTTGTATCATTTAACTCTTTCTACAGTGTTTTATAATAAGAATTAATATTTTTAAACTATGGACTCAAAGGGATACATACACCCCAATGTTTATGGCAGCATTAATGACAATAGTGAAACTCTAGAGAGAGCCCAAATGTTCATTAACTGATGAATGGATAAAGAAGATGTGATACACACACACACACACACCATGGAATATTATTCAGCCATCAAAAAGAATAAAATCTTGACATTTGCAATGATGTGGATGGAGGTAGAATGCATTATGCTAAGTGAAATAAGTCAATCAAAGGAAGATAAACACCATATGATTTCACTCATATGTAGAATATAAGAAACTAAACAGATGAGCATTTGGGATGGGGATGCAGAGAAGAGAAGGAAATGAACCACAAGAGACTCTTAATGATAGAAAGCAAACTATGGGTTGACAGAGGGAAGTGGGTAGAGATAAGTTAGATGGGTGATGGGCATTAAGGAGGGCACTTGTGATTAGCAATGAGTGTTGTATGTAAGTGATGAATCACTGAATTCTCCTGAAACCAATATTGCACTGTATGTTAACTAAAATTTAACTTTAAATAAAAGGAAAAAAATTGTATTTCTTTCTAACACTAAAAAAAAAAAAAAAGAATGATTAGTTTTTAATGTTCTTGGATTTCCTGGAAGGAAGAGCCTGAGAAACTATGAAATCTCACTCCTTGGGCTTTTGCTGATGCTCTTAGATATCCAGTTAATGCACAGCGCTTAATTTGACTGGTGGCACTATTGAAGGCTGCGATAGTTCAAAGCCATAAACAAGTTCATGGTCTACATCTTGTTTGAGTCTCAGTCACTTAGGTCCTGTACCCAGAAGTGACTTAGCCCTGAACGAAATGCCCAGCAGACATTCTGGCATGAGGCTTAGACATCTGATCTTGTAGCTCTAGAAAAGCTATCTCTGCCCCATTTTTCTTCTAATTTCTTTCTTCCTTCTTTCCCACCCTCCCTTTCTCCTTCTTTTCTTCCTTCTTTTCTATTCTTTTCTTTTACATAAAATAAACACAATCATGCTGTTTCATTTCAATTCTGCCCCAAGTGAAAAGGAAGTAAAAAATCCTGTAAGTAGCTGACAATTGCGCTCCAATCAATTTCACCAAATAGTTTAGAAATTTACGGATTCTGATAGCTCATCTTGCAAGTCTTCATCATGGAGTCGGCCACGTGACAGCAAAAACGACAAATAAGCTCATGACCAAGGAGCCAGGAACACTTGGACTTTCTGCATTTTCAATTATTTAGGCCAAAATGAATCACTTGCTTTCTTTTCTTTTTTCTTTTGGAAACAGTTCTACTTCCCATTTCCTCACTGGACACATAATTTTGATTTATAAACCCCACAGTCTTGAGCAAAGGGAAGTTTTAAACAAAGCTGATGTCCCTGCCTTCAGTTGTTTTTCTCTTTTCTTTGCAATATTTTCAGAAAATGCTTTGACTGCCCTTCTTGAAGATGCAAATCCAGCTTGTGCCTAGCAAACCTCATGAGTCTGACTCCCCAGGGCTTCTGAGTTCTTCTCATTCAAGGGCTTTGTCTTATAAATTCCACTGAACTTGCTTCAACAGCAATGCACTTTCAACTGGGATAAATCTGTCTTCCAATATTATGTCTTGTAAATCTCACTTTGCAGGGGTATTTACAGTCCAGCTACTGCTTGCTTACTTTATTGACTGGGATTGAATAAATCAGTTTTCCATTCCACTCCATTCTCCATTGCTGATATTTTGATTTGGGGACTGTTCAGAAATCTCTGATCAAAGCACATGATTATAAAAACATCTCTTGACCTGAAAATTATTTAGGAAACAGACAGCAGAACTTACATCTCTTTTTACTATATTCTTAAAATGAATCTGTCTGTGTTGGAAACAAAGAATGGATTTTAGATGGGCAATTTGCCGCAATAGTCTAGAGGCAGCACATCCACCCCTTCCACGCCCAGATGTTATAATGGATGTTGGTTACAAATAATATGTATTGAGTGCTTAGTGTATTTGCTTGTATTAACTCAATTAATGTTTACAATAATCTTTTAAGGTAGGTGCCCTAATTGTCCTCATTTTACAGATGAGGAAACTGAGGCACAGGAAGGATAAATAACTTGCCAAAGTTCACACAATCAGGCAACGGAAGCACCTGAACCCAGGCATCCTGGCTCTAGCATGCCTGTTCTTAACCACTACACCAAGATTTCTTTCTAGTTTCAACTGCACAAGCTCAATTCCACGATTTTGAATATTAAACTTTATAATTACTGAATGCTTTTCAGTGCCTGAAACACCATCTTATTTTTGCTTTATCATCTAGGTGGCAATATTGTCTCCATTTTACAGATGAGCAAACTAAGGCCAAGAGAAGTTTAGTGACTTCCTCAAAGACAAAATAGTAAAGTGGTTTCCAAGCTCCAGTTTTCTGGCTTCCAATATGGTACCCGTCCTTGGGCATCAGTGTCTTTGTCTATATGCCAAGTAGCCAAGAAATCCTCAGTTCTCAAAGGCTTTGAGTCTCTGTGTTAAATATGTTTCCACTTACTTTTTGAACACTTTCTCCAGACTGTAAACTCCGTAAGAACAGGGCCAGGACCTAAGTCATTGCCTCCCGTGACCTCCGCATCCAAAGCAAAGTGGGTGCTCAGTAAGCATTTGTTGTAAGTATAAATGTGCTGGACACAGTGCTAAGTGTTGGGCAGGCAAAGATGAATGAGTCCTGGCCCTTTAATCACAGGTGAGGCACTCGAGGGGCCCCTTGCAGTTACGTGGACCCTGCAAGCCCCACAGTCATTACGTGGACAATGGCTCCCACTGTGTTAAAAGTCCACCGGAAGATAATTGACCGTGACGTGAGTTATGTGTCCCACGCTGAATGGCGTCAAGGTCGATTACTTTATTTTAGAGGCCACAGCAAAGAAGACTGTTCGCAATGCGAGGCTCACATCATTAAAACAACATTCAGGGATTTTATTTTCATCTATGTGACAGGCTTGCTGTGTTGTGCAGCTATCAAAGTAAAAGAACCTGCGTTCTAGACACACTTCCCCACTCTCACCAGAACTCCAAGAACACCAGGGAACGTCGTGGCTGTGATTGATAGCAATGCCAGGCCCCGTGTGTTTAACTCCAGCCCCAGACAAATTTGACCAGCACTGTGTCTCCAACCTGACAAACGGAAGGCAAGGTTGCTGAGGCTTTTTCCCCTATCATCTCCAAGAGATGAAAGACTGATGTTCGTGGCCTTGGCATTCAGGTTTGAGGCTTAGCTTACTTGCAGTTAGTTGCTGGATAAAATACAGGAAGCCCAGCTAAATCGGAATTTCAGATGAGCAACAAATATCTCTTTCATTAAGTAGGCACTGTGCAAACTTTGGGACACACATATTCTTTTTAAAAGTATATATTTTTTGTTTATCTGAATTAAAATTTGCACAGGCACCCTGTATTTTTGTTTGCTAAGCGTGGAAACCCTAAGCTCTTTGAGGACACGCACACGTGTTCCCAGATGCTATCCTTGTCATTCCCGGCTGCATCCGTGTGGAGGATCCTTTGGGGGTATTAAAAAGTCATCATTAAGAAGTCAGCCCTGGAAATCAAAAAGAATGAAATCATGCCATTTGCAACTACGTGGATGGAACTAGCGGGTATCATACTAAGTGAAATTAGTCAGTCAGAGAAAGACAAATATCATATGCCTTCACTCATACGTGGAATTTAAGATGCAAAACAGATGAACATAAGGGAAGGGAAGCAAAAATAATACAAGATCAAGGAGGGAGACAAAACATAAGAGACTCTCAAATACAGAGAACACACTGAGGGTTGCCGGAGGGGCTGTGGGTGGGGGGATGGGCTAAATGGGTAAGGGGCATTCAGGAAGACCCTTGCTGGGATGAGCACTGGGTGTTATAGGTAGGGGATAAATCACTGGATTCGGACTCCTGAGATCATTATTGCACTATATGCTAACTAACTTGGATATACATTTTTTAAAAAGGTGGAGAAAATAATAAACACAAGTATCTTAAAGGAAAAAAAAGAAGTCAGCTCTGTAGTCAGACTATGGGCATTAAAATGCAGCATACATTAGTTACCAGCTGTGTGACCACGGGCATGTTGCCTCCATTTTGCCTCAGTTTCCTCATGTGTAAAATGAGCATCAAAATTGTGCCTATCTCATTGGATTTTGGGAGGACTAAATGATTTATTGGACTGGAAGCAGTAAGCACTCAACAAATGTTTATCATTTCCCATCCTAACTGTCATTCTCAGTTCTGAGAAAGTCGTTCAAATTTGACTTCAACTAGCAGCTCAATTAGCTTCAACTCTTCCTGTGGAGGTCTCTCTGTTGCCTTATTTTTTAATTTTTTGATGTTTATTTATTTTTGAGAGAGAGAAATAGCATAAGCAGGGGAAGGGCAGAGAGAGAAGGAGACACAAAATCCGAAACAGGCTCCAGCTCTGAGCTATCAACCTAGACACGGGACTTGAACCTATGAACTGTGAGATTATGACCTGAGCTGAAGTCAAATGCTTAACCAACTGAGCCACCCAGGCACCCCTCTGTTTCCTTATTTATAGCATCTAACTAGTAAGGAATAACCGATTCCACTATTGGCTAGTCACAGAAGTTAGCCCTAAAACTCCTCACAAAAGATGGTGATGGTGGTTGGATCTACAATGCACTAAAACAACCCGGTAAAAAATGAAAAGCTCAGCTAAAAAAACACTTTGGAGATAGCTGTCTGGAACACTTTCAATCTCCCAAAATGGATTTTGGTGAAGATTTAGCATTTCATGAACTAGGTTTCTGAGGCCAGACTCAGCCCATGAGTAACTCAAGCATCCACCCGTACATCACCAAAGACAGCTAATATATTGCCGGCATGTTTGTTCATGCCTTTAAACTCACACCTTCCGTTCAAGTAAGTGGAGTCCAGTAGTAATTCCCACCGGAAGGCTGCAAACGTGTGGGAAGGAATATCACTTTAAGGGGCTCCATTTATGATATAAGAAGCCATTGTAGCGTGTTGTTAATTTTATGCACACGGTGGACTGCTGAAAAGCAAGTAGCTCCCGTGGGAAGCCAGAAAAAGGTCTCCTGAGATCATTCCACTAGGTGATTGAGGGTCCTCGCCTGGTGCTTTTCAACAGGCAAGACTAGCTGGATATGCGAGCTACGCTACTTCTGCCCTTCTGAATCAACAACTCCAGCTTTCCCAGAATTCTTTAGTAGACCTCATACACAGGCTGTGAGGTACAGAAGTCTTTCTAGCCAAAAATACCATATTTACACATCATGGAATGTCTTTCAGCTGCCTGGTATAATATATTTTGTAGTATCGACATCTTTAAAGACTTTTCTAAGTGGAATTGAGCCCAACAATATTTTACTATATTCCAATCATACGTCTTTGCTACCTTGTGAAAGAGATTTTAATTCATTTTCAAAATCATCTTAAAATCACTTTATAATCATTCTTTTGGAACAGCCTCACAACAGTATACGGGCTCGACGAGTGTGATTTCTTTAGACCGCCATGGTTTGAAGGATTTGATGATTACAAGTTTCTGTGAAAATGTTGTTAATGAATCAGCAGGTACAATAACATGAAAGATGTTTGTAGTCTTTGTAGATAAGGGCCACTGAGGAATCACTCATATGTTGCATCATTATCTCTGCTAGAATTACAAAGTAAGAAGTGGTTTATAATTTCCCCATTTTATTTTGATATGTACTAAATACTCTTTGCATAACCCCAAATAGATCTTCTAACATTTCCTCTAGCACAGTATTTGTTAAAAGTGCTCCTTAATACTGTCATAGGCTTGATAATGTCTATGCCAGAGAAAGAAAATATTTTTAAATAATAAGAGCCATGAGAAAAGACTATAATACACATCTTAGTGCTTGCAAATACCTTGAACTAGCTTTGCCATTTTGAGAAATTGCCTGAGAGACGCTATCTTGCTTTCTTCAGCTATGGTCTGATTTTGCTTTTGTTTTTGAGGAAGACCTGAACTGTTCCTCATGAAGGCACTATAAGCATGCTGTCCCCACCTTGCCCTCACCCCCACTATTTAGAAAACTAATTGCCTCACTGACAATTCATGGATTGCACTGTTTAACTTCCTATTGCAAAGGTTGGCTGTTAAAGACAATCTTGAATATAGCCATGGACAGCCAGAACACTCTTTGAAAAGAAAAAAAAAATAGCCTTGATCTGCAGCATGTGCTGATTTCCATGGTGTAAATATTCCCAGCAACACCAATGTCCAGTCACCGATGGTTTAACAGCTAGCTCCAAATATTCCTGAATATTTAATAATCTGCACTCTCAGGCCCATCCAAACTCGTGCTAGCCCATCGGCAGAAGCTTCTGTCAATAAGTTTTCTACAGACGATCTGCAAAATTGTGTTATTCCTTTACGTTAGACATTAGTTGAAATTTGGTCCTTAATCATGGCCCAGACTCTTTATTTTAACTTATTTAACATGAAAGAATGCCTGCTGTGTATGAGGTGCTATGTTAGTTCTGTGGGAAGTGCAAGGATCCAAACATGATTCCTAATTTCCAGAAACTCACAATCCCTCAGAAAGGACAGATCATACATAAGAAACTAATACGAAATCTGGCTCTGAGAAGTGCTATGATAAACACATGAGTTTAAACAGGAAAGGAAGAAATGGCATGTAAACAGCTGCAGAGGGAAATACCACTAATTCTAAGTTTTAGATCAACTACAAGCTGGTCAAGGAACTCTTTGAAAAATGGAAGTAGATGAGTGGATACTTTCAGTGAAAAGTAATAAGAAAAAGGGACAGTTTTCAAGCAACAGAAAACTTTTCACCAAGTCTTCCAAAAAATGGAGTGGTGATTCTGCCCCAAACTGGTTGAAATCACAGTGAGCTAAACATTCCATTTTCTACTTCCAACATCAAAGTCATATTTGTTTCTCTGTTCCTACAGCTGAACATGAAATACCATGTGACTAGATCAGCATAGTATTGTTTTGCAATCTCCAGATGTTGCAAAGTATCCATAACCTAATCTCCCAAAATACCATCCATAATCAACCAGTCCTGACCAGTGCTAATTAACAAACGCTTAACACATGGCAGCCACTGTAATGTGTTTCATACATGTTATAACATGTATTTTATTTTTTATGTTTATTTATTTTATTTTTTATGTTTATTTATTTAATTTGAGAGAGAGACCATAAGTGGGGGAGAGCAGAGAGAGGGAGAGAGAGAACCCCACGCATGATTCACACTGTTAGCGCAGAGCCCAGTGGGGTTCAGACCCATGAACTGTGAGATCATGACATGAGCCAAAATCAAAAGTCAGTCACTTGACCAACTGAACCCCACGGGCACCCCACGTTATCACATTTAAATGTGTGAGGTCCTACTCTTTCTGTGGCTCTTCCCTCCCTGAAGCATTACTCCCTAAGATATCTCCCTGGCAATATCCACCTGTGGTCCCCAGAAAAAGGAACAGCGCCTCTGCAATGGTTGTGAGCTGGAGACATTTCATGGGAATACCAAGAGCAAGAGCCTGGGAGCTGTTGGTGGTGGAGAGCCAATGAGAACAGAGATGTCCTGAGAAGAAGCCAGAGTCCAATCTGGAGACGACATTAAGGGAAGACGATAGTAGGGGCGCCTGGGTGGCTTAGTCGGTTAAGCGTCCGACTTTCGCTTAGGTCATGATCTCGCGGTTCGTGGGTTCGAGCCCCGCGTCGGGCTCTGTGCTGACTGCCAGCTCAGAGCCTGGAGCCTGTTTCAGTCTGTGACTCCCTCTCTCTCTGACCCTCCCCTGCTCATGCTGTCTCTCTCTCTCTCTCTCTCTCCTAGAAATAAATAAATCATTAAAAAAAAAAAAAGGGAAGACCATAGTATATAACCTACACGTGAGGGGAAAATCTGGTGCAGGGCCAGAGAAGAAATGGGGTGGTTGGTAAAGGAAAGAAAACTACAATAAAAGGAAATTATGCCCGCTGCCTGCAAAGTCTTCACTGTGCAGAGCTGATAAACCCAAGATGGAAGCAACAGAGAGGACACTTGTCAAAGCCTCTACCCCCCAAAAAACAAACATCTGATAAGAAGACAGATGATGTAGACGTGAAAACAGAATAGGAAAAGTGAAGAGCAAAATGGGGGTAGGAAGACAGAGAAAAAGTCAAGTGGGAGGCTACTAAAATAATCCATGAAAATTTCAAATCAACAGAAGCAAGTCGGAAGACAAATGACAATGGAGAAACCATAGCGAGAGCAGCAGATGTTTTCCCTCAAGGAACAAAGCAGACGGGAGAGCCTAAAAGAGGTGGCACAGGGAACATCCGAGAGCATCTGTCTTCCTCAGCCTGGCAGATGGCAAGGGCGGCAGCAAGAACGGAAGAGCCAGTCTCTACCGACCTCACCCTCCTCACTCTGGGAGAAAAACTACATGCCTCAGCCAGCAGGAAAAGAACGAATTTCTCAGCTGCCACTTTTTCCTGCCAAGGAAGAGGAAGGAATATAATTAGGACTTCTTTTACATTTGTTAGTTCATGTAAGCCTTGAAATAGATGCTATTTGTGTCCATTTTATAGACGACACTACAACTCAAAGATGGTAAGCAACTTGCCCCCAAGTTATTTCCAACTGGGATTTGAACTCACATCTAACTAATCAAAAGCCCATCACCTTTCCTCAACAGCACAGGGCTTCCCAATCTAGCATCTGATAATATTCAAAGCCATTTTGAATACTGGCTTATATTTACTCTCCTAACAGTCTTGTGAGATCCAGGACAGGTACCATAATCCCTTTTTTGAATAGTTGAGGAAACAGAATCTAAGAAAGTCGGGGATCAGATGCCTGGGGAAGCTGGGAGAGGTCAGCCAGCAGGCTCTTCTCATTTCCATGCTTTGCTCTTTCCAGGATAACATATCTTCCTTGTCCCAGTAAAGCTCAGTGCACAGCCATATCCAGAAAATCCACCAAACTGCACTGTACATTTCTTACCCAAATTAAAATTTCAAAGTCTTACTGAATATCCACCACATTCTGGGGGGGTGGGGGGTGCTAGAGAGAGTCTATTCCCCATATAGATTCCACTGACGTCTGACATTAGAAGACAGACATTCTTGGGGCAACTGAGTGGTTGGTTAAGCATCCGACTTCGGCTCAGATCAATCTCTTGGTTCATGGATTCGAGCCCCGTGTCATGTTCTGTGCTGACAGCTAGCTCAGAGCCTGGAGCCTACCTGGGATTCTGTGTCTCCCTTTCTTTCTGCCCATCCCCCACTCACACTTTGTCTCTCTCTCTCTCTCTCTCTCTCAAAGATAAATAAACATTAAAAAGAATGTTAAAAAGAAGACAGACATCATTTCACTTTGAAAATAACCTTTTTAATAATGACCATAGATGATTTTTATAAATTATCTTCTTCCTAAAGAAATAACCACTTTTCTATCATACAAAAATAAGATTGCTATATGATTGTATATTTTACCAAACATGAAATACTTTTCTTTCATTTCTATCCTCACTGCCATTGTTCTGGTTTAGACCCTCCTCACCTCTCAGCCACACTCTCAGCTGAACTCCTGAAGGTCTCAGGCTTCTATCTATTAGCTGCCTTCATCTATTTTTCATAGAGCTCATGTGACTGTCTCTGTTTTTTTTTTTTTAATGTTTATTCATTTTTGAGACAGAGAGAGCAGGGGAGGGGCAGAGAGAGAGAATCCCAAGCTGGCTTCTCCCTGTCAACACAAAGCCTGACATGGGCCTTGAACCCATGAACCGTGAGATCATAACCTGAGCTGAAATCGCACACTCCACCAACCTAGCCTCCTAGGCACTCCAACAATCTCTTAAAATACAAATAAAGTCACTTCCCTATTGAACATCCTCCAATAAGCCGCTCCTCCAGCTTTTTATGGAAAGCTGAAATTCTCAGGTGTGTGAAGCTCTTCAAGGCCTCTCTGTCCCAATCACTTGTCTCTCCATTTATATACCTTTCCTTCAGCCGCAAGGAACTAAATGCACGTCATACTGTTTCATGCTTCACTGAATTTACATACATGGTCTTTTGCATGGGATGCCCCTTCCACCGTCTTCACCTGACCAGTTCCTGCCCATCTTCCCACACAGGGAGGGATGACACTGCTCCCTCCAGAAAGACTTGGAAGATCGGTATGTCAGATTCTGAACCCCAGCCTCTGTGCTCCTATGCCACTCGGGGTAGGCACCCAGCATAGATTTCATATTGCTCTGATTTTCAACCACAAGCTTACACATCTGTCCTTCACAATTAGATCATGAGCCCCTTGAGGACTAACCTCTCCTCTGTCTGTTGTCCAAACAGCCTCCCCAACAAGTTGACTACATGCACGTTTCAGAGTTTTCATAAGTTTTACCGAAAGGAAGAAATTTTCCCCAAATTCCATTCAAATATATCTCTCTTATGGAGAAAAGAATGAAACAATAAACAAATATCTGATTATAGAGAAAAGTGTGAAACAATAAATAACATCTGATTACTTATTTAAAAAGAAGTATCTGATTAGTTACCTCCTAATTAGGTACTTACTTAAAATAAATATGTAATTAGTTAGCTTGTAATTAAGGCCAACTGGGAGAGTCAGCCATGCCTAAGCATTTTCATCACTTATACCAATAACATTTCAGAGGAAGCAAAAATATTACATCATGCAAAACATTCTGTCCTAGATTTCTTTCTTGGTGCCCAGTAGGATGGCTATAACAGAAAAAGCGTTGAATAAATATTTGAATGAACAGAAGGTGAACCCAGGGCCTAGTTTAGGAAAATCCCAATTAAAGGGATTTTAAAGGTTTGTTACTTTAAAACACGTTACTTTGAAACATTAAAGTTTTGTTACTCCTTTTACAATGAAAATCTTCTTGTGTTTTTAAAACATCTGATTTATGACATGCAAATTCCATGCTAATGTTGAGTTGTATCCCTATTGTATAAAGCAAAGCTGCCTGCTCCACCCTCTAATAATAAGAGTGACCCTTTGGTATTTCCTGATACTAGTTTATAAAAGCAACCAGGACTCAAACTCTCCTTCTAGTGGATTTCTACCTAGTTTCTCATGAAATGTGGTAATTGTATGAAAACTTATGTAGGATTTTAGACTCCCCCACATTAGACAGAAGAACAACAACGAAACTATTGAGCCCGCCAGCATGACTAAATTTCATAGTTTTGTTATTACGGGAGACTGTTTTCAAAACTGCATTATGGGATTTGACCTGTTAGAATATGGTTAAGGTAGGGGCGCCTGGGTGGCTCATTCAGTTAAGCACCCAACTTTGGCTCAGATCATGATCTTGCAGTTTAAGGGTTCAAGCCCCACGTCAGCGTCTGTGCTGACAGCTCAGAGCCTGGAGCCTCCTTCAGGTTCTGTGTCTCCCTCTCTTTCAGCCCTTTCCCTGCTCGCACTCTATCTCTCTCTCACTCAAAAATAAATAAAACATTTTTTAAAAAAAGAGAGAATATTGTTAAGGTAATCATATAACATATTATCAAAATCAGGGCTCTGCCATGAAAACTGGGACATATATGATCATTGTACATGAAACAACAGAGGTTTACAAATTTCAAGGTGGACATCTTACAATTTTTAAACAATTATTTAAAGCCAGAGGTTATAATTTTTACATGGTTATTTTCTAAATGCAAGTTTACTACTACATCCTTAGCTCAAATTTGGAGTTTAGCTCATGCAGGCCACCTCCATCAGTATAATAAAGAGTAAAATGGCTCTGTGATCATCTTGATGAACATCAAGATCAAGAAGCCCATCACAGTGACTCCTAATAATAACCCATCAATTACATATCAACTCATATTAAAATAATTCATCCATGGGCACCTCAGTGGCTCCATTAGGTAAGTGTCCAACTCTTGATTTTGACTCAGGTCATGATCCCAGTGTCATGAGATTGAGCCCCATGTCAGGCTCCGTGCTGAGCACGGAACGTGCTTGAGATACTCTCTCTCTCCTCCTCAGCCCCTCCTCCCACCCTATTTGTGCTCTCTCTGTAAAAAAAATAATAATAATTCATCCAATAGGATATTTTTCATGGATAGTAGAAAAATCGCTTCACCAAAAGTGTCCATATTGTAATTTTTAAAACCTGTGAATATGTAACCTAACATGGCAAAAAGACATCCTTAAGTTAAGGGTCTTGAGATAAGGAGATTATCCTGGGTTATCTAGGAAGGAATAATGTAATCACAAAGGTCTTATCTAATAAGATAGAAACAGGAAAGTCAGAGTCAGGCACAGGTTTTGTGCCAATGGAAACAGGTCATACAGAGATGAGACATATGGGCTGCTGGCTTTGAGGATGGAGGAAGGGCAAAAAGCCAAGGAATGCAGGTAAGCCTCTAAAATCTCAAAAAGTTGAAGTAGCTAATTCTCTCCTAGAGCATAAACAATGAACCAGGCTCACTAACACCTTGACTTTAGCCCTGTGAGACTGACTTTTGACTTCTGACCTTCAAAACAACGAATTTTGTTGTCTTAAGCCACTAAATTTGTGGCAATGTATCACAGCAGCAATGGGAAACTGATAAATTAAGAACTTAGGACAAATAAGAAAATGCATTCAGTGCTGCTGACCCCAAAATCAGCAAAATGTAGTCCCTGCTTTCAGTGTTCTTGATGGTAGTATTTCATTGGGTGATAAGTATGGGCCAATCATTAAACCTCAAGAAATACACTGCATTGTCAGTAATCAACAGAAAAATGTAAGTAAAATGCTCAGGAAGAAGAGATATTTTGACTTGAGTATAGAATTTCAATTCTTAGATAAAAGTCTTGGTGGGTACATGCTAAAAAAAAGAGATTATCATCAAGTTATATGAATGCTATGTTAAGAAACAGAAATAGGACATGAATTCAAAACATACCTAGCCAAAATGGCCATACTTTCTAGTCAATCCAAATAACGCTAAAACCACAGGAATCCATCCATATTGACAGATCTGGCTGTCAATGACCAGAATCTCTTTTGGTCCAAAGACTTTACAACGTTTTAATCACCCAGAATTCACCACTCCACCTGGCCATCCTTTTTACAATCTACTGTCCATAGTCTAACATGAGTGAAAACACAGATCTTACCATTTAGCTTCTATGTTCAAAAACTCTCAATAACTCGAAAGCACAAGCTCTTTCCCCACTATCTTTCCCTAGCCTTTCATCTATATTTCAATTTTGTTAGTTATACTAGAAAAGATACTAGAATGTTAAGATTAGGAGTGTCTTATGCATCATTGTCTCTCCCTCACCTCATACAATACTTGGTACATAGTTGATATAGGGCATTAATAATGGCATCTTTACTTATTAAGCAACAGAAACTAAAGTCAAACTTAATTAAACAGAAAGTGGAATCTGGCTTATGGACCTGGAAAGACTTCAGTCATGTCTTCTGGGACCTAAACCATATAGTCAAGGCTTTATCTCACTCCACTGTCTGCTGTTTCTTCCTTTTATATATTTCTTTCCATAAATAAGTACTACATTGGAAGGGGAAAAAATAACTATACGTAACCCTAGATTTGTATCCTCCCAGTAACAAGTGGACTTCATTTTGTTAATCAAGCGTCGTAATCTGACCCCGCTTGGGTCACAGTCTTGTTCTTGATGGACCACTATGATTGGCCCAGCCTGGATTATTGCCCACAGTTTAGCTGGGTCCAGGGTGGAACACAGCTCTAACAAACACTGCTACTGACTTCTAGAACCAGGTACATTTGGTGAAAGGAATTCCCAAAAAAATAATAGAGGTACTGAGAAAAAGTAATAGCAAATATCAGTTTAGGTCAGGTAAATTTTTATATCTCAAATCAATGTTTTAAGACGGTGTGCCCACATATGTACAGTAACTCTATGTTGTGACCAGGATGGAGACTGATTATCATTGTATGTTTGAACTTGCCCATTAATTTCAAAAAGGCTTTACTTGGGACAGAACCTACAGGAAGAGCTTTCCTTGTGGAAAAAAAATGCCTGTTGACAACTCTCCAACAGCAGCCTTTGTTAACCAACTCCACAGAGAGCTCATGCTTTCCTCAAGAAAGCCAGCAGAACCCAGTTCTAACTTGGAACATTGTGAATAAAGTCCCTCAGGTTGGTTTCCTGGTTTCCAACAAATATCCTTTCCTGGGTTGAAGATCTATGAGTGGAGAGTTGACTAAGGTTTGATGTAGCAATTCCAGTCTAAGCCAAATGCCTCTGAATATTTAATTGCTGCTGTCAGGGGAGAAGAGCATTTATAATGCAGAAATGCTAGGGTTCAGAGGCTGAGCCTGGCAGCCTGCTCAGCTGCCTCTGCATAGACCTTCCAGATGAGGTTGTATGGTCATAGAGTTCACAGAGTTGTCACATACAAAAGCATTCCTGAAAAGAAATTATTTGGAATGCAAGTTTGAAAATTGTACTTGTTTGAAAGTCAAGGGAAGCTTTTTTGAAGAGACTCCAGAACCACCTTCTTGTGGAAAATACAGCAAAATCATCTGTTTTTGCAAGGATAAAACCCTGGGATCAATGTCCTTGTCTAGAAATAGACTGTCTACAGGTCAGTTGGGGCCCCTGTGACCACTAAGAGAATGAAGGACACTCAAGGAAGGGACAAATGATCATCTTGCCTGATCTCTGTCCTTCCCAGCAGCAACCAACACAGCTATATGGTCAGAGAACTTAGAGGTAACACATATTTTCATAGAAGATTCTCAGAAGTCAGACATTTTCTGAAAATGACTAGCTCAAGATGATAGATTTGGTCATCTTAAAAGGAATTTTTCAGACTGTAGCTCCCTAAGCTGTCTTTAATACCTTCATTCCCTCCATGAAGATGTGACAGAGAGGACAAGGAATAAAGACTCTGAATGGAAAAATCCACTGGACAACTTCATTTTGTCTGTTTGTTGCCCATTAAGTAAAGCAAAAGTATCACAGACCATTATGGTGAATAACTCAGCTTTTGTGCACAGTAGACGAGACTTCAAAGCTCAGTTCTAACATATGCTGGCTCTGACACCTTGGACCAGTTGTATCAACATTATAAGCCTCAGTGGCTTCATGTGTAAAGTGGGAGTAGTAGATCTACTTCACAAGATTGTTGTGAACGTTAAGCGAAACAATGCATATGAAATACTTAGCACAGTGTGTAGCATAGAATATAACAACCAACAACATATATCATCCTTCGTTGTTTATTAAACTAAACACTGTTGAGAGTTCCTTGCAGAAAAATGTGAAGAGAATTTCAGCTAGTTCAACAGTTTGTTCATTTGGTGAAAATTTATGCTTATGATAGGGATTCAATCCTACATATATATATATATGATAGTTGCACTGTCTGCTGCTAACACTGTTCTCCAATCACATGGTAGAAATAAATATGCTCTCTGATCCTGTTCCATAGAAAGTGCAGAGTCTCGCCAAGGTTTCCATGATTTCCAGGGACTCTGCCTCTGTAACAAATTGGAGTACAACCAAGTTAGGAAACTAAATGGATAACCACTCCCCTTCTAGAACAGGTGGTAGAGATTTGAGTAGAAAAGCGCAACATGAAACATCTGAAGCACTTTTGGGAGGCCATACTACAAAATCCTTGTCCTATGAAAGAGCCCAGCAAGGAGAGGAAGTTAGAACTCAGCCCCACTGATGGTTATGCTAAGTACTGAATAACTCCTGGTGGTAGACACGAGTATCAAGGAATGAAAAACGTGTGCTTTCCTTCAATAACTAACTCAGATCCTCTGTAGAATAAGATAGGCAGGTAGGCAAGAAGAAAGTAAACTAGATGAAGAGGTGGAGGATGGAAGGAAGAGACCACAGACCTTTAGCAGTAGGACAAAGCCTTGTTTTTTCCCTCTTGGCAATAGAGTTGCAGGATTCCATTGGTATATTCTCAGCTGAACTCCACTGTGATAAACAACATGGCACTGCCTGTGTCTATGAAAGATTTTTTCCAATTTTGTAGAACTTATTGGTAATAAGGTTCAATATTTGAGTTTCACTGGCATGTTGCTGTATCTTACTTAGTTATGTGTGATGGTAAATATTACCCCTATCACAACTGGTGCTCTCCAGCACTCTCCTGGGGTGTTTCCATACAGATATGGTCTTCTGATCCTTTCTAACCTGAGAAAGCCACCTTCTCCCATACCAGGTACCTCATCTTCATGTTTCTTCTTGATTTACTGCTACCAAAGTTTCCCAGTTCCTTCTTCTTAGACCCATGCCAATTTATCAGGAGTTCAGGGCAAATCCTGAGTCAATCCAAGTCCTGGCCTTTTGTGACTAGATTAATGGAGTTCAGGGGCAGAAAGGAAGAAGGCAACCCCCTAGCCATTCCTTCTATTCCCTTACTTACAATATCCTCACCCATCACTCCTATCTCTAGGTATATCAATCACATTTTGAAAGACAATAAAGCTACAGCAGTCAAGGCTGTAAGGTATGCCATAAAGATAGATCTACGCATTAATGACATAAAAATAAACCTTTAACATAGAGTCAATTGATTTTTAAAGAGCGGCCAAAGCAATTTAATGAGGTAAGAACAGGTTATTCAATAACCAGTGCTAGAATAATTGAATGTAAGAAAAAGAACTTAACTCTTTATTTCAGACCATACAAAAAATCAACTCAAACAGATCATAGGCCTAGATATAAGAGCTCAAATTATAAAACTTTTAGAAGGAAACACAGGAGACTCTCTGTGGTCCTATGCTAGTCAAAATGTTCTTAGAAATGATACCAAAACTATGATCCATAAAATTAAAAAATGAAAACTTTTACTTCTTCATATTTTCAAAGTTTCATTCCAGAAACATGCCTGTAATCCAAAGCACTTGTATATATTAAAGTGAATTTCAAGAACCATCGGCTCAGTTGTGATCATGTGATGTCTGGTGTCACATGCTACTCATAGCGCAAGAGATCGCTCGCTTATCAAGTTAGAATTTATTAGAAATGTTTGCTTGTTTTGAAGAGCAGTGTGCTCGCAATCCAAGGTTGTACTGTATTTGCAAATTATGTATCTGATAAAGGACTTGTGTTCTGATTATATGAAGAAAAGTGTCAAGTTAATAATAATACTAATTTTAAAGTGGTCAAATGTTTGAATAGATATTTTATCAAAGAATATTTATATATGATAGTTGGTGTCACAAGTAAAGCTGCACATGATCGTTAATCATCAGGGCAGTGCAAATAAAACAAGATACAACATTATACTCAATAGAATGGTCATATCAAAAAAGAATGGTAATACCAAATGTGACACTTATGTGTAAAAATAGTGTATTTGAATATTTCTTAAAAAGCTAAATATGTACTTATCATATGAGTCAACAATTCCTCTCCTGGATAGCTACTCAAGAGAAATGAAACCATATGTCCAAACAAAGTTTTCTATGAGAATATTTGTAATAACCAAAGTTGGAAACAATCTAAGCATTCAGCGAGTAGTGAATGGATGAACAAAATGTGGTATGTGCACGTGTACTGGGCTCGATAATTTCCTCCAAAATTCATGTCCACCCTGAACTAGTGAATATGACCTTATTTGGAATCAGGGTGTTCGCAGATGATCAAGTAAAAAGAGGTCACACCTGAGTAGGGTGGGCCCTTATCCAATGATGGACACCTTTATAAAAAGAGAGAAATTGGGAGACAGAAACAGAGGGAAGATGGTCAAGTGAAGACAGAAACAAATCAGAGTCATGCTGCCACAAACTAAGGAATACCAAGGATTGCCAGCACCCATCTGAGGCCAGGAAGGAGCAAAGAAGGATCCTTCCCGACAGACTTCAGAGAGAGCATGACCTTATCAACATATTGATTGTAGACTTCTACCCTCCAGAACACGAAATAATAAATTTCTTTTGTTTAAACCACATGTAATATGAGGTACCTGGGTGGCTCAGTCCATTAAACGTCTGACTCTTGATTTCGACTCAGGTCATGGTCTCACATTCATGGGATCGAGCCCTGCATTAGGCTCTGCACTGACAGCACGGGGCCTGCTTGAGATTCTCTTCTCTCTCTACCCCTTCCATACTTGCTGTATCTCTCTCTCTCAAAATAAATAAATAAACATTAAACAAATTTTAAAAACATGTAATTTAGTGTTTTTTGCATTTTTTTAAACACTTATTTATTTTTGAGAGACAGAGCATGAGCAGGGGAGGGGCAGCGAGAGAGAGGAAGACATAGAATGTGAGTCAGGATCTAGGCTCTGAGCCGTCAGCACAGGGCCCGATGGGGGGCTCAGACTCACAAACCATGCAATCATGACCTGAGCTGAAGTCAGACGCTTAACCAACTGAGCCACTCAGGTGCCCCACATGTAATTTGTTATATCAGCCCCAAGAAACGAATATAAGCCACAGTAAGACTGACTATTCAGCAATAAAAAGGAATGAATGAGTAGTATCAGTCACAATATAGATGAACCTCAGAAACATTATGGTAAGTGCATAAAGCCAGACATAAAGAAGGCTGCATATTATATACTATACATACGCTACATGAAGTTTCTGGGAAAGATAAAACCTGAAAAACAGAAAGCAGATTGGAGGTTGCCTGGGACTGAGGCTGGAGTGGAGATTGAGTGCAGGCATGAAGGAACGTTCTGGGGTAATATGGGTGGCTCTGAAATGCAACTGTAGAGAAAGTTACAAAACTGTAAAAATTTATTAGAAATTATCAAATTGTATATTTTCAGTGGGTCAATTTTATGTTATCTAAATTAGACCTCAGTAAAACTCTGAAAAGTGACTCTAGGGGATACTTGATCCTCCTTTACTTTCTTTAACAATGAGTATAAAACAGAAGTTACTATTCCTTGAAATTTGGATAAAACTTACTATTCATTAAGACCTGAGGGTTTTTAAATTTTTTTTTGGAGGGGGGGGGTTAGTTTGTTTATTGCTGTTGATGTTGGATAGTTATTTGAGAATATTGTCACTTTATTAGTTATTTGGTCTATGCAAGTTTTCTCTTGTGACAAGTTTAGCATTTTGTGTTTTACTGGGAATCTATTCAATTCGTCTGGGATCATAAATGTCTGTTTCATATCTCTGTTGTATCTATGGTTGTATCATTTTTCTTTATGTGTCTTGTTTATTTGCTTTTTTCTTCTATAATCTTATCAGAGGTCTACTTTCTTAATCTTTTCAAAGAATCAGCTTTTGGTTTTGTTAATCTTCACTATTGTCTGTTCTCGGATTTTCTTGATTTCTGCTTTTATCCTTATCATTTCCTTCCTTCTTGTTTCTTTGCATCTGCAGTCTGTTATTTCTCCAAATTCATGAGCTGAAAGCAGCTCGTTTACTTTTAATCTTGGTAGTTTTGTGTTCTTTTTAAAGCCATAAGTCTTTTCTGCTTAGTTTCATTCACAAATTCTGACAGATAATGTTTTCATTTTTAACATATGAATTGTTTTTAAATATTTAGCCTTCACATACAGGAGATGTGTCTTTGCTGCTGTTTTGGTAATTAACGTTTCATTTTGTCACATATAAAATTCAGAGAACTTATGGTCAGAGAACCTGGGCAATGAAATTGATTTATAGCCTATTTTTTGTAAATGTCCCAGGTGTGCTTATAAATAATGTGTATTCTCTGTTAGATGTAGAAATTCATACATATGTATTTCTATATAGTAAAGTGAGTTTATTTATTTTATTGTATTATTCAGGTCCTTGATCCTCTTGCTGGTCTGTGGGGAGTGTGTGTGTGTGTGTGTGTGTACAATAAAAGGGATATGTGTGTGTGTGAGTACACACACATGTGCCTGATCAATGAGCTTTTGAGGGGTGTGTAAAGATCTCTAGCCACACCTGATGATTAATCTGTTTCTTCCTGAAATTCTGCTTGTTGGTGCTTGATATTATTTACAGCTGTGTAATTAGGTCCACAGTGGCTCAAAATACCTATATCTTTCTGTCTTGCGGCTCCATTTACAACCTCTGATATCCTTCTTGGTCATTTTTGCTTTATTCTGTCAGTTATGAAGATGCCCGCTCCAGATTTCCTTCAATTCTTATTTTCCAAATGTATTTTTTTTTCAGTTTTTACTTTTTATACCTTTTATCTTACTGTACTTTTTAAAATGAATATACTGTTGTATCTTTTAAAAATCCAATCAGAATGTCAATTAATATGATTTACCCTTTTACACTTAATATAATTATTGAGTTTTGTTTTACTTCCTTATATTTGTTCTTTCATTTTTATATCTTCCATGTCCTGCATTTTGGTCCTCTCTTTCTTCTTCCTGCTATCTACTGAACAGATCAGTTTATTTTTCCTTCCGGTTTAAAAGCTATATATTCAATTTTTGTTCTTACATGATAGTTCTTAACCTATACACATAATTATTCACCCTTGTTTATATCTTAAACTTGCAGTATCTAGAGGTGATATTGAAAATATAGAGCACCTGGTGATTGGCCTGGCACCAACCAATCAGAATAATCATTGGCTAGTGTGCCGGAAGAATAGCAGTATTATATACTGAATTTTATGCTTCCAAAATCCTATGTTGAAGCTCCAGCGCTTAGTAGCTCAGAATGTTACATACATGGAGGTAGGGTCTTTTAAGAGGTACTTAAGGTAAAATGAGGTCATTAGAGTGGGCTCTAATCCAATCTCCCTAGCCTCCTTATAAAAGGATATTAGGACACAGATACAATTGCACACAGAGGGAAAACCATGTGAGGACACAGGGAGAGATTGGCCATCTACAAGCCAAGGGGAGAGGACTCAGAAAAAAACAAACCTGCTGAGACTTTGGTCAAGCACTTTCAGCCTCCAGAACAGTGAGGAAATGAATTTCTGTTGCATAAGCTGCCCAGTCTGTAGTGCTGTGCTATGGTGGCCCTAGCAAATGTGTGAAGTTGGTCTGTCAAGATCTCTATCTCCTCCCTAAATAGAAAAGGGGTCTGGCAAGTTCACAGACCCTTATGTCTGTGTGGCCCCTTAGTGTTCTGCTGTCCACACCCCACATCACATCAATACTGTCTAGGATCCCACAGCCTGTTATCTTTCTCACTTTCAACATAGCTCTTGCACAATCCCCTGAATGTATTTCTCTTCTGAAATGAATGCTTTTTCCAAAAAAGATTCTCAATGTGCGCTTTCATAAGACAAACTTTCTGAGGCCTCAGACGTCCCTGGGGGATATTTTTATTGCCCCTCACATTTGAATGGTCATTTTGCCAGATGTAAAATTCTATATTCAAAATTATTTTCTTCGATCCTCTAAAAAGATTAAAAGTGTTTAAATTTACTTTTAATGTTTAAATACATGTTTAAAAAATAAAAAATATACCTCATTGTCTTCCTGTATCCAGTATTGCGACTGAAAAGTCTGCTATCATTTGATTCTTGCTTAGTTTTAGATGACCTTCACTTTCTTTCCGGAAGCTTATAAAGTTATTTCTTCATACTCTATGTTCTTAGATATTATCATAATATATGTTTATGTAGTTTTCTTTTTATGCCATGTTTGGCAATCTATCAGCCCTTTCAAACTGAGGTCTTCCTTCTTTATGTATGAGTAATCTATCCCCATTGTTCCTTCAGATTATTTCCTTCCATCCATCTTCTCTGTTCTTGTGGGGTGTCTTTTAGGAGATACTGGCACTTGTACTTCTCTCTGCCATACCTATTAGCTTTTCTCATTGGTTTATATATTAATTTTCTGTTCTTTTATGCATTCCAGTGACTTCTGGAAGAATTTCTCAATATACTCTTCCAGCTCATTAAATTATTTTGCAGTTGTACTAACCTACTACTTAGGCATATATTTTTCTTTACTTACATTCATTTATTTTAAATTCTTTGTCTACTTTTGGGCACCTGGGTGGCTCAGCCTGTTAAGCACCAGCTCTTGATTTCGGCTCAGGTCATGATCTCCTGGTTCGTGAGTTCAAGACTGGCATTGGGCTCCACACTGACAGTGCGGAACCTGCTTGGGATTCTCTCTCTCCCTCTCTGTCTGCCCCTCCCTTGCTTCCTCTCTAAATAAATAAATAAATAAATAAATACAGAAATAAACTTAAAAAAATAAAAATAAGTTCTTGGTCTACCTCTTCCAATATTTCTACTTCAGAGTAGCCCTCCAAAGCCTAGTTATTTCAGCCCGGGAGCTCATTCTTCCATGTGGATACCAGCCACTCTGCCCAGTTTAGATGAAGAGCCTCAGTGTAGAATGCTCAGGTGACACCAAACCACTGTGAGCTACTCTGATTTGTAGCCAACTTACCAGATAACGCCACTGGTCAGGACTCCACCTTAAACCTCAAGGGCAAGATGCTTTGGGAAAGAGGCAGTCTCCGTAGGTTGTCATCCATGAACCCTGTGGGCGGACAGTGGAGGAGTTAAGACCAGCTGGTCAGTCAGCATCTGCTTTCATGAACTGCTCCCCCTGCAATGCTTTCTGCCCTCAGGCTACTAATCCGGGGTCATCTCTGCGGTGAAGGGGAAAGACAGGGGAAAAACAAGAGCAGATTTAAAGATCTTCGCTAACCACCCCAGGACACCTTCCACCTCTGTCTGCAGCAGACCTGCACCAGTACAAACGGTCTTCTGTTCCCTCAGGAGGTTATCAGAATCCGTTTGTTAGTTGGTTTAATTCATTTTCTGGCATTCGTGTTTCTCTTCTGTTTACTTATATTCTTTTCTTCAGGATTAATCAGGAAGAAAGAACCATCGTGGCAGGAACCAGAAACCTTCCTACCAAGGTAAGACACAGACAGGCCCCCATTTATAAATGCAAGTGAAATTATTTGCTCACCTATAAGATTGATAAATTATTAACTTGAATGCTGATTAGACTCCAACCCCCGCAACCCCCCACCCCCCACAGATCCCAAATGTCATCACCAGCATCATCTCATTTCTTCTATTTAAAAATCAGTCCCTGAAAAGTTCACGTCAGCCTGTGTCATTCCTTCAGTGCCTCCTCATCAGGAGCTTCTCTGGCTGCATTCCTGACAGGATTTTCACAGGTTCTAACATGTCAGACGTGTTTCTGAGCAATAGTTCCCATCAGTCACTGACATGAAGTTGTCCACATCGTTCCTGATATGGCAATAATTTTCCTCTCAGATCCATTTCACACGGTCATTTCCTCAGTGCTCAGTCTCAACCTCCCTCAGTATTGGCCATATTCACTTAACACAAAATGGTTCTCTCAGTTCATACCCCATTAACTGAATTCTTTCACCCACACACTTTCTCTAAATTAGTTTAAGGATGTTGTGAGAGGAAACAGCACTAAACCTCAGGGTCAGGTCCTAATCTGTGCTATTCCAGAAACTAGATGTGTGACTATAGCAAAATCATCCTCAGCTTTTTAACCTACAAAATGGTGTTAAAATGGGAAAGCGTTGATATAAATCGTTACAAATGTTCCAAACTCTAAAATTCTGTGAATTGATTCCAGGTTATCCAGACTCAATGTAAGCTCGCAGGTATTTCTGTACCCCTAGCTAACGGTGCTTTCCACAGACTCCTTCAAATTGTCTTTTTCCCCTTCCGCAAATCAGTGCAACTCACACATCGATAAGCAGTGGAGATCAAACATCCTTATTCCTAATTCACTTTCACCAATATAAAATCATAGGCTTAAAAAATTAGTCAAAGATTTACCCACCCCCAAAATACATAATAAATTCAAAGAGCTTTTATTGTCAAAATTAAGCAGTCCTTGGGCTCTAACTTATAAGCAGAGTCCACCATTAAAAACTTTATTACGGTTAAGCATTATCCCAGCATTATCCATGATCTCTGGCCAGTTGGAAAATCTTAGGAAATTCATATCTTAATGCCTTCGCTTAACCTTCACCCTTGAATCAGAAATCAGAGGAACCTGCTTGCCTGGCAATGTTCTTGGAAATGCATTGAACTATTTTGAAACTTCTTAAAGAAGGTTTGGGTTCAGTGTAAATTTGGGCAAAAGGTGAGATCGGTTCTTATTTAGTAAAGCTGGTGGCCTGTTTCAAGTACCACTGAGCCAATCTACCACAGAGAGCTCAATATGCCAGGCTCTCAGCACAAAGCAACTATTATTGCAAGCAATATATTTTTTCAGGGGCATAATGCTTGTAGCTTCTGGAAGCCATATAGAGAATTTCCTAAGCTCTCACAAATGATTGGATCTGTGAGAGCGCTCGTCCAGTACTTCCGTCAGTTAAACAGGAAAATCTCAGCCAAGCAATCCCAAAGCACACTGTTTCTCTTTGGAGTCTCTCTCCTCAGTGTTTCTTCAGACCAACTCCTTGAATTCCATTGCCAATTACATTTTCAAACCCATGCTTCAAAGTCACGCTTTTTGTGTTCTGCTCTCTGGCTACAAGCTTACAAAAATTAATAACTCTCCTGTGACTTTAATAGATAAAATGTGCACACTGTCTATAATATTTGGACTCTCATTCTGATCACTGTAGCTCGTAAACACCAGAATTTCCTCATCTTTGCTTAAAACACATCCTTCCCAAATATGGCTACGTATGACTGTATCATTTTACACACACACTTTCTAGTGTGGGCCAGGAGTTGACAAACATTTTCTGCAAAGCGCCAGCTAGTAAATATTTTTGGCGTTGTGAGTCATAAGGTCTTTTTTATAACTATTCAACCCTACCATTGTAGATTGGAAGCAGCCATAGACAGTATGTCAATGAATGAGCGTGGCTGTACTCCAATAAAACTTTATTTAGAAAACATTCAGCCCATGAGCTATAGTTTGCTACGCTTTGTTTAGGCAACCTTTCCATAAAACAAGCAGGTCAAGTAATTTTGTATCTGTTCTAAAAATGGGTTAGGTTTTTAGGTAGCCAAGCATTAAACCCTCTGTAGTGAGAGAGAATACTTTGTACTTTGGTTCCAACACCAATAAGCAAGAGAGATGTATTCTGTATTTAAAATGATAAATTTAGAATTTAGGATAACAAAATCATTATTTTCTCACAATTGAAATTTAAAGTACTGTTTAATACTGGTTTTGCTAAAATGCAATGATTTCTATTACTTATATATGGCTTTATAATTCATAATGTTTCTTGACATACTCCATTGAATCTAACCATCAAAGGACACTGTGAAATAACTTATATATTTTTTACCTTCCTTTATAGCTGAGAACACTCAGAATTTCATTATTTATTTAAAAAGTTTTGGAGCCAATATTTGAACCCAGGCCTGACATTGAAACCATACAAACTTCACTGTTCCCAAACTACATGATAGCAAAAACAGCAATCTTGCTTTGAGCAATAAGCCTCTGTACATCTTCCATGAGATCTGAATCCCCCAAGTAAGAATGCCATGCAGTTCACCTTTCTCCCCGTAATATACAAATCGACAAACAAAACTCTAGAACAACATAAAGATACTAATCAACATACTCTTGTGTGTGTAACGATATCCACGCCGCAACAACACGCCCTGATTTTCATCTGATAGTGCAATCAAAAATTCAAAGTCAATGGAGCACCTGGGTGGCTCTGTCGGTTAAGCATCCAACTTCAGCTTAGGTATTGATCTCACAGTTTGTGAGTTTGAGAACCACATCAGGCTCTGTGCTGACAGCTCGGAGGTTAGAGCCTGCTTTGGATTCTGTGCCTCCCTCTCTCTCTGTCCCTCCCCTGCTCATGCTCTCTCTATATACCAAAAATTTTAAAAATAAAAANGAAATAAATAAAAAATATTTAAAAATAAATAAATAAATAATAAAAAAGTTTTAAAAAATTCAAAGTCAAGTTAATTGCAGTAATCTGTTTTAAACCTTTCCTGGTTCCTAGTGAAGACCAGTTCCTTTTTCTAAATACTAAAATAAGTGTATCCTAATACTTTCAGGGTTTTATCTAGCACAAAATTCAGATGCATGTTGTCCATACTTCCTGTCTTGTAGGTTGATGGGTCAGAACTTCAGGGACTCCTCCACATCTTCAGAGTAAGTTGAAAAGTATTGGAATGATTCTTCTATCACAACTTCTAGTTTCTCGGAGGAGGCGAGTGATGTCTTGGCCTGAGACGGGACTGCATTGTGAGCCAGTTAAATGATAGCCTAGCGGCTCCTCCCCAAACTGATGCCAATTTCATCTTTAGCAAGTGAGTGTCCACTTTTATCAGTTGAAGACTGTTCTCCTTGAAGAAAAAAGAAAATGAAAGAGAAAAATTCAAATGGTTCTGCTTTCTCTGATTTGGTAAACTTTTAAGCCATCGTCCCCAGGCAGAAATGCCATTCTCTTCTTGTTCTTCTTACTGTAAAGATAATTGTTTTAAACTTTTTCCCGATGGTTTCAAAAAATTTTTAAAGCAGTCTCAACTCATTTTCCACCTTTGCTTCCCAGAAGTCATTTTTATCGGCTGTGCAACTTCTATTTATTCACCCAAAGATTTGTGCTTCTGCCCCTGTCTTTCTAATACATGCTGTATAAGTCTAAGGATATGGGGGAAAGGTCGTGGATTTTTTTTCCTAATTAATCACTATATTCTCCCTTTTAAAAAATCAAATAAAGTTGATTTTTAGGTCCCTGCTTGTGTAATCCCATAACACAATGGTAGTGTATTTCAGCAGAAAAAGCTTATAAAACTCTCCATCCCTCAAGTGCTATGACCATATGAGCCCCTTAACTTCTGAGAGTCTCGCTGTCTTATTTGGGTCGTCCCAAAATCAGATCTGAGACAAGGATTTGGGTGCAAATAGCTTATCTGAGGTGGTGGCGGTGGGGTGATCCCGGGAAGCACTATGACCCAGTGGGGATGAGAGGCAGAAAAGGGAACATTAGAGAGTGGTTTACGGCTCTGGGCAGCTGGGGCTCAGTCCACCCTCCCACCCCACCCACCTCACCCAGAATTCTGTGAAGCTGTGTAGAACTCAGCTCAGAACTGTCCCACCGAGGGGCAGGACGCCAGCATATTTACCCATCTGCTCCTGTCCCTCATTAATCGGGCATCGCTCCTGAAATGTTAGCTCTCCAGCACATCCGGCCTGCCCAAAGGACACAGCACGCCCTCATGCAGAAAGGTCCAGGAAGCTCACCGAGCATAAGAGAAGTAACTGCACTTGACTTTGCACAGGAGAAAAACTCACACAGCAGGGCACAAAAGGTGCCTACTACGCTCAGTGTTCTCCTTTTTAATGGGGATAAAAAAGTTTGCCTCAATCACTTCATGGAATGGTTGAAAGATTAATCACAAGTAATATTTATGTGCTAATCCGTAGTGCTCGCATAGGCATTTTGTGATACATTCCTCACACACTCCTGCAAGCACGCAGTACATGGTACATATATAATGATGCCTCCAGAGGCTCAGGAAGGATGAATGATTTGCCTCACTTTACAGAACTAGCAACTAACAAAGACAGGGATTGAACCAGGAATACAATGATCAGCCCCAGGCTTTTTCCTTTCTTTGTGAAAGTCCTTGTTGGGCGCCTGGGTGGCTTAATCGGTTAAGCGTCCGACTTTCGCTTAGGTCATGATCTCACGGTTCGTGGGTTTGAGCCCCGCGTCGGGCTCTGTGCTGACTGCCAGCTCAGAGCCTGGAGCCTGTTTCAGTCTGTGACTCCCTCTCTCTCTGACCCTCCCCTGCTCATGCTGTCTCTCTCTCTCTCTCTCTCCTAGAAATAAATAAAACATTAAAAAAAAAAGTCCTTGTGAATTGTCCTTTGTCAAGTGCAAAGTACTTTAAGAATGTAAAGCATAATTATTCCTCAAGAGGGGTCACTGAGGAAACAAATAAATCCATAAATAAAAATTCTTATTTATTAACTAGATAGATGATAGATAGGTAGGTAGAAGATAGATAGATAGATAGATAGATAGATAGATAGATAGATAGATAGACAGATGGATAGATAGAAGAAAGCCTTTTTAAAAAATCAGTTAGTAAAATAAAAATATAGAGAGAATGGGGATTAAAAAATACACTTACCAGGGCATCTGGATGGCTCAGTCAGTTAAGTGTCTGTCTGACTTCAGCTCAGGTCATAATCTTACGGTTTGTGAGTTCCATCCCTGCGTCAGGCTCTGTGCTGACCACTCAGAGCCTGGAGCCTGCTTCGGATTCTGTGTCTCCCTCCCTCTCTGCCCCTTCCCAACTCACGCTCACTCACTCGCTCTCTCTCTTTCTCTCAAATAAATAAACATTTAAAAAACATTTTTCAACAAGTACACTTATCATGATGAAAAAAATAAAATGATAATGTCCGGTGAGAAATAAATAAATAAATAAATAAATAATAAATAACTGACAAAGAATCCTTACCATAATTTTCCCTTAATATTTACAAAGAGGAGAGACAGTTCTTTTTGCCTTGAAGTTCCTGCAAGGCCTGTGGTTATGAGTCCTCAGCAATTTCTGGAAGGGGTCTGTGCAGAGCTGATCTTGCACCCAAGCTGTGCAAAGGATTCTCTTGAAAGACAACAGTGCATTTAGCCCTGGGTCCAGATGAGCAGGAGAGCTTCTCTTTTAGGGGGGCTAGTGGTAGAGACAGACAGGAAGACAGGCAGTTACATCCACTGTGGTAACTGCTACCATGATGGAGGGACACGAAAAGCTGGTGCGAGCGCACGGGAGGGCTACAGGTGCCAACTTTGCTGGTGGTCTATCAAGGAAGGCTTCTTGGAGGAGAGGATGCGTCTGTGGGGTGCTGAAGGAGCAACAGCAATGAATGATGTTGGGATTTCATAGTGAAGAGGGAGAAGGGATTTTCAGGCCCAGACACGGCAACAGGTAAAAGGGCCCAGGAACAGAAGAAAGCATGGCTCCTTGCAGGAATTGCAAAAAAAAAAAAAGGGTTGACTGTAAATTGGGTAAGTGGAAGGAAGGGCACGAGAGAGAGCGCTGATTATCCTGTCTGGCGCCTTGTACATGGCTCAGTAGGTCCCGCTTCCAGGAGAAGAGTATACNTAAAAAAAAAAATTAAAAAAAAAAAAAAAAAGAAAGTAAGTGAAAGACACCGGTCTGAGTGTTTTCTGCCCCTGGTGTGGCCAACTGGGTGAAAGTGTACCCGCGTGATCTGTTCCTCAGGAAGCCACTTAATTGCACCGAGGAGGGAGCAGAACAGAAATGAAGCCCACCAAGGCACATCCAAGGACAAAGTCAACAATGAAAAAGCCTTTGCAAGCAGACTGGGAGGATCCCCATTTGTGCACCCTCGACGTGTGCGTTACCTTACTCAGAGGAGCCAGTAAAGGAAAATTAAATCAGTCCACTGCCTCCTTAGTCACCTGAGAGCTGAATGTAGGCAAAGGCTGACCTCCGTTGGCTTCTGGTCAAGGCACTTTATTCACCAGAAGAGGGTCATAATGGTGCCTCTTATAAAGCAAAGGCCCAGGAGAAAGAGAGAAAGCGCAAACCCGGCGTATTTACTAAGCAAAATGTTTTCATTAACTTTGTTTATATTACTGACTTGTTCTAAAATTATCCCTGTTCTAGCAAGCAAGGAGTCACTTTGGGGTTTTTCTCCGAATAGTATTGGCCCATTTACTTTTCACTCTGTACATTTACTTCCTTTCATTTATTGGATTTCTTAAACATGCCCATTGCCCACAGGCCTCTGGGCATAGGTTCAAAACTAAATGCTACAATTACATGAAATGCAATGGCCAAAGAATATAATTTTATGTGAGAGAAGGGTGAGTGAGTAGGGAGTGGAAGGAGTTTATCAGGGAAGCCGGTGCCAAGCCAGAAAGGTACACCTTGTATCACGCCCTGTAGGCATGAGGCACAAGGAGTTATTTGCTGGACCCAGTAAATTAGCAAAACTCTTAAAAGTCTGAGGTTGAACTTCAAGTCAGATCCCAGTAGTTTAAAAGGGATATAAAGCCGACCAAAAAATCATCCTCTCTGCTAGCCTGTGGTTATATACCTGTTCAGGAAAGCTAAAAATGAGTCCTGGGGAGAAAGCCACTGAACTCATCACATACAGCTGGGCCTGACGGGGACAAAATGGGCAAGGAACGGTGCGGTAAGTTAACATTTATCGAATACGGACTACACACCAAGCACCATTCTAACAGATATAGATGTATAGTATCGATATATTTATTTAATTTTGAGGGGTGTTTTATCAATGAGCAAAGTGTGGCGCAGAGAATTCAAGTGTCTTGTCCAGAATCACACAGCAGATAGGAGGGGAAGCCAGGATTAAACTTGGTCTGACATCGGAGACGGCTGCACTGGCTGGGTGGAGGCACCGAGGAATATANAGGGCATCAAAAGACATCATTAAAATGGATTCAAGAGTGGAGAGAGCAGTTTCTCCAGACTGTCTTTTCTTTCTTCTTTGTCGGCAAAAAACAACACTTCTCACTGGCCTTTATTCTTTTTGTTCTTCCCTTTTTACTCCTCTCTTTTGGTTCATGTGGTCTCTTTATTTTTTTTTTAATTTTTTTTAATAGTTTATTGTCAAATTAGTTTCCACATAACACTCAGTGCTCATCCCCACAAGTGCCCTCCTCCATGCCCATCCCCCCTCCCCCCACATCCATCAGTCCTCAGTTTTTGTCAGCATTCAAGAGTCTCTCATGGTTTGCCTCTCTCCCTTTCCCCCACCATTTCCGCCCTTCTTCTCCCCCTTGTTCCTCCGTCAAGTTCCTCCTAATCCTCCTATACGTGCAAACATGTGATATTTGTCCTTCTCTGCCTGACTTATTTCGCTCAGCATAACACCCTCAAGGTCCATCCATGTTGCTACACATGGCCAGATGTCATTGTTTCTCATTGCCATGTAGTCATGTGGTCTCTTTATATCTTAAGGGCCAACAAAGTGGCCAGACAAGGAAGGGAAATCCTACAGTAAGAATGGAAGAAGGGAAAACACGTTAGGGCTCTTCTGTTCCTTCGCCTACCTGAGACCCTAACCTTGGTCTTGATTCCTCTGGCCTGAATATCTGTATATAATGTAGATGTGGACGTTTTAAGTGACTTGTGGTTGATTTAGTTCAATTTAAGCAGACTTTATTATTGTTGTAAGTGAAATGGCCCCAGACTAGGGATTTCTGTCTTCAAAATAGCAGCCAACTGACCAGGAGATACTTGATGGTAATTGTGAAAAATTGCTGAGGCTAGTGTGGACTTTCATGACAGTGAGAAACCCCAAGGGGCTGAAGTCTTCGAGAACAATGTACACTTCGGTGAGCTTTACCTCTAGGAAGCTTACCAGGCTCTCATGATAAAGAGCTAAGGAATATGTGACCTGACTTGGGCAAGGATGCAGTGGGGGTGGCGCAGAGGATGGAGGTAAAAGGAACCATTTTGAAATACACCCAGAACATTCTACATAACAAAGTCCTTCTCCTCAGGGAAAAAGAATTTATCAGAGTATTATCCTGCCTAAGCAGAAGAAGTTGAGGGCTTTTACCTAACTCCACCACTTCTAGCCTTTCTGCTTCATCTGAGGGAACATGGAGGAGCTAAGAGAGGTAGAGGAAACAGCTCAAGGTCACAGGCTTTCAAAAACTTTTTAGATTCAATTGTAAAATTATAGAATGTTTCCCCTTCCCCACACCATACCAGCACACCTATCTATAGATATTAATAGACTCTAAAATTTATATGGAAAGGCAAAGAACCAGAAAAAAAAACAAACAATGCTGAAAAAGAAAAAGAAAACATATTATAAAGCCACAGTAATCCGGGAAGGTGTGGTATTAACCAAACAATAGATACACAGAGGTCAATGGAACAGGACAGAAAGCCCAGAGATATACCCACACAAATATAGCCAATTGAAATTCAAAAGACAAAGCATAATCCTCTCAACTAATGGACATTCATATGCAAAAAAATTAATCTAGACACAGACCCTACACTTTTTGTAGAAATTAACTCAAAATGGATTAAAAACTTAAATGTAAAATTCTAAATTGTAAAAAACTCCTAGCAGGTAATGAAAAGACAAGCCACTAACATAGATAAAATATACATGACACAAATATTTGATAAAGGACTGTATCTATAATATACACATACACAAAAATCTATCAAAACTAAAAAATATAATAATAAGAACACACACACAAAATCCAATTTAAAAACATGGCAAATGTTTATTTATTTTTTTAACATTTATTTTTTATCTTTGAGACAGAAAGAGACAGAGCTTGAGTTGGGGAGGGGCAGAGAGAGAGGGAGACACAGAATCCGAAGTAGGCTCTAGGCTCTAAGCTGTCAGCACAGAGCCCAATGCAGGACTCGAACTCATGAACTGTGAGATCATGACCTGAGCCAAAGTCGGCCGCCCAACAGACTGAGTCACGCAGGTGCCCCAGCAAAAGATTTAATATATCACCAAAAATGTACAGATGACTAAAAAGCATATAAAAATGCTTAACGTCATTTGTCATTAGAGAATTACAACTTAAAACAACAATGAGATATCACTGTGCATATTAAAATGGCTAAAATCTTGGGGCGCCTGGGTGGCTTAATCGGTTAAGCGTCCGACTTTCGCTTGGGTCATGATCTCGCGGTTCGTGGGTTCGAGCCCTGCATCGGGCTCTGTGCTGACTGCCAGCTCGGAGCCTGGAGCCTGTTTCAGTCTGTGACTCCCTCTCTCTCTGACCCTCCCCTGCTCACGCTGTCTCTCTCTCTCTCCTAGAAATAAATAAAACATTAAAAAAAATAATAAAAAAAAATAAATAAAATGGCTAAAATCTAAAAAACCGAAAACATCAATTGCTAGCAGGATGTGGGGCACCAGGACCTCTCATTGCTAGGAGATCCAGCCACTTTGGAGGATAGTCTGGCAATTTCTTGCAAACCTAAACACAGTTATCATATGATCCAGCAGTCAAGTTCTAAGGTATTCATCAACTGATTTACAAAATTATATTCACACGAAAAACCCACACGTGAATGTTTATGGCAGTTTTATTCATAAGCACCCCAAATCAGAAGGACCCAAGATGTCCTTCAATAGATAAATGATGAACAAACCATGGTAAATCCATGAAATGGAACGTTATTCCGTGCTAAACAGAAATCGACTATCAAGCCATGAAAAGAACATGGACAAACCTTAAATTTATATTGCTTGTGAATGAAGTCGATCGGAAAAGGCTAAATGGTACATGATTCCAATTATAACATTTTGGAAAAGGCAAGATTATAACCAGTAAAAATTACAGTGATTGCCAGGGTATTGAGGGGACAGGAGGAGGGTTGAATAGGTGAAACTCAAGGCCCTTTTCATGGCAGTGAAACTATTCTGTGCTAGGCTATAGTTGTGGACACATGACATCATTTGACAAACCCATAGAACTGTATAGCACCAATAGAAAACCTTAACGTAGGCAATTAAAAAAAAAAATCATTTAGGAGATCAGAGATCCCAGAAAGGATGGAGGACTGGGATAAGAGCATCAAATTGTATTTCAAGTTATGACACAGCCTCACTGTTAGGAAGAGGGACAGTAGTGTTAACATAGGAACTTTGGAAATGATTGGAGTCCTCAAGACTAGAGATAAAAGGAACTGCACCTAATCACTGAACTCTACTAAATTGTTTTCCATAGGGATATGAATCAACAATTCTGATACTCCTGCCCATGTATTTTGGATCTGAACAATTAGGAAAATGGATGGTGGATGGTGGGGACAGGTGTCTCATTGTTGCAGTGGGATTTTACAGAGAAGTAAGGGAAGAGGCTAGAATGATCCATATGGCAATGATTAGTATTAGATACATCAGTGTGAACTCATGTTTAGCGTAATGTAGATGCAAATAGTTATAGATAAAAATACTTATGGGTGTGTGTCTATACCTGGGTTAGTATTCACACATATATATTTCCTTACTCTGTTAGCTGAAAGGTCTGGAAGCAAAGACACTCTGATAGAAAGGAGTACACCCAGCACTCAATCTTTCTTTCTTTTTTTTTTTTAAGTTTATTTATTTATTTTGAGAGAGAAAGAGCAGGGAAGGGGCAAAATGAGAAAGAGAGAGAGAATTCCAAGGAGGCTCTGCACTGTCAGTACAGAGCACGACGTAGGGCTCCATCCCACAAATGGTGAGATCATGACCGAAGCTGAAATCAAAAGCTGGATGCTTAACTGATTGAGCCAACCAGGCACCTCTCAGTCTTGCTTTCTAATACCATTCTGCAATAAAAGTAACAGGTGTTCCATAAAGAAATGGTTGATTCTACAACTAGAGCAGAAAATGTACTGCAAGACCCTGAAGCATTTTGCAATGCCCAAAGGTAAAGAATTCCAAAAAAGAAGAAGAAGAAGGAGAAGGAGGAAGAAGAAGAAGAAGAAGAAGAAGAAGAAGAAGAAGAAGAAGAAGAAGGGAAGAGAAGAGAAGAAAAGAAAATGATAGGGGTATGCCAAAGGACTGCAGGGGCCAACTGAGAGAGCTTCCAGTGGCCAAGGTTGGGATAATTTCTGTGACAGAATAAACAAAGGAGCATTGGACTATAACCCAAAGCAGAAAATAGATATTCATGAGTCTGAACTGATACAAATAAATGATTGAATAGGTAAATAAATGAAGAGACAAATCTTCCATGAAAAATTCTAACAATTTATGTATATACCCCTCCCTCAAGAAAAGAGAACACAAATCCCCAGTCCTCAACTATGGGCTGGGCATGGTGACTTCTTCCAAAGAACACAGTACAGAAACAGGGTGGGGGTGGAGTGGAGGATAACTTTATGGAGAAACCTGACAAACATCACTTCAGCCAGATAAAGTCAATGTCATCCATAATAAGCCTCTAGTCCAATCATGGGCAAAAACATTAGACAAATTCTAATAAAGGGACACTCTACAAAATACCTGACAAATGCTACTCAAAACTGTCAAGGTCATCAAAAACAAGGAAAGTCTGTGAAACTGTCCCTGCCATGAGGAGCCTAAGGTGACATGACAACTAAATACAGTGTGGTATTCCGAATGAGATCCGAGAACAGTGAAAGCACATTAGTTAAAAACAAAGAAAACCTGAATAAACTGTAGGTTTTAGTTAATAGTATTCTATTTATATTGATTCATTCATTATAACAATTCTACTGATGGAAGATTCAATAACAGAGGAAATTGGGGATGGTGTATATGGTTAAGTCTCTACTATTTTTACATTTTTTAAAAAAACTTTAGACAGAGAGAGAGAGAGAGAGAGAGAGTATGAGTGGGCAGAGGAAGAGAGAGAATCTCAAGTAGGCTCCATGCTCAGCACAGCGCCCAAAGCGGGCCTTGATCCCATGACCCTAGGATTATGACCAAAGCTGAAATCAAGTGTCAGACACTTAACCAACTGAGCCAACCAGGTGCTCCTACAATTTTTCTGTAAATCTTAAACTGTTCTAAAAAATAATCTGCTTTTTAAAAGACAGCAACATGAATAAACAAATAACATAATGAATGGGTTTTATACTGGGGGGCTACTGATGTGACTAGTCTATTAGAATTAAACTCTGCTGATAAATTAATGACTCTAGTTGATGTAAGATTTTTAGACTCACCCTAAAGCTGTATTTAGGGGACAAATAGTAAGTCAAAGTGGTTCATTATCTAAGTTATTCAGGAGAATGATAGGCTAGTGAGGAAGAGAATCTCAGCTTGGCTTCTCCTGATTATCCACAGCCACTGAAATCATCAAACAATGGCTTGGTCTTCTTTGCTTTCAATCATCTTCAGAATATGCAGTGAATTGGCCTAACCATCCCAGCTTCTCCCACTGAACTAAGAACAGTAACCCCAGCTTGAATTGGTCACCATTCACACTGCTGATGACTGACATGGATATATACCCACAAGATGGCTGCCTTGGACCTTGAAAGCAATATTTCCCCAGGAAAAGAAAAATGAATGTAGCAGGACTGTGACCAGTGCCACTGAATTCATTAGCCTCAGGCTGTAATGAGCTCTCAGAGCCAGACTCCCCATGACCCCCACTTTGGCAGGCACTCCTTGACAACTCAGGATTTACAATGGCAAAGGTCACGTTCACCTTTATTCCCCTGAGCCTTCCAAGCTGGCGTTCCATCCCAAGGATGCTCCCCCTAAATTACAGACATAATACAGTTTCCAAGCCATACTCGACCATGGAGAAAATGATGACATACACTTGCTGCCCATGCAGAGTCTGAGACACCATTGTTTGGTAAACGGGTGTGAGGTGCCCAAAGGCAAAGCGATCTGAGATTTCCTGCATTAACCATGTGGACTCATTTTTTCCAGTCACTTTCTACTGAAGCCAAAAAGCATTACAAGAGTTCCCTCAGGGTCTCTAATTGCCCTGGCGGCTTTGGTAATTGCTCTGGACTCTTTCCCGTGAAGAGTAAACAATGATGTGCCCTTTAGTTTTCCCACATCCCGTAGTCCCCACTTCTCCTTAAATCAGTCTGTACTAAAGGAGACAAAGGCCCTCATCATTTGCATAGCAGTTGGTTCTTTTCCACATAGTGTCAAATGTTTGGGGCGTTTGTTTTAATAATCTAATTTTCCTTTAATTATATACCCTTTACTCACGAGAACAAAGAATTCACATTGGTTTAGATTCATAGAGGAATATCAAAGAGATAGTTAAAACGTCCCAGACAACTGATTATACCATACATAAATATTTAAGAACCTTAAAACCTATCCTTCTGCCCTTAAACCTAGACATCCCTTGTCAACAAATTACCATCTACACTCAGAAATATTACTTGGCTTCCTACATACATCTTGGGTCAAAGCCTCCTCCCAAGATGCAATGTTCCTCTTAAAGGACTTCCATATTTGATGGACAACTCTTGGATGTAGGGAAGCCTCTTTTCCATTTTCTGCTGGATGAGTTGACAAGAGTTAACTGTAGCCCTGGTAAAAAAGAACATTTAACTTCCTACCTCGCCAAAGCAACTTTGCACTGTTAAACTCTTTTGAAACAGGCACCAGGCCCGGAGGCAAAAACAGAATTTATTGGGGCATCTACAGAAGCCAGAAAGAGAGGGGAAGAAGAAGTTCTGGTAAGGACAGGAAGCACTCCAGTAAGAATGCCATTTTTCTACTGTCATCTCCCCGGAGGGTGTTCGAAGAAGCTCTGGGGAGTGACAACATACCCAGTGAGTGGGGAACATTGAGTGGCACTGGAGACAGACCACAGTTTGAGTGCCCACGCTGCCATTTATTGGCTGTGTTATTCAGGACAAATAATTAACTTTTCTAGACTTAAGTTCTCTCATCTGCAACACGTTAAGAATAGTAATTATCTCAGGCATGTGCAGATTAAAGATTGTAAGATGAGTAAAGTGCCAGATAAATGGTCAAATGCTTAATATATGGTTACTTTCCCCCCAGCTTTGTTGAGACATGATCAACATATAATATTGTGGCTTCCCAATACAGGTGGCTTCAGTGTTACTGATCGGTTGGTTGGTTGATTGATTCATTGATCGACTTTTTCACCCAAAAGAATCTTAATGTTCTCAAATTTATGATTTCTAGTTAAAAAATCTAAGGAGAGCAAGGTTATTCTTTTGTGTTAATTTTCTTTTTGTGTTAATTTTCTTTTGTGATTTGTGTTAATCAGCTGGAGCTGCCATCACAAAATACCACAGACTGGGTGGTTTCAATGACATTTATTTGGGGGCACCTGGGTGGCTCAGTCAGTTATGCATCTGACTCTTGATTTCAGCTCAAGTCATGATCTCACAGTCGTGAGATGGAGCCCTGTGTTGGGGTCCACGCTGAGCATGTAGCCTGCTCACAATTTTCTCACTCTCTCCCTCTGCCCTTCTGCCACTTGCAAATGTCCCCTCTCTCTTCCAAAAACAAACAAACAGGGTCGTCTGGGTGGTCCAGTCAGTTAAGTATCCAACTTTAGCTTAGGTCACGATCTCATGGTTCATGGGTTTGAGCCCCTCATTGGGCTTTGTGCTCACAGCTCAGAGCCTGGAGCCTGCTTTGGATTCTGTGTCTCCCTCTTTCTCGGCCCCTCCCCCACTCACTCCCTGTCTCTCTGTCTCTCTCAAAAAACAATAAACATTTAAAAAAATAAAAAACAAAAATACAAACAAAAATTAGATAGATAGATAGACAGACAGACAGATAACATTTATTTTTATGGTTCTGGAGACTGGAGATCCATAATCAAGGTGCCTGAAAATTTGTTTCTAGTGAGAGAGCTTTCTTCCTGGCTTACAGAGGACTGCCTTTAGTCTGTGTCCTCACATGGCATTTTCCTCAGTGTGTGTGCACAGAGAGAGAGTGGGAGAGCAAGGGAGAGAGGGAGTGAAATGAAGAGAGGAGGGAAGGAGGGAAGGAGGGTAGGAAGGAGAACGCTCTGATGTCTCTTCTTATAAGGACACTAATTCGGGCACAATACAGCCCCACCTGTAGTTAACCTTAATTACCTCCTTAGAGGACCCATCTTCCAATACAGCCTCACTAAGGGTTAAGTCTTCAACACATGAATTTTGAGGAGATACAAATATTCATTCCATAACTGGCTTTCTGTCATTTCTTGCTCTCAGAAGAAAAATATTATTTGAATGATGGTATTTACATCCCTTGGCAATGCAGGAGTTACTATATCTGCTGCATGATAAATTACGAAAGTAGGCAAAATTAGATACCTTGACTGTCATTATCAAACAGACTTTGAAATACCTACTCTTGTGGATTGACTGCAGGAACAGCTTCAATTTGTTCACCCTTCCCATGATCCATGCCCTTTGGTGGTGGCTCCCACACTGACCCTGGGCTCAGCCATGTGACTTCCTTTGGCCCATGGACCATTAGCACATATGATGTTATGCATTAACAGAGTTATAGAAAAACTTCAAAACTTACCTTGAGGCTTCTCTGCTTCCTGCTCTTAAAACCTAGCAGCCATAGCAACAAGCCCAAGCCATCCTGCCAGTTAAGGGACAGCCCAAAGGAGAGCTGAGGCACCCAGGCTAACAATCAGTCAGTCAGCGTTCGGCTATTCTAACAGATGACTGCAGAAATATGAGTAAATCCCAGCTGAGATCAGCCAAGCCTGGCACCGATAAATAGTACCACCAAAATAGCCCTATCTAAGTTGGTGACCCACAGAATCATGAGCTAAATCATTTTTCTAGTTGTTTTAAGACACTAAGGTTTGGGTTGATTTGTTACGCAGCAATAGCAAACTGATATCTATCAAGGATTTGCTATACTCTTTAAGAAATACAAAAGAAATTTAAAATACAATTATAAGTGAGAAGAGGAGGCATAAGCATGTGGGATATATCCTGCAGCTATTCATAAGGAGGAAAATGATCACTTTTAGTTGAATGCAATGTGATAATATTAATGCCAAGGTGTGAGGAAGTTATCCATACACTGAACATGATCATCTTTATGTAATTCCCGCATTTTGCATCTTATTTAGAATGAAAAGCAATGAGTTTCATGAGAATGGACAACACAGGAAAAAGATATCAAAAACATTTATTTTGCAGCCAAGAAAATTCTCTCTCTCTTTCTCTGGTTTAATTCATGCTTTGGGAAACAAAGATCACTTTTTCTTTTATCCAAATTAGTTTGCCCCATTCCTTGAAATTACATATGATGACATAATCCAAGCCCAACTTGGCAAAATAAAGAATTTTCTGCTCAAGTCTGGTTTCTCTTCAATTTTCATTTCCCGTGGGTCCTATTCATATTTCTTACAGACACTTTCCCTTGCGACCCAATCTAATTTGATTCCCTACCACATCTCCTCTACCAAGAGCATCTAAAGCTATTTTGCAGAGATCCTATAAATAATGGTCTGACAATTTTAAAAGATAATATTGAGGGAAAAAAAACTTGGAAAGGGAGATGGAAAAAATAAAGGCTCTTTTCAGGACACTGTCTACAATTGTACCTGAATATTACCAACCAATCTGAGTGATCTACTTTCCCAAGTGACTTGACAGAACTGACCTGCTATTTCGGTTTCATACAGAATCAGGTAAAAGAGGAAGGAAAGACGGACCAGTCAGTATGAAGTTCTGGGGATGGAGGAGGCCTCTGGAGAAGGCTGGTATTTGATGAAAAAGCAAAATGACAAAACTAAGGATGGTCCTTATACTGATGCTTCTCTGTCATTTTATAAAGTTAGAGAAAGAGCTGGTGCATCTTTGCAGTGAGATCTGGCATCTGGGAAATGGCCATTCTTTGACATAAAGTATCTCTAAACTTCTCCCTCTGTGTTCTGGCTCCATGACTCTCTTCCCACTGGCCATGCTGCCAATCAAACTCTAGCCGGAACTCATAACACATTAGAATAGTATGTGAGGACTGCCATCACAGAGCACCACAGACTATAGGGCTTAAACAACAGAAATGTATTTCCTCACAGTTCTGGAAGCCAGAAGTCCTAGACCAAGAAGTGAACAGGGTTGGTTTCCTCTGACGGCCACTCTTCTTGGCTTACAGATGCTTTTCTTCTCCTTGCATCTTCACAGGGTCTTCCATCTGTGTTTCTTTGCCTTAATCTTCTCCTCTTATAAGGATATCAGTCATACTAAATAAAGGCCCATCCTACTGATCTCATTTTACCTCTTTAAAGACCTGTCTTTAAAGTACATTCTGAGTACTTTAAAGTACTTTAAAGTACATTCTGAGGTACTTGAGTTTAAGTAGAGACCTCAATATATGAACTGTTGGGTGGGGGCGGGGACACAATTTAGTCCATAATACACATCTACCTCAGAAGTCCTTTACCCCAGGAGCATCTCGGGGGGCTCAATCAGTTAAGCATCTGGCTCTTGATCTCAGTTCAGGTCTTGATCTCAGGATTGTAAGTTCAAGCCCCACGTTGGGTTCTGTGTTGGGTGTGGAGCTTACTAGAAAGGAAAGGAAAGGAAAGGAAAGGAAAGGAAAGGAAGAAAGGAAGAAAGGAAGAAAGAAAGAAAGAAAAGAAAAGAAAAGAAAAGAAAAGAGAAAAGGAAAGAAGAGAAAAGAGAAATCCTTTACCTCAGAGACTTACTTACCTTTTCCCTTACTTCCTCAATATTAAATCAATTTTATCAGTTCCAGGACTATACAAGGGGGAGGGGAAACACTTCCAGGTGAAATATATATACCCATTGATTTCAAGGTGCATCTCAACTTAAAAAACGTGAAAAGCAAGAGAAAAAACTGTCTTAGAAGAAACCTGGTAACACATGACTTTGAAAACTAAGAAACTCCTGCAATATCCAGAAAACGAAATCTCTAATGGTTGGAATTAAATTAAAATCATTATGGCCTGTGAAAGAGAGATAGCAGGATGGCACCGCATGTGGAGATCCATTCAGACCAGTTAGCTCCACGTTTTAAACATCCCTAACATCACGAAAGAGATTTGCAGGGTAGGTCGGACCGGGAGTGAGGATGGAAGCAGAGGAGCTGCTCATACTCACACAATGTTCCTTCATGAAGAAACAGAATACTGGGGGTGTGTGGTGGCTCAGTCAGTTAAACATTGGACTTTGGCTCAGGTTATGATCTCACGATTCGTGGTTTGAGCCCCACGTTGGGCTCTGTGCTGACAGCTCGGAACCTAGAACCTGCTTCTATTCTCTGTCTCCCTCTCTCTCTGCCTCTCCCAGCTCATGCTCTCTCTCTCTCTCTCAAAAATAAAATAAATATTTAAAAATTTTTTAAATGAGAAACTGAACATTGTACATTGACCACTCTATTAGACATAGGCTTTTGTTTGTTTGTTTACTAGACCCTTCTTTCTGGATTCCGACAGTGCCTTTGGCTCCTTATATAAATAAGTGCCAGTAGGCAGCCAGTGAATGTTGACTGACTGATCTGATAGCATCATTTCAGGGATATTAACATAGGAGCAATATTAATGCCAAGTAGCCTCCATCTTTATTTCTGAGGATGAGGATGCGAGGGTGTATCCCGCTTGATTCTGTTACCCACCTCTAATTGAGAAGAAGAGTTTCCTGTAAGGACAGCCACCACTCAAGGGTAAATGTGATGCTGAAATTACAGTCTCTTTCAAGCACTTCTCTTCCTTCTACACGTCACCTTCCCGTGAATAACTTTAACGTTCAAATTGAACATCAAACATTGAACAAATCGCAACTGAACTCTAAATGCTTACCTTGATTGATTCCCCCAGACGGACAGTCTCAACCTTGCCCTGCAATCTCTCCTGGAGGTTTTCACTTACCTCCCAAATTCTCCCACCCAGTCCACCTTCTTCCTGTTCCCTTCAGGAACTTTGCTAATGACTGAAGGCAGGTGAATATCATAATCGCTGTATTCTCTCCCGCTCAGAGCATTTCCTCATTTCGGCAGTTTCTAAAATAACCCTTTTTGGAAATCAACTGCAAAGGGTGTCATTCTTATTTTGATATTCCTAACCACACAACACAATTATAGGCTGTCCTATAATTGTTTTCCTTTGGTGAACTGATCAAAAGTCCCCTGGCTAATTATATCATCTGGGAAGCTGGGAGAGGCCGTGGAGGAAAGCGAGCACCATTCATACTAATTTGGCTTCAGCCACGAGGTCGCCACTGTGCAAAGAGGCTAATTCTTTGGATGTTGACCAAAAAGAAACAAGAGCGAGAACCAGCACGAGCAAGACAAACAGGCTGCTATTCCTGGATCCATAAACATATACCTTTGGAAGTGGTGTAGGGAGGAAAAAGTCTTTTTTAATTCCCACCACGACATTTGTCAGTGCTGTCTCTTCCTGTATAAACAGTGCTCAGTCGGGGCTGAATGATACACGAAGTTTCCCAGCTAAATGGCTTTTTTGTCTGTTATTGAGGCCATCTATCCACATGGACTGTTGTCCAGTCACTCACTCCCCAGGTTTAAGGCAAAGGCATAAACTGCGCCCATAGAATCCCTTCATTTTGAAGAGGAGGGAGGGGTTCAAGGACAATCATGAGGCATAGAAGTGCTGGGAAACTTCTTCGCCTGAGTATTCTTTCTCAGGAGTCAGCTTTCCCCACCAGCGCCTCTATTCATGTGGGATATAATGTTATTTCATTTTCCTCTGGTCGTCTTACATCCCTGGAGAGAGCTTGACTCATGATATAATTATATGCTCGGCCAGTTCCCACTGAGAGTCACTCCAGACTGCCACCAGCCTGCCCCCCACCGATCCCCCACTCCAGGGACAAAGAGCTCAGAACTCTGCCAGAAACAGAGCGACACTTTTTGCAGAACGGTTAATGATGAGGTTCTCGGAGAGCCGTTTGCAATGGCCCGTCCTTTTTCCTCCAAGGGGGACAGAGAACCCTGGAGCGTAGTGACTCACCACAGAACCAGCCTTAGTTGTGGTCTCTGGGGCTGGTCTGCATGACCTGCCCCTTCTTCTCTGGTGGTTCATAAAATGGCTCCTGGAGGACAGATTTTCAAACATTTGGGAACGTGAGCTTCTTTCCAAACTTTTGAATACTGCCATTTGGGTCACAGCATAGACTTGAGGAAGGCCACCTTGGGGATGATTGGGACAGCCCCTTCCTACCCCGGGGTTTGTTACTTGCCCCCAATTCCATCTGTCCTAGACAGCGATTAATCAGGGCTGTGGAATCCCAGCTCTAGAGGGGACACAGGGAAATCATCATTTGTAGCTGCTTGACTCCACATGCCCAAATGGTCTTTGTACTTTTTACAAGTACTTCCAGAGCTGAAAGCTCCTTGGGAGTCAGAGCAGACTTTTATCTCCTAGCACTCAATGTCTTCTTCTCTCACGTCCGGCGCAAATTCAGGCTGTTCTCCTCCGATCTGAATTTTCTGAGTTCCAAGGCTTTAGTCAAATCTATGACTTTCTTGACCGCAATCTAATTTATATAGTCCTTATTTTTTTTATCATGACACCCAGTTCTTCCTACATAGCTCCNCCAAGGCTTTAGTCAAATCTATGACTTTCTTGACCGCAATCTAATTTATATGGTCCTTATTTTTTTATCATGACACCCAGTTCTTCCTACATAGCTCTTACCATTGTTTGTAACTATATATTTATTTATTTGTGCACTTATTTGCGTAAAGTCTGTCTCCTTCCATTAGGTTGCAGATTCCATGAACAAACACATATCTGCTTGTGTGTTTGTTTGTTAATTTTTTAATTTATTTTTGAGAGACAGAGTAAGCAGGGGAGGGTCAGAGAGAGAGGAAGACACAGAATCCAAAGACAGGGCTAGCTATCAGCACAGAGCCCGATGCGAGGCTCGAACCCACAAACTGTGATATCATGACCTGAGCTGAAGCCAGCCACTTAACTGACGCTTAACTGATCCAAGCACCCCCTCTGCTTGTTTGTTTATTCCCCTACTATTAATTTCACATAGAACCTGACACAAAGCTAGCCTTTAATGTACATCAGTTATAATTAACATTACTATCATCATTATTTTTAACCAAATGAATAAGCTTTTTAGCATCTCTGTAACGAAATTCTTCATGCTTTTAAAAACAGTGACCAGAGAGTGGTCATTTTTCTCTTAGACTTATTTCCACGTGTATCATAAGGGATCCTGGCTCCTGGGTTCTGGATCTAAAGTGAAAACCATAAGGAAAAGGAGTTCATATATTTTTCTGTCATTTTAATGTTGTGTTCCCCTCATGGCCATAAGGTCATGGGGCTAATCCAAACTGCTTTTTCCCAGAAGGTCTCTGAAGTTTCATATTCCTAGTTCAGTTGCATTAAGAGTACCCCAAAACTGTGTCAAATAGAAATTTTTCCACCCAGTTATCCTCTTTATGTCAATGGTCTTGCTGAATTGGTTGAGAAGCATTCCACTGGATGACCCTATATTGCTACTATCTGAAACTAGGCAATGAGGATCATTAAAAAAAAAAAGTCCAGGTGTATCTGGGTGGCTCAGCCAGTTAAGCATCTAACTTGGGTTCAGGTTGTGATCTCATGGTTCATGAGTTTGAGCCCCCCATCAGGCTCTGTGCTGACAGCTCAGAGCCTGGAGCCTGCTTCAGATTCTGTGTCTCCCTCTCTCTCTGACCCTTCCCCATGCACATTCTGTCTCTCTCTGTCTCTCAAAAATGAATAAATGTTAAAAAAAAAACAAACAAACACTTTTTTTAAAAAGAATTGGTGACTGTCAAAAATTTTGCCAGAGCTTAGTTTTATAATTATCTGTATATAAATTTGCCTTGTCGCTATACTGACAGTCTCTTCAGAGCAGGTAAGGTGTCTTATTAACTGTTTGCAGTGACTGATATAGTCTAGGACAGAGCAAAAGCTCAGTAAGGATTCTCAGATAAATAAAGGAAGAAACAAATTATGAGCAGATGTAACATTATGTGGATGCCTACTAACAGTGTAATAATGAAAGTAGTTTTGCTGACTTCCACTTCTGGCATGAGAGACTGACAGACTAGATTAATCTTCCCTAAATTAAACAATGAAATAAGTGGAAAGATACATGAAGCAATCATTTTCAGACAGCAGGCAGTGCAGGGCCATGATCTCTGGAAACGGAAAGAAGGAAGGTGCGAGTTACAGGTGCTCCCGATTATGGCCTGGAAAGAGTTTCCAGGGTGCCTGCAGGAAGGGAAAAGTCAAACAGAGCCTCGTGGGTGCCCTGAGTTGAGAAGACAGAAGTCACACTTAGAGGAGTCCCAAGTGGCTGGAACCCACAGAGGAGAGCACCAAGGAAACAGAAAAGATTGCCTAGAGAATTGGATCACTGCATATCTCAGACTCCCCTCGAATCTTTGACTGAAGACTCATCAGCAAAACTTCATGAAGAAAGTATCAAGGCAAGGCAGGAGAAACAGGTTAAGAAGAGCAGGCAGAACAATCTCGAGCTCCCATAAGACTAAATAGTGGTCCCACTAACCAGAGTGAAAAGAGCTTACTATGGGATATATTGTGCTTGCCTAAAATTCATAGGCTGAAGCCCTAACCCTCGAATCTCAGAATGTGCATTTGACTGCATTTGACGTTGGGCCTTTGACTAAATAAAACTGAAGCCTTTAGGGTGGCCCTAATCTAATATGACTGCTGTCCTTATAAGAAGAAGAAATTTGGACACAAAATAGGACACCAGGGATGCACATACATGGAGGAAAGACCATGTGAGGACACAGCAAGGAGGCAGCCATTTGCAAGCCAAAGAAAGAAAGCTCAGAGAAAACCAGTCCTGCTGACATCTTGACCTTGGACTCTCAGCCTCTAGAACTGTGAGACAATAAATAGTTGTTTAACCCATTCAGTCTGTGCTATTTTATTATGGCAGCCTTAGCAATCAAATGCAGACCTCGTAACATATGAGGAATGGGACTAGATCCTCAAAAGAGTATTGACTCAGAAGTGGGTTCAACTTAGCCATAGACTGAATTCTGCTCTGGATCCGAATGACAAAGCCTTAAAGCAAGCCACAACCTATTTCCAAATAAATTAACTATATCCCACTACAAAACTTAAAAAATATTTAGAGGGGTACAAAAGAAAAAGAGAAAGAAAGAGAAGAAATCTAGTACCTGACAGTGTAAGACTCACGTCTGACATCCCATAAAAAAAATTACCAAGCATGTGAAAAAACAGGAAATGAATCCATAATGAGGAATAAAATCAATAAATAGAAACAGACCCAGAAAAGGAAGGACACAGATAATAGAATCACTAGATAAAAACAGCTATTATAAATAAACCCCATGTGTTTAAGATGGTGGAGAAAAGCAGGAACATAATAAAGATAGTTATGGAAGATATTTATGAAGATTGTGGAATATACTTGTGGAAGGATAGTTACAGAAGATGCTTTAAAAGATCCAAATTGAACTTCTCAAGTGAAAAATACAATGTCTAAGATGACAAATATACTGGACAGGATTACCAGCAGATTATACACTGAGGAAGAAAGTGACCAAATTACCACAGAATGTAGGACAACATGAAGCAACCTATTACATGTATAATCAGAGTCCCAGGAGAAAGAGAAAAATGAAAGAATAAAGAAAAAGTATTTGAGGAAATAATGACTAAAACTTTCTAAATATGATGAACTTATTAGCACACAGACCCAAGGAATTAAGAAAAACCTAAGCAGAAGAAAAATGAAGACAAATACACCAGCTCGTGCTGTAACCAAATTATTTACAATGAATGATAAACACAAAATCTTTTTAAAAGCCTTAGAGGGGCACCTGAGTGGCTCAGTCAATTAGGCTTCCGACTCTTGATTTTGGCTCAGGTCAGGATCTCCAAGTTCCTGTCAAGCCCCACATCAGGCTCTGTGCTCATAGTAAGGAGCCTGCTTGGGATTCTCTCTCTCTCTCTCTCTCTCTCTCTCTCTCTCTCTCTGCCTCTCCCCCCACCCCTCAAAAACAGAAAAGAAGGCATATTTCACACAGGATAATAATTACAAGCTTCCTGTCAAAAATAATGTAAGCCAAAAACAGCAGCTTTAAAGTCCTGGGAAGTAGAGTTGGGGGCCAGGAGGCTCTATCAACCTAAAATTATATACTCAGACAAAATACCTTTCAAAAATGAACACGAACCAAAGACTTTCTCAGACATACAAAATCTGTAAGAATGCATTGCCTGCATACCGTGTTACAGGAAATGTGAAAAAAGGGAGTCACAGAATCCAAAGCAGGCTCCCGGCTCTGAGCTGTCAGCACAGACCCCAATGTGGGGCTCAAACCCATGAACCACGAAATCATGACTTGAGCTACAGCAGGACACTTAATGGACTGAGCCACCCAGGTGCCCCTAAATCCATTTTTAAATATAGTGTTGGATTTACAGAATATGTAGAAGTAAAATGTATGATATAATAATACTAAAGTAGGAAAGGAAGGAATGGAACCATAGTCTTGTAAAGTTCCTATACTTGATGTAAAATGGTATAATATTACCTGTAACAAGCAAAAGATAGACACGATAAATTAATAAGCAATCACTAAAAATACTTTTTAAAAAGATGTAACAGGCCAATAAAAAAGATAAAATGGAATCATAAAAAATATGCAATTCATCCAAAATAAGAGGGCAGGGGTGGGGAAGCAGATGGGACAAACAGAATATAAACAGCAATCGTATCAATAATTACATTAAATGTTATGAGCTAAACATAACGAGGAAAGGCAGAGGGTTACCAGATTGGAAAACAAAGACAAAACTTAAAAGAAAGAAATTTAATTGCTAACTACAAGAAAGAAAATTTAAATGCAACGATACAAATAGTTTGGAAGTAAAGGATAGAAAAAGATATATCATTTTAGTGTTAATCAAGGAAAACGGAACTGACTACCTCAATATCAGACAAAGTAGATTGCTGGTAAAGTAATGTTACAAGAAATAGAAGGTTGTTTCATAATAAGAAAGCAGTTCATTTATCAGTAGTACATAGCAATCCTAAATGTTTATGAAGCTAGTAATAGAGGTTCACACTATATGAAGCAAAAACTCAGAGAGGTGAAAGGAGAAATAAGTAACTCCACATATAGTCATATATTTCAACACCTTTTTCAATAAATCATGAACACACACACACACAAATTAGCAAGAATTTGGAAGGCAAACATTATCAAACAACTTTACCAAACTGACATTTGTAGAACACTTTAGCCAACAACAGCAAAATACACTTTCCAACTGCACCCAGATATTTTCCAAGATCAGCCATACTTTAAGCTGTAAGACAAATATCAAAAAAAATGTAAAGATATTCAAATCATACAAGGTACAAGCTACGTTCTCTGACCATAACAAAATTAAGTTAAATAAGGGTAACAAAAAGATCTTTGCAAAAATCTCCCCGTAGTCAGAAACTAAAGAATGTACTTTTTTTTTTCTAGGAGAGAGAGAGAGAGAGACAGCGAGAGCAGGGGAGGGTTAGAGGGAGATACAGACTCTGAAATAGGCTCCAGGCTCTGAGCTGCCAGTCAGCACAGGGCCCGNGTACTTTTTTTTTTCTAGGAGAGAGAGAGAGAGAGACAGCGAGAGCAGGGGAGGGTTAGAGGGAGATAAATAGGCTCTATGCTCTGAGCTGCCAGTCAGCACAGGGCCCAACGCAGGACTCGAACCCACGAACTGCGAGACCATGACCTAAGCGAAAGTCAGACGCTTAACCAACTAAGCCACCCAGGCGCCCCAAGAATGCACTTTTAAATGCATGGGTCAAAGGAGGAATCCACAGAAAATTAGGAAGCCTTTCCAGTGGAATAGAAATGAAAACAAGATATATCAACATTTGTATGAGTGTTAAATGCTTGTTTTAGAAAAGAAGAAAAGTCTCAAATCAGGTATCCTAATGTCTACCTTCAGGGACAAAGAAAAGAACAGCAAATACAAATTAATAATAATAATAAGATGCCTGGATGGCTTGTATGGTGAAGGGCCTGGCTCTTGATCTCAGCTCAGGTTATGATCTTGCAGTTTCTGAGCCTTTGCCCTGCATCAGGCATCGTGTTGGGCGCTGTGCTGACAGCATGGAGCCTGCTTGGGTTTCTCTCTCTACCTCTCTCTCTGCCCCTCCCCTGCTTGTTCACATGCCCGATCTCTCTCTCAAAGTAAATATACATTTAAAATAAATAATAATAATAAAAGAACAGAAATCAATGAAACAGAAAATGGAAAAATAGTATAAAAAAGTATTAAACTAGAAGTATGTTCTTTGAGCAGATAAACAAATTTGATAAGCATCTAAGGGAAAAGTGAGAAAATATGAACTAATATTAGAAATCAGACGGTGAGGGGAGGGGGATGCCTGGGTGGCTCAGTCAGTTAAGCATCTGATTTGAACTCAAGTCATGATCTCAGGGTTGGTGGGTTCAAACTCCCAGATCTCTGTGCCGACAGCTGGGAACCTGGAGCCTGCTTCAGATTCTGTGTCTCCCTCTCTTTCTGTCCCTCCCCTGCTTGCACTCTCTCCCTCTCAAAATTAAATAAAAACATAAAAAAAAGAAACCAGACAGGGGGCACCACTATAGAAACTGTAACATTGTAAGAGACTATTCATTGGCAAATACCAGCAAACAAAATAATTTTAAGATGCAAATTCTTCCTAAATTCATGATCAGATACAACATAATCACAATCAAAATCCCAGCCGTCCATTATATACAAATTGATAAGCTGATTCTGAAATTCAGATGGAAATTCAAAGCACCTAGAATACTACTCTGGTATTACCTTTGTCTGACATTTGTACACACACATTTGTGCTTAAGAGTGAGGCTGGGATTTTTTTTCTCATTTTTGAATATGTATTCATATTTTGGTTCTTTTATCTATGAAGTTCTTAGTTTTAAAAATACTGACATAAGTTTTTTTCATACTTAAGATATAGAGTGTATGTGTCTGTGGAAATACTCTTCCCCATAGTTGTTTGTTTCTATTATGAGCATTTACCTAGAAAACTTTCCTTTGGGGGGTAAAATTTTACTTATTTTTAAATAAAAATGTAATTTTTGTATGAATTCTAATTATTTTCTTTGAAATTCTTCTCTTCCTCATAGGATTTTGTTTCTGTTCTCACTTAGAAACATTCAGAACTTACTTTGGTGTGTTGACCTGAGTTTTCATGGGGATTCTTTTTCCTGGCTTATTGGGGTTTTTTTGTTTATTTTGTTTTGTTTTGTTTTGTTTTTGGTATGACTGCTGAGTAATCAGTTAATTTCTGATTCTCATAATGCCTTTGAAAAAAAATCATGTATGTTCTTATAAACTAAGAACATGTATTAAATTTGGGAGGAAGTGGTTTATGATGTTTCATCTGTATTTAAGGCTATTTCTAAGTCTCTGTGTGTAATAGGACTTTTGTTCTACATTAAGTCTTCAGTCACACAGACAGGGGACTGTCATTGTCACTAACATCACTTTTGATTATGCTGGGTGATAAAATGTAATACATTTTTAAATTATTTGTTCTGTGGAATCACATATTGATACTGCCATCTTTTGACCTTTCCCATGTCCTGGGCACTCTGCTAAATTTTAATCCTTATCACAACTCTGTGCAGCGATACTGTTGTCCATCTTCACAGAAACGAGTTTATTATTATTTTTATATTGTTAACGATTTTTTAGAACCTCCGTTTTAATTTCTAATGTAGTAAGTACTGCTAGATAGAACTCACATATGCAAAAGCTTGTTGGGGATTCTCAGTAACTTTTAAGAACATAAAAAGGTCCTGAGATGAAAAAGATTGACAATTGCTGATCTAGTTCATTGTAGGCTCCATATAATTATTAGACATTAATATTTTTTAATTAAATTTAATTTTTTTAAAGTAAGCTCTATGCCCAACATGGGGCTTAAACTCACGACCTCTAGATCAAGAGTCGCAGGCTCTATTGACTAAGCCAGCCAGGCACCCAGGCACTATTAGGCATTAGGATTATTATTATTAATTTTTGAATCTTTATTCACGTATAATTGGTGTCTAATAAACTGCTTATCTTGGAGTGTATAATTAGGTGAGTTTGACATATGAGTACTCTCATGAAACTATCACTGTAACAGAGATAATGAACATTTCCATCACACCCCGAGTGCTTTGGAATTCATCCCTTCTTTCCCAGGGTCCCCATACCCAGCAAGCCCATTGGCCTGCTTTCTGTCAATACAGAGTGGCTGACATTTTCTAGAACTTTGTATAAACGGAATCATATAGCATGTACTCCTCTATGACTGGCTTTATTTAACACAGTATAAGTTATTTTGCGATTTATCCATCCATATAGTTCTGTATATTAAGAGTTAGTTCCCTTTTGTTGCTGAGTAGTATTCCATTGGATGGCTATGCCAATAAATTAATCCATTCAACTGTTAATATACATTTCAACTGTCCCCAGTTTTGGGCTATTACAAATAAAAGTACTGTGAACATTCATGCACAAGTCTTCGTGTGGATATGTTTTTATTTCTCATAGATAAATACTTAGGAGTGGAATGTCTGGGTAATGAAAGTTGACTATTTAAGGAACTGCTGTGTTGTTGTCATTTCTATTTGGGGAAGCCAGGGAGGAAGTACTCTATCTGACTGCACTTGGTGATGGAGACGACAGTGTGTAATGGCAACCCCAGGTGAATCACAAAGGTGTGAGGGAGAGCAAGTTCTCAAAAGGAAGGGATCCTAGAATAATAACTTAGAACAAACTCTTCCCTAAAGTAGAAGGGTGAATTCATCCAAATTTCTGGAAAGCAGCTTGAAAATCTATATCAAGAACTTTAAAATGTCCCTATCCTTTAACTTATCCCAAGACTGAATCTCCTTGAAGACAGGGATTTATATCTATATATTTTTTTATGTTTTTGAATCACAGAGCCAAGAACATTATTATAAAACAAGAAAGCAATAGGAGTGCCTGGGTGGCTCAGTTGGCTAAGCTTCCAATTCTTGGTTTCGGCTCAGGTCATGATCTTACAGTTTACGTGAATTTGACCCCCACATCCCAGCTTGGGATTCTCTCTCTCTCTCTCTCTGCCTTTCCCTCACTCACGCTGTCTCAGTATCTCTCAAAATAAATAAATAAACGTTAAAAAATTCTAAAAAGGAAGAAAGCAATAAATGATAAATGAGAGAGTAGGTAAATAATTCCTCTTCTTGGATTTATATCTTGAGGAAATCAATCAAAACTGACATACAAAATACTAAACACAAAAATACTTTTTTATTTTAAACACAAAAAATACTTTTTGCACCCAAAATTACAAACAAAAAGGGACATGTTAGGTGAACTACCATAATAATATCAGTGTTATTACTTAATAATAATATTTACAAATATTAAATAATATTTACAGATAACTTAAAATAATAATATTTACAAATAACTAAAGGGATATTATTATTTATGTTAAATAAAATAAAGGATAAAAACATGTACTATGTTTATTAATATGACTATACAACATATATTCATACATTAGAGGAAAATACACAAAAATGTTTATAATGGTCATTTCTCCATGTATGGATTTCTTTAATATTTATATTTCTTACTTCTGTATTTTCATTTTTCTAAAGCTAGGAAGTGCCGTTTTTAAAACCAGAACAACAACAAGAAAACTCCTTAAAAAATAGTTGACTAAATAACTGCTCTTCATACCAGTGTGATTTGAGGGTGCCCAGATCTCACTGGAGATGAACCAGGTAGGGCGCCATTTTCTGAATAGCCTCAAGAGACCAAGAGGTTCGAGGCAACGGATCAAAGGGGAAGAATTGTTGTTGAAGGCTGCCTAAGATGTGCTCTAGGGTGAAGGGTCCAAACTTTAGAAGAACTGAAGCTGTAATGAAATAAACAATAAAATGGGTCAAAAGTAAATGTCACAGAAAAAGAAGATGGAGTCGGTAGGCTTTGTAGTGGAGGAAGTTGTCACTTCTTAAAGAGGCCACTCTCACTTAAAGTGGCAGTGCCCCCCAAACCAAACTCAACTGAATATTCCATGTTTCTAAAGCTTGAAATGATTCAGAAGGAAGGGAGAGATTTGTTCTCTCCTGACATGGAAGAGGAAAGACAAAGATGTGCTTGCGGGCTCTTGGTGTGTCTCTACCCTACTTCTTGTACTGATTTGCTTTTAGAATGGAGCATATCGGGGCGCCTGGGTGGCTTAGTCGGTTAAGCGTCCGACTTTCGCTTAGGTCATGATCTCGCGGTTCGTGGGTTTGAGCCCCGCGTCGGTGTGCTGACTGCCAGCTTGGAGCCTGGAGCCTATTTCGGAGTCTGTGTCTCCCTCTCTCTCTGACCCTCCCCTGCTCACACTGTCTCTCTCTCTCTCTCTCTCTCTCTCCTAGAGATAAATAAAAATATTAAAAAAAAAAAAGAATGGAGCATATTGAGGGATTAGATCCAAAAGATAAAGGGCCCTAAGAAGGCAAATGAGACTTGGAGTACAGGTGGCAGAACTGGTTCCACGATCCAAGTGACACATTTCAGTTCAGAGCTGATTAAAGAGAATGTCTCCACTCCTGCTGGGCCTCCACTCACAGACCAGTGTAAGGTTTGGGCTGAAAGACCATAGGCTTTTGCACAAACTGGGTCTCCAACCAAAATTCATTGCTCTCCCTTTCACCCAGTTAATTCCTGCCTAAACTCCTCACTCAGCTCTATCGTCTCATCTCAGACCTCCCTGAGCAGGCTAGAGGCATGGCAACGTGCTGTGCCACGAACTTTACCTTCACAGAACTTGCCTCATTTGTAGTCTGTACGTCTTTAGGGTGACTTGATTAGTGTCAGCTCCTCTGTAGATTAAAATTCCATTGGAGGGACACCTGGGTGGCTCAGTCAGTTAAGCATCTGACTTTGGCTCAGGTCATGATCTCACAGTTCATGGATTCAAGCCCCACATCAAGTTCTGTGCTGACAGCTCAAAGCCTGGAGCCTGCCTCGATTCTGGGTCTCCCTCTCTCTCTCTCTGCTCCTTCCCCACTCACACTCTGTGCCTCTCTCTCAAAAATAAATAAACATTTTTAAAAATTTAAAGCAATGTAACTTTTAAAAAAATTCCAGTGTCTTCCTGGTGCCTAAGGCAGTGTCTAGAATACAGAAGACATGCAACAACAAGGAAAGAATTTTCAATGAATGAATGAAGGTAGGGGAGAATGACCAAGCCTTCCCTGTAATGCAGGAATGCAGTTCCTTTGTGGAAGGTCCCAGAGCAGGGATGGTGGCAGGCAGGTAGCACCTGATAAGACACTCCAACAGAAAAAAGGGGATCAAACATTACAGGCACCCCAGACTCCATGGAAAAATTACCAAGTCACAAAAAGTGCATCCATAGAACAATTCACCTTCTGCAGTAACAGAGTACACAAGCCAAGATCTCTGCTGTTAAAGCCAGTTGTTCTTGTAATCAAAAGAATCTTGCCTGTAGAAGAAGATGGAAATTCAGACTTACTGTTGAGTGAATTCTGCTGCCTTTTTATTGCTCTCCTTCTTCTTCCCCTTTACACCCAGTGTCCTCATACGTTTTTCTGTTTTTTCACAAAACCTTCAGTTCTAGGGCATCTCACTCTGTCGAATTAAGGAAGGGGACGTCTCAGGACCCTGGCACTATATAGCAGGAGGTGCCAAGGATAAGCCCCCAAATTTCCCTGTGGGAGCCAGATCCAGAAGTACCTGCCAATTAGCTCTGCACCTGCTTATCCCACTGTAGCCAAGCCCCTTGCACATAGATGTGTGTGTGGGCTCCCATAGGGACTGTTTCTGAACTTGTAGTTTCTTAGTTCTGGCTCTTGAAAGAGAGGGAACAAAGAAAGACAAAGAAAAAGGAGGGGAGGAAAGGAAGAAACTAGCAAAATTGGTTAAATCATATTTTGCCTTGGTTAACTTCTAAGTTAGTCCGTAAGGGCAAGAAATGAATGTGATGATCATGGTGATGATGGTGATGGTGATAATGATGGTGATGGTGGTGATGGTACAATGAGGAAGAGGAGGGGAGGGTCAGGAGGCAGAAGATAACAGGTATCAACACACACAGTGCTACCTCACCATTGTCCTGTCTCTGGTCTGCTTACCAGGTACTGCAGTCAAAGCCTTGGTCAAACCCTGAATGAGTTGAGTCGCTATCAGGACAAATCTTGAATTAAAGTCTTAAAACTGGCCTGCTTAAAAAAAATGCCACAGAGACCCCTGCTCTGTCACTCCTGGGCCAGATCCCCATTGTTCAGACTTCAGGGACACTTGTGCTTTCTTGTGGCTCAGAACACATCCTCACTCTGAGGGGGCCCTGACCAAGGATGACTTCTAGATCACTTCTCGATAACTAGCAGCTGAAATTCTAGAGAACCATCTGTAAGACTCAGTCCATTTCTCCAAGCATCTGAGCTTCCAACACCCAAAAACAGGTTAAAGCTGAAGCCAACTTTGATGGTAACTGTGGTGTTTTTACCCTATTGTATGTTAAGCCTAAATCTAGACCTAGCAACCCTGCTTTGGGGAGACAAAAAAATTCTACCTGGTTGAAGCAGCCTAACTAGCTTAACTAATACTTTCTTCTTGCATCATCTCTGATGTCTAAACCCTACAGACAACTGACAGGCATTGAAAGAAATATGGGAAAAGCCCACAGAGGCGATGGAATCCATGTCTTAAGTCAGTCCTGGGCTCCAAACTCACTCCCTTGGAAGGAAACAGCTTTGCAGAATACAGAAAATTGGCTATTTACCATCCAAATTTATTTTGTTTTTATTGACTTGACTACAGAAGCCAAAATAAAAAAGAAGCCCATCCCAAAAACTTTAACTCTGTAGGTCCACGTTGCTCCAATTTCGGTCCCCTGCCTCAGTGTGCCAGTATCAATGGAGAAAAGCGGCCATAAAAGGAAAAATGAAAACATATTAAAACCCCCAAAAACTCTCTTTGCAAGAAATCTCTTTACTTAGTAGAAAGCCACAACTTTATGACTTTTTCAGCAGAGACAGAAGTGTATTTTTTAATTCTCTCATTCCTTTGGGGCATTAAAGACACACTGTAAATCAGTGGACTGTCAATCAGTCATGAAAAGCTTAAGAAACGATGACATAAATGACAAGAATATGATCTATAGCCATGTTTTGAAACCAAAGACTAATTTTTAATTCTCCAAACTTCACGTAACAAAAAGCGCTTTCTGAACAACAAGGGAAGAGTTAACATCCTAGCGAGGAGAGGGAACACTTCATGTTGGTTTCCAACTCCCATCTCGTCCAAGCTGAATATCGCATACAAATCTGTATTTGTGAGACACCCTCATCTACCAGTTAATCAAAGCCCTGGAAATTCAAGGAAACCTGTGTTTATGGAAATCTGGCATTTCTGTAAAGTTTTGAATGAGGGCTAAATAGAGCAGTTCATCTCATTTTGAAACTAATGATTCCTGCCAAGTGGTTTTCCAAAGCTGGGTCTTCTGGCTCAGTCAGCTTTTAGGAATTCATTTATGAGGTTGGGTTAGTCGGAGACTCTGGAATTCAAATTTATGTCTGCAACTCACTGGTGTGCTCCTGATAGGTCTCTGAAAAGAGATTGTAATCAATTTACCAAACCCAGACTTCAGGAAATTTTCATATCCCAAAAAGAAGCTCTGGTTTGGAGCTTTGTCCACGATCTGAATTAGCCCCTCTGCCTTCTCTCCGTGCAAAGAGTGAAGTCAGGCCGGGAGTGCACTTAATTGTCTATGGAGCATTCCCCATGGCTCATCCCTCCATCCAGGCAGCCTCGCTGGGTGCTAGAATTCACCTCCCTTAATAGACTTGCCAGTGGTTTATAAAATGGCAGAATATATATGTGGTTTGTCACCTCGGACAGTTTCTGTGCTATCCGTCTGTTTCTTGATGGAAATAGCAAAAGTTCTGATGATTATTCATCCAATTTCTTTTAAAGATTTATCTGTCCAGAAATGTTCCAGGAAATTAGAATATGGGAACGGGTTTGGAGTGTGTGTGTGTGTGTGTGTGTGTGTGTGTGTGTGTGTGTATGTGTGTGTGTTTCCCTCAGTCTCCTAAGCCCACACTAGACTCTCTCTCAAAGCAAGCATGAAGCAGCCTTTCGATGTAACCGTAAATTCACTATAAAAAAAAAAATTCCTTTGAAGAAGTCATCAAATAAATTAGCAAAGCTGGAAATGTGCCTCGAGTTTGTGTTGGCTTTGGGTTTTAGGGAGTTACTTAATAAACAAAAGTCAATGAATTCAAACAGTAACAAAGTAATTTCAATGATTAATCAAGTGTTAAAACTAGTTTAACCTCTCCTGTTTTACAAACTCTATATCACCCTGACTAAACTAATAGAGGAATAAGACACCCATCTGGAAATCTCATCTGAAATATTAGATTGGGAATCTAAAATTCAGCCAAATAGTGTGGCTTGTAGGGATATCCTGTCGGATAATAAATTGCATTAATCTTACTTAAATTTTCCATCTAAATCATGTCCTGAGGCCATATTACTCTGAGGAAACTATGCCTTACTTTAAATGCATTGTGCTACTGAAAATGATATCAAAAG